>NW_025335941.1:2225886-2563386 GCF_004798865.1 Varanus komodoensis | reverse complement strand
ACCCTGAGAAGGAAATTTTAAAAATATTAAAAATAGAATTAATCAAACATTTTTCCAGCCAAACTGAGCATTATATTACTTGGTACATAATCTATTATACAGCAGTTTTATTATAGTAAGATATATTTCCTTGCACAAAAAAGTGCAAAGATACAAAATGCAAAAGATAATCAACAGCATTTGTATGTATATCATATACATATGTTCACTGTATAAATACTGTACATGTGTGCATAGATTATTTTAAATGAAATCTATTTGTTTTCTTGCTTGTAATTACTTAAGATAATTTTTTTACCTATTTGGTTCAAAAATGTATATGCCCCTTGCCACAGATATATCAAAGCAAAGAACATGCAATATCATTGTCGCCAAAATGCAAGAATAAAACACTGCAACAGAACCAGACAATAATAACTTCTAATTACTACTACTACTACTAATAACTGCTATAGTAACTACTACTAATCAGCAATTAAACTATGTAATTTGCTGTGTACTGCAGACAATAACTGGCTGGGACACACTTCAGGGGAAGGCCTGCATGAAGAGATGGTTTTAAAAGTTGTCTGTCAAACTTGTGGGGACTTCCCTAATGGCAACCAACAAAAATATTTGAGAGGGTTCCATCCTATAAAAATGATTTAAGGGGATAGTACCATAGTTGATAGTACCAAAAGAGGCAGAGAGACAGAGGAAATGCAGTAAGATAACATTCCAATTCTTTCTCTGTAAATCCAACTGGATGACCAAGGCAAATTCAGTTCCAAAACTAGCCCTGAATTTAACCTGGAATGAGTCTGCAAAATATATTGCACTCAAGAAAGCCTGCTGTTACCTCACCAGCAATCTTCTTAATTATGTTTGGTAAAAATGGCTTATTCAAAACTGGGCGATAGCTGTCACAAATCCTTGGGTCTAGGGTGGGCCTCTTCAGAAGCATTGCCATCTCTATCAAGACTTCAGGTACCACTAATTCACACAAGGCATTAACTATAAGGTGGTGTTTTCAGTTTACACACTGGGATGGAGCCAGACTTCACTGTCTATAGATGAAAGAATTTCTTTTATACATGGAAGGCTTTTGACACAATTGAGGGATCATGCTAGGAAAATGGGAGGTAGCCTGGAGATGCCACCCCTACAATCCACAGAGCCATGGTTCACACTGTTTTAAGAGTCCCTCCACACCAGTCCAGTGGAACATTGTTTTGGAGGGCACAAGGGACTGCAGGGAGATGGGGAATCAGCAGACGTCATCTTCCTTCCTTGCCAAGAGGAATAACTTCTCAGTCCAATTTTCTGCATACACATTCACACACAAACATATCCAGTCAGTATCAAAGGCATCTGAATGCCATATGCATTAATGTCATCTACTCCCTGTACTGAGAAAGTATCCATGAAACTAAAACAATTCTAACATATTGTCTTCATTATCTAGATTAAAGTGTGACAAGCACAAAGATCAGGGGAAATATTTAATAAAAAATAATCTCAAACAAACTATGTACCTTCTCTAAAGATATACTCCTAGCCCAAAGTAATAATATCACTGTCTATGGACAGAAAGGTTCCTTCTGGCCCTAGTACAGAAGCAACCCAATTGAGAACAGATTGGGAATATTCTCCTCTAAGTCCATCTGTCAAGGTCACAATTTAAGGAATTAAGTCTCACATTATGTAGCTGGCCACCAACATGGAGGATTTCAAAAATTCATAGAGGATGAGGCTGTGACTATGTGTCACAGTGGCTATATTTTACCTCCAGTTCCAGAGACAACATGCCTTTGAATGTCAATTGCTAAAGAACACAAGTAAGGTGTACTGCACTTATGTGCTCCTTGTGGGCTTTCATAGACATCTGGTTGACCATTTTAGGAAAAGAACATTCAATCAGATTGGCATTTGGTTTGATACAATAAAGCATTTTTTATGTTCTTTGCTGAAAGATACAATTTGATATTTATTATGAGTATCTGTACTTAGTATCCAATTGATTGAGACAGAGTATGAGACAGAGGTCAGACATCAGAATACTACTATGCATGCATAGATTTGATAATCCATATTATTGTCATCTTAAATGCCCAGAATTTAATTTGAGGAATGTGTTATTGCACCATGTGGAAACCATGACTACAAACCTGATTTATATCTAAATGGAAAATTGCCAAGGAAGTGCAAGCACACACATTTGCCTTCAAAAGAGGACACTTCTCTAAAATGAGGTAGAAAAGGAAGTTGAATGGGAAAATCATGATGGTTTGATTTACACAAACTGTTTGGAGGTTACTCAAAACCACAGTAACAGGAACTCAGCAAGAATGAACACCACAATTTATGGAAGTCTAAAAGGTATACCAGTGCTTGCCCAGATGAAGAGAACTAAAAAGGGACACAGATTTTCACAACAGAAATGGAAGCACACAATTAAGTGATGCAAAAATGTATTTCAAGGAGTGTATCACATATAACAAGAAAAACCAGAGAGAATTCTCTAAATACAGCAGAAGCATGAAACCAGTTGGCCTGTTCAATGCCAACACAGTTAAAAGAGTACTAAAGGAGGATAAAGAGAGTGCAGAGAAGGTTAACTTTTTAAAATCAATCCCCAACTGCAGAAGATGTAGGAAAAATACAGTGCCTTATTGGATGTTTGTGGGGAGGGAGTCTAAGGAACTAAGACGAACACGGTTGACAAAAGATGCAATTCTAGCCATCATTGACAAATTGAAAACAAACAAATCATTGCGTCCAGAGTTCTTAAAAGAATTTAAATGTGAAACTGCTGATCTTCTTATAGGAATATGTA
Organism: Varanus komodoensis; assembly: GCF_004798865.1. Classification (NCBI taxonomy): domain Eukaryota; kingdom Metazoa; phylum Chordata; class Lepidosauria; order Squamata; family Varanidae; genus Varanus; species Varanus komodoensis. The sequence goes on along the minus strand of NW_025335941.1, from coordinate 2,560,571 downwards.
AGTATGATCCTAAGACCAGTCTTTCTATCAAGGAATTTGAGAATGGCAAATGTAATGCTGTTTTCTAAAAAAAGGATCCAGAGGATATCTGGGAAATTATTCACTGGTTAGTTCAATATATCTTCCAGGTAAAAGAGTAGAAAACTTGATTAAAGATAAAATGTTATAAAAATCCTGTTGGAAAAGAAGCAGCATAGTTACTTAAAGAATACTTTTAGAATACTGTGTCAAAAGTAAATGTTAGTGAAAATGGGATGCAATTAACCTTCCCTTTCCCAAGAATTGTGAGAAAGGGTGAAAACAGGGGTATGGAACTATGGGGAGCTTTAAAAATTCTGAGACTCTCACTCAAAGGGGAAAGTCTCTGCCAACTTTTCACAAGCAAAGATTTCTTGTGGCTTTACTTTCCCCCTTCACATCTGACCTTTTCTCAAGAAAATGTAACATTAAATGAACTACTTGCAAACTCTCTAAAGTCAATGTCTATAGTTAGTACCCGCTAGGATACCTCCTAGTGTGAGGCTTCCCTTTGCAGATTCCTGGGGATTCACACCTCTGCACTTACACAAGACCAACTAAAAAAATTTTTAAAAATATTTGTGCAAATTTCTTATACCTGCCCTGTTTTAAAAACAAGTGGTGAACTAATGATGGTTCCTCCAATATGCTGCTTGGGCATTTTGGAAGGAATTCCACTTCAGAAATCCCAAAAAGTAATCTCTAGGGAGGGAGGAAACATGATGAGCACAAAAGAACTTATAAATAGTTTGGAGAACACCAAGTTAGTGACTGTCACTCCATCATACCACTTAGAATCATGGAAGGGGTCGGAGGACCTTTGGGTCCAACCCGCTGCTTAATGCAGGATTCCAAGTAAAACCATTCCTCTCAGATGACTGTCCAGTTATATCTTGAATCCTCTAGTATGGGAGAGTCCAAAACCTCCCTAGGTTCCATCGTTGCATCGGGATATTTTTCCTGATATTTAGTCAGAATCTGGCTACCTGTAACTTGAGCCCATTATTCTATATCCTGGAATGATTGAGAAGAGACCTGTTCCTCCTCTCTGTGACAATCTTTCAAGTACTTGGAGACTGCTATCATATCTCTCCTCTCCCCCCAGTCTTCTCTTCTCAATGTTAAACATGTCAAGTTCTTTCAATCTCTCCTCACAGGACTTTGTTTCCAGTTCCCAAGATCATTCTTGTTGCTTTCCCCTGAACTCCTTCCAGTCTGTATGCATCTTTCTTAAACTGTTGTGCTCAGAACAGGTCACAGGTCATATGAAGCTTAACCAGTGCTGAGTAGAAGGGAACTAGTACTTCATGTAATTTGGAAGTGATATTTCTATTAATGCAGCCTAATAGCATTTGCCTGTTTTGCAGCCACATCACACTGTTGACTCATATATACCTTGTGATCTACAACAATTCCAGGATCCTTCTCACGTGGTTGTTTTTAGCCCCAAACTATCAAGTTCATCCTGAATCCATGTTGTTTTCTAGTAATCACTGCATTGTTCTCAAGATGTTTGCAGACTGGCTACTTTATAATCTGCTCGAGTTTTTCCAGGGATTGATGTAAGACTGGTCTGTAGTTCCCAGGTTCTTTTTTGTTTTCTTTCTTGAAGTTGGACACAACTTTAACCCTTTTCCACTCATCGGGCACTTCCCCTATTATCCATGGTTTCTCAAAGACAACAGACAGTGGCTCTGAGACTTCTTCCACGAGCTCCGTTATGACTCTAGGATGGAGTTCATTAGGCCCTGGAGATTCAGCTCATTCAACCCAATTGGATGATCCTTGACCATTTGCCAGTCAATCCTGAACTTCCATCTTGTTCTTTCAGCGTGTACTTCCCCTTCATCAAAATGGTTATAGATCTTCTGGGAAAAGAAGGAGCCAAAGTAGGAATTGGGTGACAAATTCTGCCTTTTGTCATCCTTTTTCATTTTGCTATCCCCATTGAGTAACTGAATCCCCAACTTGGGCACTGTTCTGGTGGCTGTCACTGGTGGTGGCCTGGGCAAGCTTGGTTGCTTGTGCCCAGTGGTCTGCTTACCAGTTCCACATACTCACATTGGGGTCAGTAACCTAGGTTCAGACAACATGGCAACTCATCACAGGAACAACAATCCATATAACAAACCATGGCTACAGGATGGCAACAGCCCATGAATAAGCCACCCTGTGATAAAGCAGCCCAGGTTTGTGCAACACAACAGCCACAACTAGTTACCCACTATGGATTGCTGTGTGTCTTGGAATTCCAATCAGTGTGTGGCTGTGAAATTCCATCTTCAGCATAATTACACAAGAATATAAAATACAACTGCCAATGTTATACTGCCATTATATAAACCTATGGTACATAACATGCCTCAAAGTTGTAGCCAATTTATTTATTTGTTTAGGATTGGTGGGGTTTTAATGTTTGTAAACCACCCAGAGAGCCCTCTGGGCTACTGGGGTGGTATATAAATGCAATCAATCAATCAATCAATCGGATATTGTAGAGTTAGAAGAGGATGTTGTGAACAGATCTCTTCCTCCCGCCATTCCTTTTTATCTGAATCAGATGCAAATTTATAAGCATAGTCCTTTTATTAAAATTTAATATGTTAGAATAGGATAAATCAAATTAACATTCTTTTTGTAAAATGGGAGAAGCATCTGCCCATGTAAAGAGTTGGATCTTAACTGAAACTTTCCCTTCTTCACTCCCTTTCAGAAAAGATTGAGTCTGCGCTCAGGGTGGCCTCTGCTGACTGAGGTCTAGATGGCAGGAATAGCAGACCCTTGCAATTGGTCCTCCTGAGTGGGCAAACAAATTCCTTCTCTTCTGCCTCACTCAACTCTGCAATGTCTTCCTTATTTTCCAAGGCAGTCAAGTTCTTACATACTTAATGAAATCTTAAAACTGCCAAGTCATCTGCTTACACCTACTCCTCAAATTCAGACAAATCTATCTGAACAGACTGTGATGTAGTTCTGCCCTCTTTACACCAGGGAAGAAAGGAAGCAATTAAATTGATTCCCTATAAACATAACAACCAAAGGTCTAGCTAATCCGTCATTCCATTCAGACAGTAGGCCACAGAAATTCACATACAGGACTTGAGTGCAAGAGCATCCTTTTGTCCATGTTTTTCAGTGACGAGAGCACATCGGCATACTGCCTCTGATATTGGTGGTAGTGTATAGCCATCAGGACAAGAGGCCATTTATGGCTTACAGCACATGAATCTGCCCAACATCCTTTTATAAGCCTCCAAATTGGTAGCCATCATCTTGTTGAAATAAATTCCACAGTTTAACTGTGTGCTATGTGAAAAAGTAATTCCTTTTATCTGTCACACGAGTCAGCTTCATGGGATGACTCTGGGTTCTAGTGCTAGAGAAAAAGGAGAACAGTATCTATGCATTCACTTTCTCCATGCCATTAATAATTTTATATACCTCCGTCAGGTCTCCCTTACTCACCCTTTTTCTAAACAGAACTAATTTTTCATCATGGGGAGCTGCTCCAACCTTTGATCATTCTAGTTGCCCCTTTCGACACATTTTCCAACTCTACAATATCCTTTTACGCTGTCGTGACTAGAACTCTATGGAGTATTCTAAGTGTGGTTGCACCATAAATTTGAATCAGGGGGATTATGAGCTGGCAGTTTCATATTCAATGCCATTCCTAATTATGTCTAGCATGGAGTTTTCTTTTTTTAATGGGATGATATTTTCACTGGACTGTGCACCACAAGACCTTTCTTGCTCAGTTACTGCTAGTTCAGATTTCATCAGCTCATACATGAAGTGATTCTGAAGCTATACACAGTCTCTTTCTGTTTTAACTGCACTAACCTATTTGGTGTCATCAGCCAACTAGGCTATTTTCCTGCTCACTCCTACTTCCAGCTTATTTATGAATACATTGAAAATCATTGGTCCCAATACAAATCCCTGTGGGACCCCACTGTCTTCATGTCTCCACTGGGGAAATTCTCCATTCATTCCCAGTCTCTATTTTGTTCTTTAGCCAGTTACTGATCTATAAGAGGACCTTGCCCTTTAAGTTTGTGCTCAGAATTCCCTGGTTAAGGGCTTTGACAAAACCCTTTTGAAGGTCTAAGTGAACTGTGTTTACCAGATCACCCTGCATCAGTAATATTGTTATAATAATTTGGATTGTTTAGCTTAGGAAATAAAGGCAAGGGAAAACATTCCATGAAGCTGAAAGGACAGATCAAAAGAGGCACTTCTTCACAGTGTATACTCAAACTATGGAATTTGCTACAACAAGATACAGTGGTTTATTTTTATTGTAACAGCTGCCCAGAGAGCATAATGCTAACAGACAGCTTTTATACAAATTTAATAAATAAAATTAGCTATCAATTTGGATGGCATTAGAGAAGGATGCAGGTGGTACAGTGGTTTAAAATGCTGGGCTTGTTGATTGAAAGGTCGGCAGTTCGAATCTACGCAACAGGGTGATCTGTTGCTTGGTTCCAGCTCCTGCCAACCTAGCAGTTCAAAAGCATGCAAATACGAGTATATACACAGGTACCTTTGCAGTGGGAAAATAACAGCCTTCCATGCACCTCAGTGTTAAGTCATGCTAGCCACATGACCACGGAAACTGTCTGTGGGCAAAGGTTGAGTCTCTTGGCTAAGAAATGGAAATGAGCACAGGCCCCTAGAATTGAACATGACTAGACTTAATAACATGGGGAAACCTTTACCTTACCTTTAGAGGAGGAAATGCTACCAATGGCTACTGATCATGATGTTTATAAATTAGCTTCAGCATCAGAAGAAATATGCTTATACATACCAGCTGGTGGGAAACATCAGTGGGATTATGCAATTGCACTCGCATTTGCAGCCTTTCCAGAAGGGAGCTGAAAGCTCGGTATGTGAGAAGAATGCTGGACTAGATAGATAGATCCTACGTCTGATTAAGCATGGCTCTCATGGTCTTAGCTTCACTATTCCATATGCATCCATATTTTTGAAAATAAATCCATACGTGTGTTTTGAAACATTAGGAACATATTCAAATCTACACTAAGTTACATATGATTCACGTATGTTTTTACCTGCATTTATTACAGTATTTAAAGCTAGTAGGCAACTTCCGGCATTCCAGATTCTTTCACCCACAACTCCCATCTTAACTTACTCTTGGCTTGAGCTGATTTACCAACCACTGATTTTAAACTCCATTTATTTTTTTACTTCTTTTGCTACATGATGTCAGGTTTTCTCCAACTTACTATAAACAGGGGCCCAGCTATTGTACATTATAGTCTGCTCAGATAGATTCATCTGATTCTGAGGAGATGGTATAGGAGATGATTTGGCAAGTTTCAAAGTTACCTGGTGAATATTGTCAGGCAGAGTGTGAGAACCACCCTGCCTTGGGAAAGAAAGATGACATTTCAGAATAGGGAAGGGAGGAAATTGAGGAAGAGTTTCTTGACTGTGTAAGGAAGCTAGATGCGAAATAAGAGGACCAGTTGGGAAGTCTTCAATGTTCCTGCTATCTTCTTGTCAAGCAGCAGGAGTTACCCTTGAATGGGAGTTAGAATCTTTTCTGACAGAAGGGAAGGAGGGATGTTTCAGTTTGGATTCAACTCTTCACATTGGTAGATGCTTCTCCCACATCTCAAAGAGAAATCTGCTTTGTTTATGCTGTTTTGTAACCTGATAAGCTCTAATAAAAAGACTGTCTTCCCTAAGTCTCCTGGAGGGAAAAAGGAAGGCAAGAGAGAGACCTTTTTCATATGTTTATCTACTCTCAAAATGTGTGTTCATATTATGGTTACTTTCTACGTATGGTTTAATTCACCCATTGGATGCCATGGCACATGTTCTTTGTCACTGTACTGACCTAGCTTCCAGTAATCCAGGCATGAGTCATCATAACATCCTTTTATTAATATCATAAACAAAGAATACTAGCCTATTCTATACTATGAAGCGAGAAATGCTGGACATTCAAGCCAGACTCTGAAAAGCAAGAGACACTAGAGGTCATATTGCAAATATACATTTCTTACTGGAGTGCACCAAAGGTATATAGAGACCACAGCAAAGCCTTTGACTGAGTGGATCACAAGAATCTATGGATGGTCCTGAAAGCCATGGGTGTGCCTCAGCACTTGATTGTCCTGATGATTAATCCGTATCATGGACAAGAAGGTACTATTAGGACAGAATATGGAGAAACAGAATTGTTTCCATAGGCAAAGCTGTCAGACAATGATATATTTTATCTTCCTATCTGTTCAAACCATACACAGAACATATCATAAGGAAAACTGGATTAGAATCAGAGGAAGGGGTAAAAATTAGAGGAAGGAACATCACGAATTTAAGATATGCTAATGATACCATACTACAGCCAGAAAGCAACAGTGACTGATAAGTGAAAGAAGAAGTACAACCTGAATATTAAGAAATCAAAAATTATGTCCACAGAATTATTAACAGATTTATTTATGATGAATAAATCAAAATTGTGAAAGATTTCACATACCTCAGCTCAGTCACCAATTCAAAGGAAGACTGCAGCCAAGAAATTCAAAGATGACTGAGACTTGGGAGGGCAGCAATGAGGGGATGAGAAAAGATAATCAAGTGCAAGGACATTTTACTGGAGATGAAGGTCTCAAGATCATCCTCACTATTATATTTTGAATCACACTGTATTGGTGTGAAAGCTGGAGAGTGGAGAAAGCTGGAAGAAGAAAATTGATGTGTTCAAAATATTTTGCTGGAACAGAGCTTTACCAATAATCTGGACCAAAAGAAAGACAAGCAAGTTGGTCCTAGATCACATCAACCCAGAACTTTCCCTAGAAGCAAAAATGACAAAACTGAGGCTGTCATATTTCAGACACATCATGGAAAGACAAGAATCACAAGACGACAATCATTCTAGGGAAAGTTGAAGCCAGAAGAAGAAAAGCAAAAGCAAATATGAGCTGAATTGAGTCTATAAAGGAAGGCATAGACTCAAATTTGAAAGAGCTGAGCAGGGCTGTCATGTACAAGTCATTTTGGCGGGTTTTCATTCATGCCATAAGTCAGCGACGGTTTGACAGGTTTAACAATAACCACCACAATAAAACCCATGGATTATTTTAGGATTATTTATAATCATGTCCAGCACATACTATGGTTCCTCATGGGTAAATTAACATTTGATGGCCTCTAGGCTCATGTGAATCAGTCCATTGTTAGTCCTATGGAAATGCAAAATATGGGTTCTAGTTCAAGTTGTACTTCTTATGACTTTTGTGTTTTGATATTACTGAAAATAACCTATCCAGAGAATTAATATATTTTCAACTAGGAGGCATTCTGGAAACACCCTGTCCCCTACACATATACAGAAATGACTTTAAACAGTTTGAATATGGCAATCTATGAGGGTTTAGTATAATTAGCTGTTTCTTTGACAATTGGAGAATGGAAGCAGACAGGGACCCCAACTTGGATCCCTCTTCTCTGTGGTATGGAAAGACGCTAGATAAATGTTTCTTTCATGGCCCATGGTGTCATGATACTTATTATCTAAACAATTCTCTAGCACTTGCCTTCCAACTTTAGCTCCTATAATAGTTCTATCATTAGTTTCCATTTCTGAATATTCAGAAATTTGTTGCTACTTTAAAAAAATGAAAATATAGCATGGAAGGCTAAAACATTTAATTGTGCTAACTCACAGAATAATACATGATGTTTTGTATATTTATTAATAATGCTTTGTGCATATAGAGATTATAATATAAATTAAGCTCTTATTTTGACATACATACTTCTAATTAATAAAGCAGAAATTCATCACATATCATATTGTGTTAAAACTGAGGGGAGAAAGAGATAAGAAGCCACCTACAGGTAAAGCAAACACCTAACTATATCTTTAATACACACACCAAGTGTCCCTTCAATTCATGTACAAAATAATGTAATTTGTCCCGACTTCCTACTAATTATAATGCACATTAAAGTAGTATTTTCTTCTTTGTCACCTCTGCATTCAGTTCTTATTTGCGTTTATTTGTATTTCCTATCAGTTAATCTTTTTTATAGTGATAACAATAACTGGTGTTATTATGCTTGGAAATTGAACATGCAGATAAATGTGTGATCAGTGCTATTTTTGAAAAAAGCCCTGTATCAGAAATACATAGCTTTTATGCTTCTTGTTTTGACTTTATAATTAAGCTTCTGGTCGTGATTTGCTTTAAATAAAAGTTTATCAAACTCAGGTTGTACACAGTTTTAAATAAATGTGCTGAAGTACATTATTGTTAACTCCTGTTTGATTAATATCCATTGTCTTTCAAGTTCAGACAAAGCCAATTCTTTTTCCTTGATTATAACTACCATAAGGGTTTTGCAATTCAATCTGAAACCATTATACCTTGTACGTGATTAGTATACATCAAATAAAGTTTAACAAGGTTTGTAATATTAAAACAAAAGAAACTATAACCAAGTTCTAAGTAACTAGGTAAGAAAAGGATAATGCAATAAACTTATGAGTTAGAACAGATATCTACTCACAATTAGCTAACCTAATTATGAATTTGAAAATGAAAACCAAAATTTTTGAACCCATTGTTTGAAATTAGCATTTTTAGTGTAACTGCTTGAAACAGTTCTGGGCTTCTGGCCATGGAAGGGAGCACTGCTATAAGAAGTTGAAGAGATTCTCCCATTTCAGAAATAAAAACTAGGACACAATCAGCACACCTCCCACGTGCAGTCTCCTCCTCACCCTTGGAGCATACCGGGTTTGCCCAGTCTGAAAGCCATGCTAAATCATTAGTCCTGGCTTAGTAATTAGCAATGTACACAGTGTCTGTGCTTCCACGTTGTGCTATGCACAAACTGGGAACTATGAGAACACATGAACAGCAATGGTGATCAAACCAAAAGCCTATCTAGTTCATTATTCTTTTAACACACTGGCCAACCACTGGCAGCCTCAAAACATGGCATGAGTATAGCACCTCCATCCTGTTCATGTTTGCCTGCAGCTGGTGCAAGGAGAGATACTGCCTTCAGTAATGGAGCTAGTATACAGCCATACTGAAATCTGTTTAACCCTATCCAAGTTGGTGATCATTATTACACCTTCTGGTAGTGAAAAGCTTCATGAAGTGCTGTGTAAAAAAGTATTCTCTCTTATCTTTCCTGAATCTCTCTATCACTGTTCAGTTTCACTGGGCTATGCGAATGGGAGAAGTTGTTCCTATACATTCTCTTCACATCATACATAATTCATTAATCTCAGTCATGTCTCTGCCAAATAACCCTTTTTGTAAAACAGGACAGCACAGAACTTTGTGACTTCTCCTTAGATGGAGGTTACTCTAGGCCCTTGATAATTGTGACTGGCTTTTTCTGCACCTTTTTCAAATCTAAAATATCTTTCCTTATTGATCCACAGAGGGAGCTCTATCATATCCTATAGCTGATTAGTTTATTCAGGAGTCTTTTCTAAGAGGAGTTGCAAAAAGCCCTTTAGAAGTCTAATCAATGGGCAGGTTTGTACAACACAAGAAGCATCTTGGTAACATCTTACCATTGTGGATCTTTCGTATTTTTGTGACCCAGTTCCAGAGTTCCTGGGTGGTAGGATTAGGTTTTTTTTTTTTTTTTTTTTTTTTTTGAAACCAAAGAGAGAATCGATGCTCTGTTCTAAGATTTCCATGTTTCGCCAGGCCTTGTTCAGTCATCTGGACTTGTGATTGCCATTTTAACATTGCTCTTATGGAAACACAATGGAGTTCCCAGGAAAGAGTAGCTGCACAATTTGCTGTTTTTATCTTTCAATCTCTGCATCCCTCAGCTTCCCAGCTGCAGATGTGTTATTGTTATGTGCCCACCTCCCTGTTTACTTTTGGAAATGGAGAGACAACATAGAGGAAGCAAGGGGAATATAATAGTGAAACTGTATATTTTAGCTTCAGTGGCTCAGATAGAGGGCAGTCTACCAGCTTTGGCTGGTGACTCAGCTACATTCCTATCTGGACAGAGATAGCTTGCTATCAGTAATCTATGCCCTGGTAATTTCAAAATGAAATCTACATGGTGCTGCCCATGATAACTGTTTGAAAGCTGCAACTTGTACAAAATGTGGCAGATTAATAACTGGGACCAGACAGTCTGAGCACATAGCAGGAGTTCTGGCCCATTTGCACTGGCTGCCTAAATGCTTCTGAGCCAAGTCAAGCTGCTGGTTTTAACCTATGAAGCTCTACACGGCTTGTGATCACAATATCTGACAGAATGCTTCTCCTAACCACCATCTATTCAGATGTACATTCAAGCTCTGGGGCCTCCCTCCAAGACTTGGTTGGTGGCAACAAAAGGGCCATTTCAGTGATAGTAAAAGATCTTACTATCTTTTCATTGCCAGGTTATATCTGTCTTCTACAGCAAGGCATTTATTTAGTTCACTGAGACTTTGCTAGATGGTTAGTTAGGTTCCAAGATTTATCTTGTTTAAGTTGCTGGAATATATGTTTTTTTTAAAAAAAAATGTACAGCAAAAATCTAACCCATTATGTATGATTCTTGAGTTCAAATGGCATCTAGGATTCCTTATCACTCAAGGGTTCAAAATTTATTTCAGAGCATCTATTACAATTTTGATCCTATGAGAATAATTGGGCATTTCGTTTTGATGAAACAAGAAAGTTTACTAGTCCAAAAACAGTAGTTCGTGCTACTATGGCTGCAATTTAGTATTTACTAGTTATATGCAAACAGCTGCAGACAGAATTCATAAACTGGGAAAATGTCTTACAAGATAAAGCAGCACTAATTTTAAAAATTTGAACAACTGTTTCAAGTTAAATAATCTATTCCTAGGAAATAATCTGGTTTAAAAGTCATTTTACTAGCCCATGTCTCCAAATTATATTGCATTCTCTTGTACTATACAGTAGGGCCTCCATATCCACTGGTTCAGTTACCGTGGTTTCACTTAACCACAGTTGACCTCAATCTGGAGAATCCATAAAGTGACAAAGAGAAGTCATAAAGTGCTTCCTTGAAGTGAAAATTCTTAATAGAGAAAGAAAAAAAATCATAAGCTAAGATTGCTAGGATATATGGTAAGAACAAATCTTCTATCCATGAAATTGTGAAAAAAAAGAAACTTGTATGTACAGTATGTAGTGTTCACTACTATTTGAAGTTTCAGGCATCCTCTAGCAGGCTTGGACCCTTTCCCCTGTGGATACGGGAGCCCTGCTGTATACAAAGTAGCTTGAAATGTTTATTAATAAAAACCTACTAGGTATCTATAAACACTGACTCCAAAATATGTTTCCTTAAATTTGTCAAAGATTTTGTATTATATTATTGGTTTTAGGAATAGACCATTTAAAGTTAGAAACTGGATCAAATAATTGTAACTTGACCAACTGGGGAACTAATAATGTAGAAAAGTGAAAATATTATGAAGAACTGAACTGAACTGAACCAAACAAAAGAAAAACTAGCAGCAGAAAATTAACAAGAGACCAACAAGAAGTATGTCCTGACAGTAAGATCCAGAATGAAGTATGATCTCAAAGGTAAGAGACAGAAGAAGATATACTTCAAAGACCATTTAAAGGTAGATAATGAAATACTTTAGAAAGTGTCCTGGAAAGAAACAATCTTGCCCTGAAAGATTTGCACAGTTGTAGCTGTGTGTCAAACAGCAGACTGGAAGAGTTGGTAAGCTGTAAAAACAATACTTTATTTGTATCCTGACTTTTCCCATCCAGTGCAGACAAGTAATATAAAATTTCAATTCCATATGCATTTACATGGGAGTAGATGTGTATGCATTGTAATGCACAGAACAAAGGAAATACAGAAGTAGAGCTCTGCTACTGTAAAAGAAATTTTGAAGTGATAGGTTTGAAATACTGCTCTGACAAATCCTGCTTATGCTGTTAAGTGTTTTGTAAACAAGCAGTAAACATATTGGCATATCTGACTTGGACAGTTACCACCCACAAGAAGGTCAGAAGTGATTTTGTAAAACCTGTTGGGCCAATATGCCATTTCTTGCATTATAGCTGGTATTTAGATGTACAAAATTTGATCATATATTAAACTTTATACCTGCTTATACAATGCAAGCTGTAAAAGTGGGGGCAGAGCTAGGTATGGGTAAAGAATCTGCTTGGTGGTGAGCTCTGCTCCCTCGACTCCAGTCTACTTTGCTACAGTCCAGAGTCTACGTTCCTGTTGAGCATGCCCACTGTCTGCACCCATGTGCTGCACAAGCAGCTTCCCTTGCCTGTGCTATGCGCAGCAGCTGTTTGGGCTCCCGAGCTTGACACTGAAGAATGTTGCTCTGTTCTGCAAGTGTTCATGGACTGTTTTGCTTGGCTCACTTTGCATGACCAGGCTGTGCATGAGAGGAAGTCTGCAAATGCTAAAGGGACAGATTCTGCTAGAGTTTGTCCCGATCCTAGGCACGGCAGTGAGCAGGGAGGGAAGAGGAGAGGTGTAGATCTGTTCTATCCAGGAGTATCTCTGTCACCACCCATTCCCTTGTTAGACAGGCCCAAAGGCACAACTATCCGAACACATTCTAAACAGAGGACAAAAAGGCTTGAAAACATGCTTCTTTTTACTTAGAAAGATCTGAGAGCAGTCATCTATTCAAGCATCACACTCTTAGGATCTCACTCTTAGTATACGGGTTCCCTAATAATGAAAACAAAAACATTGTCTGTGCTATCTTTCACTGGGATTTTGTAGCCTAGGTGACTTCTAGGGATCAGGTTAAGTCACTCTTTTGTGAATATCCCAAAATATAACTTGCACTGACACAATGTCCTCCACCCTATGTAGACACTGATATATTCCTTAAACAAAAAGGAAAGACAGGGCTAGAGAGTCTGTCATCTCATATGTTTAATGGGTTCTTTATCCTACACATTATTAATTCATATGCACAGGAATTAGAAAAACAATTCATTTCTCTTGTCAGGGAAATTTTTACAGTAAACTTAGTCAGGAATGGGAGCAGAAGCTGATTTAGATCCATATACTTAACACTCTCATACCAATTTAATTAACATTGCAGATTCCAAGCTATAATTGATGGATATATAGCACTTACTTACAATATTCTTATTGTGAGGGTCATTTTAAAGTAGTATGGCCCCATGTAGACGCTGCCAAGAAGTGCCTACCTATGTTGATGCTCCACGCGGCAGGCATAATGTTTAAAAGCCTCTCATTCTGTGCACTGCCCCATATACACACAGAGTTTGTGTGCTAGTGCTCTGTCTCCCTGGAGGTGGCTGTGCTGGAATGTGGAGGTTGCAGGGGTAAGAGGCTTTTAAAAATTATGCCCACTGCATGGAGCACACTGATGTGGGTAAGTGCTTTTCATCAGCCTCCACATGTGGGATGTAGTGTTTAAATTGGCCCTCAAATTACCACCTCAAATATGACATTAGTTTTGCCTGCCTTAAAATATCATGCAATATGGAAATCACAAGTACTGAAACAACAGGTATTTGGGCTGGTGTTTTAGTTCTGTAGCATTTGTGCCATCCCATTCTTAAACTTATCCTTGTAGCAATTAAACATGGAAACTTTTTGTTTGTTTCTCATTTTAAGGAAAAGGCTGGGATTCCCAAAACCTGCAGACCACACAAAAGAGCTTCCAAGAATAGCTCATTGTCTAAGTGTCATGTTTTGCTCCTCCATGTATACCTTCTGTTAATAAGCATTTGATGGTGGATGAGCACACATGGGTGTGCTCAGAAATTATAAAAGGTTTAGAGGCCCATAACTTTGCTCTTTTTAATTATGTAATTTTAATTTTACATAATTATGTAATTTTTGAAGTGCCAAATGTGAGTGGCACATTACAAGTCATTATACAGCATTAATATTTGTTACAGAACAGTTCATAGATTTAAAAATATAACTTTGCTCTTAAAAAAGACAGTATTTCTTAGTTTTGCTCTCTTCTAAAAGAAGTAGTATGCCAAAGATGACTCTAGTAATGGTTTGATGTCTTATGTTGGGGGTGGAGGGTGTTGGGGGGTGAGGGAGGAAAACATTAGCCTATAACCAATATCTAAGATGGTGGAAAGAAGCCTCTATACAGGCAACTATAATGAAATGTATAATGATCTCTTCAGTAACTACCTTATTCCAATCCCATCCAAATATTGAATATAAAGTTGTATTATTGCCCATTCAGAAAAGAATGAAAGCACAGAACTTTCATAAAACACTTTATGAAATATTACATCCTCACAGTTTCACATGATGCACTTCAGGCATTTTATTTTGTTTTGCAAATTAACTTCTTTTCTGCCCCAAAAGTGAAAAGAAAAAGTTCTGCCAACCCTGGACCTGATAATTCTCAAATGCATGTTCCAGTGTTAACCTTTGATTTAACTTTAAGCTATGCTTGTATAACTGTAACACCCCAGAGAAGTGTTGAAGAGTACAAAGCAAAAAAGAAAGAAAGAAGAGTTAATGTACAAATACGTTAAACAAAGCTATCAAGAAAGAAATGCAAGCTCTAGCATAGGTCAATGTAAGAGTTTTAAATGTTATTAAAATTGATTTTTTAAAACATCTTTTTAAATGTACAGTCACATGTCATTTCATACAAGTTATTTGAAACTTATTGATCTCCTCATTTGTGCAAAGACTAGGCTCTGCCATCAGTCTGGTGAAAGGATAATAGAGCACTCTAAACACTTATGATAGGTTGGATGCAAACAGTGGTCTTCATTTAAACAGATGTAATAGCACTACAAGTGTTTGCATTCCAACCTTTGCAATTGTGTGTTATGCAATAAATTAACAAGTGTGTTCTGCTCTGCTTCACATCAAGGCCAATATCTCAGCCTTGTTGCCTTAATTTGCAATCAGGGCCTAAGCACCAGAAGATGCATCTAAGGAACATTAAAGGGATAGAATACAAGCCTTTATAGCCTGCCACACTGTGCACAAAGAAAGCCAACAATTACCAGCAATTTTATTTTACCACTGTAGGACAATACCAAAGCAGTTAAATTTGGCTCCATGCAAGCAACTGGGAAAAATATACTTAAAATGACTATATATGGAAAATTACGTTTGAAAAATGCTCAGTGGAGAATGTATATGTATTTCTGTATGGACAGCTAAAATCTCTGGAAGTATATTCAAGTCTATTCTGCAAAATACCCTTCTATTCATCCTACTCAAAGCAGCATTCTCAGGCTATAATAGGTCACAACTAAGTACAGTACCTTCCTTCAAGAATAATTTTGCTTTGTCTGTCAGCTGTCAACAAAACACAAAGAACTCATACAGTCCAGCCATGGATTGTACATGTAAAAGAATCTAACAAAATACGAAGATAGTAAAAAGAAAAGAAAGAAATGAAAATTTCATGGTAGGTGCAGCTCCGTGTTTGCTAAAATAATTTCATACATCAGTTTTTATGGGCTTCTGCTGTATTCATAAAACAACTTCCAATAGTTGTTTCTAAAAGATTAAAACATACAGTAACAGAAAGCCAAGATACAACTAATGTCTGATTTCACATATGTGCACTTCCATGTAGCAGAGAAAATACATCAAATAGTCAGTAAGAAAAAGAATTGGGGAGAGGTCAAAAGTTAGGATACATGAACAATATTACTTATAAATAATATCAAGACACTTAGCTGAAGATTGAAAAATGAAATGTAAAGTTAGCATACATTACACAAGTTGTATTCTTGTAAAATGAGAAAAACCTTCTGGTGTTGAAAGAAATGTCTCTACAGGGATCACCTCAAAACCAGTAAAAAAAAAAACTTTAAAAGCATTACCAAGCACTGTTTGTTCATTTAAGTTTAATTATTTTCTCTTTGAGAATGGCACTAATGAAACTGAATATCTTTCATGGTTTCGAAGGGCAGTTTGAATAGTCTGTAAACAAGACTGAGGGTAGACAAGTGAGCTGACTGAGCCAAGGGGTTGCTAGGTGATGTAGAATGTAAACCCACAAACTTGCTAAGGGTTATTTTGCTTTCATTCGGCTCTCACACAGCTTCTCCCAAGTTTCAGCCATCACCTTCCAGGTGACTATGACAGTATTCCCATTGCTCTTTAAAATATTATGTTTGCTAAATGAAGAGTTAAAACTGGGGAAAGAGTAAGAAACATGTTTGCAAAGTTGCAGCAAATATAACCTCAGAAAGTATTCATTTCTTTTAAGGGGGGAAAATAAAATATTTGTCATATGGTACAGCAAGGACAAATGTTCACAGTATCCTCTCCCCCCCTTCCCTCCACTCCAAAAACTTGTGATTTTTTTTCAAGTATCTGATCAAAGATTGTCCAGTAAGAGCACTTTATTAGATCATCAGTCAAAGGGTTTCACAAGCACTGAGAGCAATGGGCTCAAATGCAGCACATCAGTTTTAATAGACTACAGACTAATAGTAAACTGCAGATACTGCTGAGAACTTTCCATGCACTAAACTCTTGAAAAAGCACCATCTCTCCAGCTTAAATGCAGCTGCCTCTTTCAATGCCGCAAATGGGTAAATTTGACAAAAAAGCCACCATTAAGACTACATGAAAGGC
This sequence comes from Varanus komodoensis, assembly GCF_004798865.1. Classification (NCBI taxonomy): domain Eukaryota; kingdom Metazoa; phylum Chordata; class Lepidosauria; order Squamata; family Varanidae; genus Varanus; species Varanus komodoensis. The sequence continues at coordinate 2,543,948 of NW_025335941.1, read as the reverse complement.
TCAAGACAACATCCTTTCAATGCTTTGTACTTCAGTAATCAGATGTACTTACTCACCCCCTCCCCCAAACCCGATCAAGAACTATTTCTGAATGGTAGGAAATAATTCCACTTTGTACATCTTTTAGTTAATCAAGACTTTCTATTCAGCAATTTGACCTTTTGTTCAAAACAGGATTATCAGTTTTTTCGCCAGTTACCAAGGGCGACTCGCATGGTGAACATAATTGCAATAATTTGCAAAACACCATGGCAACCCACATTACAACTAGGTAAATACTGGTCTTTTGTGCTACATTGTTATTTTCAGAGATGCTGAAGTCAAAGAACGAATGACAAATGAACACAAAATTTATATTTGCTTTGTCTCAAAAGAGAAGAAAATTGATAACAAGAATTGGGGGGAAACCGACTACAGCTGTAATTTCTAACTTGATTAATTAGGATGGTAACAGTCCTTAACAGTATATTCAACAAACAGCCCTGACTTAGTCTCTCCACCCACCTCTCCCCCTCACTACACTACTACCACTATATCCCCCCACCACACCAGACATTTTTTCTTCTGCTAGGAGAACCAACCAACCCCATTTGCTCTTTTCTTCATCTTAATGGAATCCTTAATTACAGAATATTGTCCTCCAGCTCTTCATTACACATTGAAAACTGAGTGAGGGAGAATACGAGTGCCAAAGCAGACAGGGTAGCTACAGCAGCCTTGTCTGCTTTTTTTGGACACAACAGGCCTAATGATGAGACGGCATTTTTCTGGTATTAGCAGCTGTTCTACTGCACACAATTAAGCACAAACTATTTAGCATTTCAGAGAGCTGCCTCTTGCATTGGCAGTGTTAGGTAAGTGTGCATGCTAAAATGAATTTACAATTTAAATACCAAAACATCTGATAGGAAGTCTCTACTTACACTGTAATTACCATTTTGGATGCAGTATTTGCAGCATTCCAACATCACTCCTTTAATGCTATATGTACAGGATAACATAACTCATATGTAGCATGCATTTTATGCAATATTACTATACAGGAGGATTTACCAAGACCGTTCACATACATGGTGTATTTAGATAAACACCACTTTGACATAACATAGCCAAGACAGACAGAGATTCAAATCACTGCTTATCTAGGATACTCACTTATCCCACAGGGTAAAAATGAGCATTGGGGTAGGGAGCATCCTATCTGGGGGCACCAAGACACCCACAACACTTTTCTTGATGCCTTCAAAGCTTCCATAATGAATCCAGCTTGGAACTTTGTAAAAGAAAAAAATTAATACATTTTCTTATTGACAGCTAGGGCTGCTTCAAAGGAAAAAAATAATGCTTGTAGCTACTGCCATCTTCATGGCTTGGGTTCAGGGACTTTCTTAGGAAATGAAGTTAGTGGAAACCCATGACAACCATTCTGTAGTGATGCCCAGGATAGATTCTCAAATAGTCAAATGTGTTCAGGGGCCCAAAAATGTTGGTGAGGAGTGTAATAAGGGTATGTTGCAACTTATCAATAAATAGGCATTGTTAAGTGCAAAGTTGGGTCCTAGTAAAGTCTCTTACTTGCTGGGCCTTATTGCTCACTCACCATGCATATGTTTCATCCTGAGACATGGTTCATGCCATTGGGATAAAACAGGTAATTAACATTCCAATATATTGCTCAATAAAAAGCTAGGTTTAGTCACTGTCTAAGGAATATTGAGGGTGTAAGTTTTAAGAAAGGAAACTGGAGGAAGGGTGGGAATTGGCCTCCTTTAACCAGTAACAGTTTATACCACATTTGGACAATGGTTTTAGGGGGTGGTTTGGTGCAGGAAAGCCATGAGATTGAAAAATTCTTTTCCCAACACTATGCAGGGTAGTTTTGCGGTACATAAAAGACTTTTTGTCTCTTTCCTATGCTTCAGAATCCATATCCCAGACATGAATCCTGAACAATGCTATAAGGATCCTGATTCCAAATGGCCTGGAGTCCTGGACAAGAGTACTTCTGTAGAATGGTCCTCCACAAAATGTTATGTGTCCCCACTTGTCATAATTTTATGTCTTTTCCCACTGCCACAGCAAAGCCCATGTTTGTGTGATGCACAGAGACCACAAAGAACAGATAGAAAATATTGCTCTGATGAACACAGAAAGACAGAAAGTCAGACTTCCAACCTTTATGCCAATGTAGAACAACAATGTTGTTCACAACTGTTCTTTTCTACCCCTAATTTGGTCTCTCACTGTTGAACACTCTCACTGCCGTTACTGGACTAGAGTCAAGTAGCAGCCCAGCCATGAGTTTTCAGTTTCTAGAACTGACAACAGGGAAAAATTACAGGTTCTCCTCCTAGGGAAGAGAAGCCAAATGCATAGTTACAAGGTGGGAATACTTGGCTCAGCAATACTACAAGCAGAAGGTTCTTAGGCTCTCCCGGATATGAGTCAACACTGCTGTGGCTGCAAAAAAGACAAATGCTGTTTTGGACAACAGAAATAGAAGCACCACTTCCAAATCGCATCCAGGTATCACTGCTTAGGCCTCATCTTGAGTACTGCATCCAGTTCTGGGAACCACAGTTTAGGGAATTCACAGATAAACTGGAAAAGGTTCAGAGGAGGGACAAAGATGGTCAAAGTGCAGCAAAGATGGAAACAAAATCCCTATGAGGGGAGACCGGGACAAATGGAAGAAGGTGGGCTTAGCCTTGAGAAGAGAAGACTGAGGGGGAAATATGGTAGCGCTTTTCAAGTACTTGAAAGGTTGTCATACAGAAGAGGGCCCAGAGATGCTCTTGATCACCTCAGAGTTCAGGACATGGAATAATGCACTCAAGTTACAGGAAGCCAGATTCTGGCTAAACATCAGAAAAAGTTTCCTGACTGTTAGAGAAATACAACAACGAACGAATTACCTAAGGAGGCTGTCAGCTCTGCCATACTGGACACATACAAGATGCATTTGAACAGCCTTCTCTTACAAATGCTTTGACTTGCGAGTATTCATTGAGCTGGGGAATTGGATCCAATGGCTTTAAAGCCCCCTTCAAACTTTAATATTCTATGATTCCATGATCCCTGATTACACAATATTAAACCAACACACTAGGTGGTAAGGATGCAGGATGCAGGATGCATGTTCTGATAGCATTCATACTTCAAAGTATGAAAGAGTATATCCTTTCATAAGTAACTAAAATGACAGGTACTCACAGCCAAAAGGAACTCAGAGTGTTCCACTGCAACATACTATGAAACAACTGGCATATAATATATCAAACAGTTGCCTCAAAAATGTAAATCTATACTGAGCTGCAAAGCAGGGGTTTCCAGACATATCACACGGTTTTTCTCAAGTACATGCCAGCATTGGTACCCAATGCGTATCTGAGAATAACTACTATTTTTCTTACTTTAAGGATCTCTGACTGAAAATAATATCCTAGACTCCAAATCAGTCCAGCGTCCACCAGCACAGCCCATTCGAGCTGGTCTTATCCTTGGTATTGCAAAGCACAGTTTTTGAATGCTCTATCTCCCATATAATTCATTCCACATGCTCCAAATTGCAACCTACTCCCATTATAGTTGCATAATCCACTGGTGTACACATAGTAAAGTAACTATAATCCCATCTACAGGACTGCTGAGGGGCAAAGGTTATTCACTGTTTGGCCACTGAAATCAGCCAGGTTTAGCATTTCTCCAGCTATGTTCCTTGGTGGGTATCTTTTACTAAAGCAGAAAACCTAAAGTGTGGCAGTACTTGATGATGGTATTTTTCTCTCTTATCTAAACACTGTATGCTCCTTCCCTTCATTAACAGAGAACCCTGTGTGGGTATTGTATTCATGCACAGAATGCACTTTGTCCTTCCAAAGATTATTCAAAAGGGATGCCTTTACACATATCCTATCATAATGATGGACATTTTGCTTTACAATAAGATACACTGGGAAAGCAATACTATTGTATCATATACATGATTTCCTTGCTATGTCTGTTTGTTATCTGTTGTCTGTTTGTCATCCTCAGCTAAGATGACAATGAGCAATGATTGTGGAGTGTATCCTAGTCCCACAAGCATGGGTAAAAACAAAAATGATAAAGTTTTGTGGTACCAATTATATGCAAATACCATTATAGGATACATTGACAAAACTCAAACCATTGATGCAGTAACACAAAAACCTGTGCTTGTGCAGAGCTTGGCAGTCACTCACACTCCATGTAACAGCAGGGGGCCTTGATTGCGGATTTCACTGCAGGACAAAACTCTAATGGCTTGGACCAGTGTCCACTAAAAAGCAATGACAAAGATCCCATTAACTTTAATGGCCTAAGATAAGGGTGTAAAATGAGTTACCTGGAATGCTCAGTTTCCCAACCTAGCGCCAAAGAAATGGAACTCATAATTTCTTTAAGAAATAAATGCATCATCACTTGTAAAATCATTCCATAAATATAAATTTGGAAATGAACTTCAGATTCATCAACAAGGGTGACATTTGAATACACTAATTAAACATTTTGTAATTCATATTGCAATCTGCACTAAGTTTATAACTGTTCTTTTAAATAAAGAGCATTTTCAATTCTTTGTGTTTACTTCAGAAAATATGCCGAGTAAAAAAATTATAAGTGGCAAAATCTTAATATACTGTTTGGTAAAGTTCAAGCAAGCCTTTGAAAAACACATTTATCTATCCAGTAAAGCTTGTGTTAATGCGATGTAAGAGTTTGGCAAATTCAACTCTAATGGAGCATAAAAGTGCTTTTGCTTGAAAGTGAGATCATTTTTAAAAATTCAAAGCATGATCACTTTTCTTTTTTGTAGGAACAATCTGATACAGGCAGCAAAGCTTAAATAAACTAGAAACATTTCAAATGATCCATAAAGGATTAATAAGCACCACAGGAAGTCCTATAGGCTCAGCGTATACATTTTTCCATCTTTTTCTCCTGTGATGCACATGACATGAAATTCTAAGCAGAACTCAAGTTTCAAAGTCACTGAATGTTAAGGTCCACATGCTTTATCACTGCAGTGAAGCAGGTTCACCACCCTGTATTACTTAATCTAAACAATAAGGTACTGATATTGTTAGCACATTAGTGCTCCAGAATCATGACACTTGGAAAACTCGTTTCTAGTCACAAATATACAAATGAACAGCAACAAACCATGGCAAAATGGATAGCTATACTAGTAATAGTTCAGTAAGCTACAAACCTCTAATATAAAGAAGAGCAAATGACAGCCGTTATTTTGGCAGAGATAATCTATGCTGAAACACAAAATACATGCACATAAGTTCTTTCAATACAATTTTCTTGTCTTCCCACTGACTTCTGTGATTACCAGCGAAAGCAGGGTTCTAAACATATTTAAATAGAATCTTCAATCAATAAGAATAAAAAAGTTGGAGAACTATGAGAAAATACACTGTAACATTAGTACCTGCAAAACAGATTTAGCAATATACATATATATTGATGCATAACAAAAAGAGATATAACTTGCTCTAACCAAGCTACAAACAAACAGGTTTGGCTTACTGTGGCTGACTACTGATGGTGGATTGCCATGTCATGCAAACCAGGTCCATTTGACCTTCCTGTCTCAAGACATGGAGGCCACGGGATTTTCAAAGCACCGCCTGAATTCAGTAATGGGTTGGTTGCAGATAAACACACTGAAGTTTAATCTAAATAAGATGGATGTATACTTAGAGTGTCTAGGAATAAGGAAGCAGCAGGATTAGATGGAGACCCACTGTAATTGAAGAATCAGATTTGATATCTGGTGGGGGGTGTTTCTAGGTACAGTGATGGTGATAATCAGGAGAGATTTTGCCGATTTTGGTTAATGCAACAGCTAACACAATTCTTGGAAAACCAAAACTGGCTGAGGTTATACAAGCCCTTAGTTAAACTACTATTCCATGTTACACATAAAGACTTAAAAGTGGTTGGAAATCTAGCACAAAATACGACAGAGCAGAACCAACTTGAGGGAGAACCGTATTCAAACTTCTATCATCTCAACTGGCTGCCAGTTCCTTTGTTTCCAATTAAAACTGCTACTGATAATCGTTAAAGCCTTAAACAATCCAGGAACAGGTTGTCTTAAGTAACATCCCCCCCTTCCCATATGCCCTTCCCTTGTGGGTGATTAGGGTGATTAAAAGTACTGTACTAGGAATATCAAAACCAATCTATTAGGATCAGTTTTTTAAAAAAAGGTTTCCATATGCAGCAGATCACTTAGGCAGCATGCACCCTCTGAGACAGACGTAAGCTTCTGAAAAATAAAATATAAAATAAAGTAACCAAAAAATTGTTCCTGAATTTTGTGCAGTCTTGTTTTCCTTATTTCTTCTCTTCTTTGTACTACCAGTATTAGTTTGTCAACAGCTTTGTTAGCTGTAAAATTTCTAACGGTGTATAGTTTTGCTCATCTTTATCTCAAAAAAGCCCCAACAGAATAAAGCATTTGAAATGAACCTCAACTGAAAACTCAGCTACACATTCATAAATATCCTGTGATATATGCTTTCAGAAATATCCTACAGTGGAATTAGTACAAATATGGGAAAAGGTCTTCTCTGTAACAGCACCCAGATTTTAGGAGAGGTAGGTTTCTACACCACTTTATTTTGCAGGTCAGGAAATCACATGGAGTAAAATGGTGCAAAAGATGTGGGGTATGATAAAACTTTATCTGGAAGACAGAGAGAACTCAGACTACAATTCCCATAATATCTAACTATTGGCCATGCTGGCTGGGGCTAATGGAAATCATAGTGCAAAACATTTTGGAGGTACCATATTGCTCACCCCAGTTTAGAAACTACTTTTCAATTAGAGCTCTGCTCTACCTGGAGAAACATATCACTTTTCTCTAATAAGCATATCCTATGCCAACACCACTTCTTCCCTAAATTTTGCAGTATACCCAGAGTTTAATGATACATGCATGGTTTGGCATGTGATTCAGTTGCCTTTGTGGATCCTCCTTCTCAATTCCCTTGTTTTAAGCAAACCAGTGACTGCAGAATTTTGGTGGATTGCAAGGCTAAGGTCCTGCAGAGCAGTGTTAGAAACTTATGGAGAATGTACATGTCTCCAGTTAACTGCTTCCATGCCAGACACCTTCATAAACTGGAGAGGGGGAGAAGGGAAGAGAACAACTAACTGGCCATTGCGTGACCCTGATGAATCCTTGCTCTGGTTCAATACGGTGCTTCTTGCGTTCCCATGTTCTTCTGGCAGCTGTTTTGGTTTGGTTAAGTTTGAAGTAGAGAATTGTGTTTGCCCAGTAGCAATAACAGAGAAGATGCTGCACTACAAAGTAACTCACAACTGTGTAATTAATGGACACAACACTAAAACTGTTAATACAATAAAAATGATCAAGGCATGGAAAATAGTTACTGATGTTAAGTTAAAAAAAAAAACCAAAGCAGAAAAATCAAACTAGACATTATGGAAACACAGAAACAGAGCGAGTCAGAAGGGGTCTCCCAGGCCATCTAGTCTGACCCCCGGCTCCAGCTGCCTCCACTCATGACATGCCTACCATGCACATGTCTAAAAAATTATGGAAGCTAAAAGTAGTGACAGAGGGTACATAATTTAAGGCTCAGAGAGAAAACCCTGAAAAATACTGACAGTAAATGAAGAGGAAGAACTAGTAAATTCCAAGATATAGGTTTCTCCCATCAAACCCCTGGGATAGATTAAACTAAAAATAGGAATTGTCTCAAGATAATTCAGTGAACTTCACAGCTAAATACAATTGTGATTGCAGGTCTTCCTATTCAAGATCAAATAGTAAGCAAACCATCATAGGATTGCACAGTGCAAGAGAAACTCTGCAGCCATTCTCTTATACTATAAATGCATAGCTACTGGCAGGTATGCAAGGCACAGTGTCCCCTCATGGGGAAAAAAGCTACCCTTCAACAACATCCTGAGCAGGGGATAGAAAACTAAGAGTCAATTCACCTCATAAAAGTAGAAAGCAGCACATATTGGCAGATTACTATATTTATCTACTAGTTTGTTTTTAATAGTAACTCTTCTCTATTGTTCAATAAAACAATCTTTCAGCATTTTACATGCCAAAGCATTAAAAACTTCTGCTAAAATAATGAGCAATTATAACTACAACAAAAACAAATAGAAACAATAGAAACACTTCAAAGAGAGGAACAGAAAACAAAGAAATGGGGTAATATCCTGATCAATTAATTAGAGTTCAGATATACCTTGTGGAAACAGGTAGATTTTTCAAGAGTCATTAAACATTCCTGTTTTTGGTCTTCTGAGCCACACAAGGGAGGGTGGGTGTTTGAGGGGTGGATGCCACTACTGAAACAGCCAGTTCTTAGATGTCATGGGCCATTATTCCATTTGTCAGAGAATTACTAACAAGACCTCCTCTGAGGATCTTGAAAGTTGGGTGTATATCAGAGAAGATGGTGCACCAGGTACCCTACCTGGTATTAATTATATATGGTACTAATATATTGCATACCAGTAAAACACATGTGAGGTTGCTTACTTCTCACTGCAGTGCCTTGAGAGGTCATATACTCATTCAGAACATTGCAGAGTTTTAGATGGAGGCCCTACCCACTTCATCTGTGCATGTACTGCGTGTGGTTCTTGCTTGCCTCTCACTTCCAAGTCTGCTGCAGTGCAGAAATAAAGAAGAGAGGGGTTGAAGAAAGGAAAAGGATGGATTGTGTGAGTTCACAGATGACCATTGAAAGAACCATAGTTACAGGTAAGCAACCTGTCCTTTGTGGTCACTGTACTAGAAAAGCAAGAGACTTACTGAATAAGGGAGATACCATAAAAGAATTTAACAAAAGGCCACTCTGCCAAAAACCTCATCTTCCAAAAGCACAATCATATTTTTGGGTGAATGCACTGGTTTATATCCTGAAGGTAGAGCAAAGGTTGAAGACTGTCATTTTGGAGGAGGACTATGAAGTACTTGGAGAAGAAACTGATTGTCCTTTGAGCAAGGGAGAGTTTTTCTATTGCACCTTACACAAGCAGGTAGGAATCTCTTCTCTTAGAACCCAAGTGGAACAAAGCAGAGGGAAAGATCTGTGTAGGGAGTGATATCTTTAAATCTTTCTATCATCAATGATAGAAAGTATCCACTTGTCAGAAGAGATGTACCTCTAGGCATGGTCAGAGTCTGTTTTGGTGGGAATAAAGCCAGTAGTTGACCTCCACTGTAGAAGTCAAAGATGTTCTTTGGATTGATTAGGGCACATTGAAAAGACTGGCAATATTTGTTCAGAGTGTAAGGAAAGGTATGGGCCTTGGCTGGATGTTTGCTTCAGACCTGAGTAAGGTTGGTACTGAGCTGGCCACTGACACTACCAATATGACTAAGATCAATTATGAAGGTTGCTGAGGGCTAGGATCCCATTCTTATGGTTAGATGTATTCATTTTGTAGGGGCGTGTCATCACTGGATGCATTGAAAAGGCCCCTACTCTCACTCTGTCCTTCCAGAAGCCCTGAAGCAGGTATAATATCTCAAAGTAATAGTGGCTAGCCTACCATAGTCTTGGAGCCACAGCCAGCCATGTGACTGATCATCCTAGTTTATGGACCTGCATCTGTGGGCTTCAACTTGAAATATCTTGCTAGGTTTTTGATATCTTCTGGAAGACAGCTGAAGAAGGTTTATGCTTTTTGCCATTAAAAACTATTTTTCAGTTGCCATGCATGCCTTGTCATTCACCATGGGAGACCCAGGGCTGCAGTGGATAGTACCTGTGGAACTAAGTCTGATTGTACTCTTTAAACACTGGGTCTGAAGGCAGGTGGAATCTCTGGTCCAACTTTGCCATTCTGGGAATCTATTTTGCATATAGCCTTATCTTACCTGATGTAGAAAGGGGATCTGGATCCCATATAGAAACGTCCAGTGAGGAGACCGAGGCTTTAAAAAATTAAGTGGACAATGCATCTTACTAATAGTCATCATGAGCCAAAGAGAGAACATTAGGCATCATGGTTGTGTTAAGGAGCCAGCAACAGCTGAGTGAGTTGTACTGCTGGTGGTGACAATGTGAAGACTAAGATAAAAGACTTTTTTCAAAACTAGGACCTGAAAAACACTGACTGGAGGAGGAAGGCAGAGAGCAAAGGGCACCAGTGTAAAGTTTGGTACTGTTGCAGTTTCAAGTAGCTAAGCATCAGATACCCCATGAAGGTGTTATATGGTTACAATATGTATTAGGTCATTCTAGAACAGGGGTCCTCAAAGTTTTTCACCAGGGGGCCAGTTGAAAGGTGCTGGTACTGGGCGCAGGCTGGAAAGGTGGTGCCAGTGGTGCATGGGGGCGGGGTGGGCGGGGGCGTGGTGAGGCAGGCACATGGTGCAAGGCAGCGGGAGGTGCGCGAAGCAGCCACTTGCTCACTTGGAGATTACTTTCTCTGAGAGAGTCCAAAATGATCTCCATGCGAGCAAAGCACCGCCTCCCCGTGTGTGGGGCGAGGCGTGCGGGTGCGCACGCGGCAAGTCCAAAACCTCTCAGGCGGGCCAGATAAATGGGCATGGAAGGTTGGATCCGGCCCGTGGGCCGTAGTTTGAGTACCCATGTTTTAGAAAGTGAAGGAAATCAGAACATTGGCAGTGGAAATGGCATCACAGGTAGTTTCTTACCGTACGCTCTGCAGTAACCAGCTTTCATAAACAGATCTGTGGAAAGTGGGTTATTTATGGCTTTCCCATGGATAATGTAATGAAGACAAATCTTCCAAAGAGACCAGGGGGACTTGTAAGGCCTGGGAAGTTGTGTTGGCGGAGTGATTGCACAGAACCAGAAAGAAATATTCCCTGGATTCATCCTCCAATATTGAGACAAGGCACCAGATATCATTTGAGAAGTTATGGTCCTGTCTGACTTGCAGTGTCTCTAAGACTGGTGTCAATGAACACATTAGAGTATGAGGTACTGTCTGTACTAATGGCAACTGGCTTGAAACTGGTATAGGCTTGGGTATGATGTCAAACTCTGTCCTAAAAGCCTCTTGTTTCTTGTTCAGTCCCAATGGCCTGAGAATTTATTATGGGGCTCACTCTGACCTGCTCTGTCTTGATCATTGTACTTTCAAAATAAACTAAAATGGACAACAGAAGAGTTTCAACTTAAGATGGGGCAGACAAAAGGAAGCAATAGTTCACCTAGTTATTTCCTTGTCATGGAGGGTAGTATATGCTTGTGTGCATATGTGTATACAGGGCAGGGGGAGTTCACATATGTTTGCTGCCTCACAATCCTTGCACAAGGGAAGCAGAGGTAAGAGATTACTCTTCCTACTACATTCAAAGAGATTTTGCTTGCTTTGTTTTTAAGTACCTCAATATACAGGAAGAGATCCAGGCCAGAGTGGCTTGTCAGAGCTCAGTGATACACAGTTGGAAGATCACAAATTCAATCCCTGGCATCCCCAGGTAGAGCTAGGACAGAATGTTGCCTCAACCCCAAAAAGCCAATGGCAGGCAATGGTGACAACGCTGAGTTAAACAGACCAGCACAAAACCAGTGATCTCGGTGCAGCTTGCAAGTACAGGAAATCCTGCCAGTCTCTTGACCCAAACCTTACAGAAATTGGAAGGATTTCCCACACTGACAAACTGAGACTCAATTTCAACAGGAACCCACAAAACGCTGCCTAATGCCAATGAGACAACTGTTCTGGGTAACCCATCCTTCCTAGATGATCTACAGATCCTATCTGCCACTGGAAGGAAGCATAAACCCAGGGGACAAAATTCCTTATAACTGTGAGAAAAAACTGTTCTATGGATAAATGCAATTATCAAGGTAAGTTACAAAATGGGGAGGGGGTAAATACTTTTTGTGTTGACTATTGGTGGTTTCTTATTATCAAAAAAGGCAAAAACTATTATGTCTTTAAAAATGTGAATGTTTCCCCAAAGGCATTATTAACAATTAATAATCATTACATTGGTGCCTTGTTTACCTGACCTTCTGTAAATTCAGCTGCCTTGTAATTAGACCCATATTTTGCACATTTATATATTTGTATGCACAGATTTGACTCATTCATTCATCCATTAAAATTTGCTTGACAGACCTAGATGGATAATCAGGGTACAATTTGTATTTACTGGATTATAGAAAATTGCCCAAACTGTTAAGTTCAAGGAAAACGCATTCTTGTCTCTCTCTTGTGACTGATGTAAAAGCAATTACATATCAGAGGATGGCCCCAAGACACTTTGAAGGAGCAGCAAAGCTTTTACAATCTGGTGTCTTTAACAGTATTTTTTCCTCTAAAATGGTGACTGGTTTTTAAAGACTATCTAAAAAGAAAAAACAAAAAGCAACTCAGCACATCTTGTCTAAGCAATGCATTATTCTGTAATTCAAATGGTAAAGTAATTTCCTATAAAAGTTAAAATGTTGTATTTACTACTTTGTCAAAAAAATATGAAAAGATTAATCCCTCTATGTGTCAGCTCCCCTAGTAAAAGGTCTGCTAGAATATGACATGTGGGAAGAATTTTATTTTGGAAAAAAATGGATCTTTGTCTACTCTAGGAAGTGTAGAATGGGAAGGTAACTAATACTAAAGACAATGTGATCAGTGTTATCTCTCAAATAATATTGCTGCCTTTGGTAAATAATAAACTTGTGATTATTTTATAGGGAGGATCAAATTGCATCTTCTGGACCTTCTCTTGAGTAGCTCCTCTTGAGATAAGTAGCAGGCATGAGTGTTGAAAGGACTGTTTTACGGTGGCTCCAGTCCTTCTAAAGTGGTAACCACAGAGGGTGGTGCATGGGGATTCTTCTTATACGCCAAGGGCTATCATCCCTCAGGATGACAACCTGCTCCCCACTAGCACTATTTAACATCTACATGAAAATTCCGACTTGGCCACTCTGAGACCTACTGAAAAAAGCTTGTTGGCCTCTTCTCTGCTGTCCTTCTGCAAGCAGGAAACCCATTTTTACTCAGGAAGGCCTTGGGTGTATAAGTTGGTCTGTTACTGAAAGAGGTGTCAAATTGATTGGGTGATGTATCTTAATTTTTATTGTTTTCTTAGAACAGATAAACTACAGAAAGAAAAATGGTATAAGAAAAAAAGAAATAAGATCTCCAAGGAATTTTAAGTAAAATAACCAATATATTTATAACATGCAAATTTCCAAAGAGACCAAAAATGTCTATCTTTCTGTCAATCAATACTCTGTTGAAGTTCAAACAAAGAATGCCTATTGTTCTCTATATGATCCAAATGACCTGTATTTTATTTGTAATCCATCTAGGGATGGCTAATAGGGTGAGATAAAAATCAAATAAATAAATAAGACCCCCCCCCGCCCCCTCTATATTGATAGCTTTCAGGAGGCCTGATCCTGAAAAACTGTGGCTGCTGCTCCCAAAACTTGCTAAAGACAATGGAATCTCAATTAGCATCTGTGACAGGGGATACATTTAGCTTTGGTAAGATTTCTTTTGCTACTATCTAGATTATTTTAATTTCTTTTTAGAGCATAATTATTCAATCTTATTGTATGCTTATTAATGTGAGATGTTCAGCCTATCTGTATGTCTATTTACATTCTATCATGAATTGTAATTATATTGACTTCATTGAAAAGTTTACTGTATTTTATTATGCAACTTTTTTCCACTTTGAGTATGGGTTTACCTTGGAAAGGTAGCACACAAAAAAATGGATGATGATGATGAACTATAGATTAGCTCGATGGATCAAGCTTTGAAATAGAATCTATTCACAAAAGATCATCATTCCAAGAAAAGATAAGCTAGACAGAGAACCAATCTGTTATAATTCAGCTTAGAAGCAGCCAGATTGACTGGACTGGACTGGACTGGACTGAAAATCTTTCAAGGTCACAGTGATTAGGAGAAGATGTGATGAGAGAGCAGAGAACTGAATTCCGTGTTTAGATAAATACATGACATTTAATGCTATAAAGTGCTACTGGACTTTTGCTCTGCTTTTGGGCTACCCATAGGGATCTGAAGAAACAGAATGCTGGACTAGAGAGGTGTTTAATCTTTTTATGTCCCTATGTTATGAAATAGCTGGTATTATATTTTATTGCAATGTTTTAATAAATGTTTTAAAATATATTTCATTGCAGTGTTTTAATAAATGTTTTAAAAGCACTTGAGATGGGTCAGGGTATTAAGTAATTGTGCTAAAATAACAGTAAGATGCATCCCTGACAGAGGCACTATCTACTCTCTGGACTTCAGCAGTAAAATATCTGTGAGTTAATTATACTGATGTCTTCCAAAAATTTATAGCAGGGCTGTTTACTCAGAGGGATAGTAGTTTCTATTTAAAGCAAAAGGTCTAAGTTGAGGAAGCCTTCCTGGAATTTATGCAATGGTCCAACTTCAGCTCGAAGCTTTATGGCAACATTATCCAAGAAAAGGAGACTCATCCAGATCAAATGGATCCAAGGTCAAGATTAAATTTTTTAGAAAATGCAATTACTTTGATATAGGTTATAATACATTGCATAACCATTATGAATACCATGAGCAATCTATGGTTCTACAAGACTTAATCATAAACTTATGCAACAAATTCAATTTCCTTTTTCAGGAAATTGGATATCAGGATATCAGTTCTCACTTCAGTTCTACCTTGTACAAGTCATAACACTGTGTGTTCACACCTCATAGAATATCACTTCTTCATTTGTTGATAATGAATTTATCTAGTATATTGTGTTCAAAGTGCTGTCAGGTCATTAGGTGCTACTTTTAAATGCCATACCAGCACAGAACAATCTGGTCTGGCATTAATTTACAACTAACAGAGGATGAAATAGTTGCTCTGGCATGTAAAACCAGGACCTGGGTGGCTGAGAACTTATTATCTCCCAGTTGTATTCACTAAGCTGCAGGGCAGGGCAGTTGCTTTGGTCTATAAGGATAACATTTATCTCTATAGGTGCTCTGATTACTGGTCAGAGTATCTGCATGTTGCATTGTGCCAGTGGGATAGATTTGGGATCTTCTGATATACTGGCCATCCTGATGCTCAGCAGATTCCCTACATGGCCAGATGGAGATAGTCTCAGATGTGATGCTGAGGTCTCCCAACCTATTGGGCTTGGAGGACATCAACATCCATGCTTAGGGAACCTCATCTGGGGCACCTCAGGATTTCATAATCCTGAATTCTCCAGCTGATATGGCTAGCAGTCCTGTTGATCCTTCTCTGGAACATAGGGATGACACAGGCAGTCAACATGATTGTTCCCAGGAATGCTCTCTGTAGTAGAGCTTATACGGCTTCACAGTGTATCCCAGGGTTGAGAGCAATGAAATAAAATAGGAGACAAACTGAGTGCAGATGGCAGAAAACTTTTAGTGGTTGCAATGAAACCCTGGAATGTGCCTAAAATCAGGCATACTTAGAGACCACAAGGATAGCAAGGAAACTACATCTTACTGCCTCTAAACAGTCGGTGCCTGTTTTAACTGGTCTAGTTTCTGCTTAAATACTTTCAGTTGTTTAAATTGTTTTAAATTTTGTATATTGGAATGTTATGTTGTATTTTATTGTCTATTTATTGTCATCCATTGTTGTACCTGCATTTATTAATTGTTGTAAATGGATCAGAAAGCTTTGACTGATGGGCAGTACAGAATTGAAATAATAATCATTTACACTAACTTAGCAACTCTTACATATGTCATGAAGAGAGAATTCATTTTCCCAATAGCTCAGGTGACATACTGAATCTGAAAGACTAGTTACCAACACTGAATTTATGCCATTTGGATTAAATTTGGCTCATAAACATGGTCTTGAGCAACATACTACATTAATTCTCAAAGATATATCACAAGTCTTGAGGGCTAGAGTAACTGTGGACTCTACAGCTGCGGCCTAATTGGCATCGATCATAATGAAAGCTTAAGATCTCATGCAAGACAATAAAATGGCATGTAAAAGTCAGAATCAAATATACATTTATTGTTGAAAATTCAGCAAATACAGAACCATGCCACTGCGCCGTTTATGCTAACATAAGGACCCAATTCATTCCCCTCTTTTCTGGGAAGTAAAAGGCATCCATAATAATGAAAGAAAATGTGAGCCTATCTGCCCATTCATACCATAGTACAAAGACTGTGAAAACTAAACACCTGAAACTTGGCATACACAGTCACTGGACCACATCAGTGTGTGCCTCAAGTTCATTTTATTTACATACCATAGAAATTAATTTTAAGTTAAAGGCATCCATGTGGTCAAATCCTGCACGTATAGGGGACTCCCCTAAACAGGACATAACTCTGTAGTCCATACACACTGAAGCCAAGAGAGATCGGCAAGCTAAAGGATAGCGTTATATGCTTGACCCCTCCCTCCACCTCAGGAGAATGGAGTGTGCAGACCTTTACCTCACGGGACTGTACGGATGCACATGGCAGATGCCATTCCTAGGAGTGCTAAAAGGCATAGCTACAAGTATAATAGCTGGCACATTACATATTCTAATAAGTTCGAAGGCAGATTTGTTAGCTCGTGTGGAATATAAAAACTCCACCCTATAATCTTTGCAATGAAAAAAACAGCATATGACATGCAGGATTAGCATGTGATCAGGCCTCGAGGCAAGTTCAGAAGGTCTGGATTACGCCTTGAATTATACACTTTTGTGTACAAACTGAAGTAATAGTGCAGCACAAGATGGTTTTCTTTTGCAAAAAACAGTGTTATATTTCATGAAGGTAGTTTATAACCTCTAGCAAAGATTAAACCAGTACTAGCTAGGAAAGTATGTGCAAATTAGGACATTGCTAGAGCGTGTCCATTTAGCAACGACAGAACAGACAACTACCAGCAGGCAACCTTTAGTGAGTGTTCTGATGTCTTTGGGGAAAAAAATGGTTCTGACATAAGAATGACTAACTTCATAACAACAAACCCAGCTTTACTTTTGCAAGTTCTCGCTTTGTGCCTGAAGATTTTTAGGCATCTTTGACTAAGATTGATCTTATGGTAGACTAGATCAGGGATAAACTAACATGAAATCTATATTCCTATCCTATAGTCATAGCAAATGTACAAAGTTTAGAGCACGTTAACTAAATGTTTGCAATAAAATCAAATAATACAACAATATATCTCAAAACACCTCATATAAATATTTAGAAGGACATTTATACCTGATTATGTATTTTACCAATAGATAAAAATATTCTTCATTGGAAATTTTTCATACTCTAAGCCTTAGAAGTGTGCTATTTGAAAAGTCTTAGCCTTCTAATTTACAATACCAAGAAGACAGTGAGTTCAGGCTGTTTGGACCCTACCAGCCCTAACTGGGGTAATATTGAGTCTAGCAAACACACAATGAGCCAAACTCATGCTGAAAAGAATCCCTGCACACCTAAAGAGGATCCAGTTATATTCTTTCCTTAATCCTTATACATCACCCACTCCCCTGATAATCATATCCAGCAAGTCCAACTAAGAAAAATTTCCAGTCATAGGAGTCTAACACTACACAGTACTTGAGCTTAACATAGGTGAAAACATAGCTGCCAGGCTGCTAACTGGGGCCTGCAATAAGAAACATTTATTGCCAGTACTAGAACAGCTGAATTAACTGACAGTCTGTTTTCAGATGTAATTTGAAGTGCTGGTACTCTCCTTTAAATCCTTATATAATTCTTACCAATATCACACAATCCTGTTCAGCACTCAATGGAGGGCAAGGTCGGTAGGCAACTGGAAAGAGATTTTTTCTGTTCTTGCCTCTGGTTTATGAAATGCATTCCTTAGGTCTACTTTGATAACCATTTACCACAGATAAAGACCTTTTTATTTTCTACGGCTTTAACTTTTTGACTTATAATGGAATTATATTTGTTTCTGACTTTTTTTTCAAACATTGCTATTGTTTCACAGTATTATTGTTGAGTTAAAATCTATTAGCTTGATGGACACACAAAAATGTTTTAGCCTAAAGAGCAGGACATGCTTTTGTAAGGGAGAATTGATTCACAAATTAATTTTTCAGCATTTTTTCCTTTATTTGCTCCTCTCCTAACTTTGTTCCAAGAAAGGATTAAATGCAACTGCTTAGTAAAAAGGGTTTTGAAAGCCCTCCAAACACAATGAACAACACCTATTTCAAAACTTGTATACTCCTGAGATACTAGGGACAAATATTGGGTGGGGGGTGGGTGATCATTAATGCCTTTGTAGTTTTCAGAAAAGAAGACTGCACTAGTTGGAATTCGCATTTGATTGAGCAAAGAATGGCCTTATGGAAAGTAATGGCATGGTGGTATGCACTGCAGTTCATCTTAATGTACACAAATTGTATAACTACACCACAATTAACAAGCCTGAAGTTCTGATGAATACTGGATGATGAATTTTCACAATGTAATATGGTTACAGTAGTGCCCTAAATTTCCCAGCATCCTTCCAGCCAGCCATGGTGTCTAGAGCTGTCTGTAATAGTGGAAATTATAGAGCAAGTTTCTGTCTATACATGCATAGGATTGGACCCTTCAAGGCTCTCTTGAATCCTAAATCTTGTTTGTTGTAAACACACATTCATAAATACATGTATCAAACATGCTTACCGTTCTGTTCATAAACTTTTCATAACACAAAAATATACCACAGGGATGGATTATCTAGTAAAAATAACATAGCCGTGTGGCAACTACAAACCAAGATGAGTACTTGTAGTTAGTCTCAAGATCAAGTACTTTATATTCAAGAGTATGTATGTTAAATAAGTTTTTTCTTAAGCATTTAATATCTCAATGAACGGTGATATGGGTTACATATCAATGATTGTACTTTTTCCATGGATAGAGACTGAACTAAGTGGCTCTATTTCTTCCCCACACCCCAATTAATGGTTTGATTCATCTTTTTTTAAAATGGGGAATATGAGTCTCATTTTGTCATGAGAATCAGTTATACAAGCCATGAAGTGTATATGCTGGATACAGATCACCCACTTACAGCCATGCACTTCAGAACAAACTACTCTAAACCATACATATTTCATTGAAAGCTCAGGGTAACACTTCAAAAATGAACCAGCTAAACAAACTTCCAGTAGCACTTGACAGAGCTACACCTATTCTTCCCATTTCCAAAGCAGTACAGAATTAATTACCAGTTCTATGGATCTATTGTAAGTATAATAGACTAAAGAGCTATCACAGACACATTTATTGTAAAAGCACAATCCCAAGAGTGTCTAGTAGAGGGCCAAAACGATTAACACAAATGCTTTGTCAGATCAAAGATAAAACCTGCACCACCCAATTGAGGGATGAATTAGAACAGTGGGTTATCTTTCAAATTAACCAGGGCAGTTAGTGAGGAAAATTTCATGAAAGTGTAATTCTTAGCCTTTGTGAATCCACACAGCAGGCATTCTGCCAGCTGACAAGATGATGAAATTTTCATGCTTAAAAAAGCCTTCTTCATTCCCCAATTTAGATTAGCTAGTATTTCTTCTCCTTTTTTTCTATTTGCTCTTCTGCAGAAACTGTTTAAAATCTAGATCAATCTTTCAAAAGAATAATGAAACCACAGAAAAAAAGAATAAAATCTTAGGATGTCAGCCTTTTAAAATGCTTAATGTGTGTGGATAAAAATGAATAGCTTAAATTATTTGGAATGGCACAGGGAATATTAAGGAATTTATCACTGGAGAAGCCAAAGAAATAAGATATTCTATTGTTTAAATGGAGTAAGTATGCTAAAATAGCAAAGATGTTACAAGATCCAAAAGATAATTTTCCAAGCAAATACAACCTTGCCTTTTTTCCTACATCATCATATGGCAGATCATAAGGCTCAACTTTTAATGACTACTGCAGTAAAAAGGGAGTATGGCTGGAAAAAAAACTGTTATCCTCTCAGTCTAACAATGAAGTCACCACTCATTCAGCACTATTCTTCATCAGCTTAAAGTCCAGAAGAAACTGAGTGGGAAGATGGGACCCACAGCATGTGACCTGGGGTTAGCTTCCCACCAAAACTATTTTCACTATTTAAGCCTAAATCATTGGTAGGCAACTTATGCCCCTGCCCCCAGACCCCAATGTTTTGGCTTAACATTGCTGTTACGTACCATCAACATGTCTTTGACTTATGATGCCTTCTGCCCCTTCTCCACACTTGCAAATGTTTTGGCTTACAACTCATATTTTATTTTACAATGATTTTGTTGCCCAAAGCTGATGGAAGTTGTAGGCTAAAACTTCTGAATGGCCAGAAGGGGCCCACCTTTTCTTTAGAAGGTTCCAGGTTTTGTTTTCCACAGATGCAGAACCATATGTGGGCCTGCCTGGGACTATGAAAAAAGTGAAGACCTATCCTCCAAGCAGTTTCAGTAACTCAGTCAACTGCCATCTCCATGACAGATACTACACACTAAGAGGGGCCCAGTTTAGATAATACTTCCCCCTAGTCTCGCTCTTAAAATTTGGTGAGGGAATAAGATTGTATGTTCTCATCATATTCAAGTGAGCAGCTTCTACCTGAGCCACATGTGGGCATAATATTTGAACAGAACAGGTGTGTCAGAATTCCTATACACGCAGACCTGAACACCATATCAAACTTGAAAAATCTCTATGATCTGAAATGTCATGTATTTATGCTTACAAGTTCATATATGCTGGTCTTGAAAATGGGACATGTCCCAAGACCAAGCACATGGGGACCCACTGACAAAGTGTTGCAGCCTAGTTACAAAGCATCAGAATGAAAGCAAGTTGAGCAGCAGGGCAAGAAGATGTTAAGCACAATTTACTGATCTCTTTTCTATCTATATTAATTAATCAATATAATCATAACCCTAACCCAAAACCAATAGAGAGGGGTAAACCTGTACATACTTCTAAATGGAAATTAAATGTCAGAGGGAACAGCCAGTAGTAAACTAAACTCAGTCTTTGAGAGGAAAAAGTCAGCAGGAACTTTTACAGTCCACTTTTAAGCTAAATTCGCAGTAGACTAAACTCGGCCTTGAAAATACATATCTCTGTACTATCTGGAGTCACTGTATAGGCCTAGCTAGTGGGTGTTACTACTTTTAAATATCAGGGAAAGCTAGCTCAAGCTTTTAGGTAAGCTCACAAACCAAAGCCCAGAAATAGAGGAATCCCAGGTGTGAGGGACCAGCTATCACACACCAAACAGGTCAGACTTCTAACAGCAGCCCCTCTGTCTGTTGACTACAACACATTCACTGTTATGCTCTCCAGTGAATAGGACACTATTCCCAAAGGTTACAACTAACAGTTTGCATTGGTTAGCACTTATTCATTCCCAATCACTGAAAGCTAGGTTAGCCCAAGAGGTTCAACCACAGCCTCCTTTGCTTTTCAAAAGAGGTCCTCCAACAGATTAGTTCTCGAAACAGTTTAGTCAGTCCACCTAGAACTATATTAGAAGGTAGGCTTCCAATAAGCCCCACTGATGAAGTGTCTCAGCCCCACTGACAAAGTGTCTCAGCCCACAAGCAAGTTTGACAACAGAGGGAGGAGGCCAGGACACAGAACTCTGCTCTCTTTGCTAGTCAGGAGAGTAAGGTGCAGGGAACTGCTGAGAAGTAAACCCATTGCCCTCTCCAGTAGGATAAAGAAAGAAACTTGATACAATCCAAAATCCAGTAGGCATTTCAAGTGAATAAACTGCTTATATCAACTAAACCAATTATGAAAGTAGAAAACCATCAGGGCTGTGTGGGCTATCCAGTGTATTGCACTGAGTGTTCACATGTATGACTACTAGCCAACTGGGCAGAGGTCATGAGTATATGCTCAGTGTAATGCGTGCCTGGCTCTCAGGGAACATATTTGTTCCCTTTAAGTCAAGGTTACTGACCTGGAGAAGCAAAGAGAGGTAGACAGGCTGGATGATGGGACCTCTGGGACCGAATAAGCAAGGTCCCAACTGCTGGGTGACAGCTCCTCTGCATTCACAAAAAAAGAGGGCCTTAGGGAAGAAGGGTGTTCTGAGGAAGAGAAAAATGATCCCTTAGGAGGGACCCATTCCTTGGACGGTGAACATGTATCCTCTCACACTGAAGATACCACTCTGCGGACTAACACTGGTTGCTAGCCTTGCTGGCTATGTGCTACCTCTTTTACCAGAGGTGGCATGTCTGCGTATATCAGTTGCTGAGGAGCATGGGCAGGTGGAGGTCTTGTACCCACCCTGCTTGAGGGATCCCTTTGGGCAGTTGGCTTTTCTTATGTTCTTAAGCCAGGTAGGCAAGAGTGTCTATGTGATCGGGGAAGGGCATTCTGCAGTGGAACTATGTTCTTACCTTTGTTTTGAGTCTGGCAATGTCTTTTAATATGAGTCTGGTAATGTCTTTTCCTAGTTAGTTCAAGACACTAACCAGCAAAAGAGTATCATTTTGTTTTCTGATTTGAACTACAAACATTATTAAAATTAAAGTTAACTGAAAACAGATAATGTCCTAATCAGGACAAAACAAAACCCTGAAGAAGTTAAAGATAACTATTTTTTAAAGCTTATAATTCTGTTTTAATTCTATCATCTTGTCCTTTTCGGGGCCTGGAACATTCCAAGCCAGACACATATAGCAGGACTTCATGTGTTTTGACCACTGGGGTCTCCCAGCTCAGTCTTTGTTTCCTTCACAATGAAGTTCAAGTACAAGAAAGACAGAACATAGATACAGGTTGAGTCCAGACAACATGACAATCCATGGTGGTTCTTTACCATTGCTGGTCTGTTGTGTTGCCTGAAACCCAGGCATGGTACTTCTCCATGGTCTAAAGTTTGGTCTTTAGAAATCACAATAAGAAATGACAGTTCTATGGTTTCTCTGTATCACCATGGCTTGTCATATTGTCTGAACCTAGGACCAGATTTTCCATGGTCATATGCAATTAACATAGAAAGACCAGGAAAAAGCAACAGCTGCAGAAGCCACTCAAGCCATCTAGCCTCTAAGTGCAAATCAATAAGGAAGTAGTAGGAAACACAGGCAAGGAACAATGATGCACTTTGGTACTGAATTTCAGGCATGGTGGTTGAACAAATATATGCCAACAGCAAAAAGAATGAGCAGGGAGAATGGAAACTATGATAACATAGACACCATTTGATTGTCTGTAGAGTAGATCATAATAAAAAGATGCAAAACAGAGTGACCACACAGAGTTGCTTGTTGTGTTGCGTAAATTTCATAAACTGATTGGATAGGATAGGGAAAATTCAGGTTCAAATCTCCACTCACACATGAAGCTCACTAGATGACTTTGGGCAAGTCACCAGCTCTCAGCCTTATCTATTTTGCAGGGACTGGTGAATATAAAATCTAGGGAGCACTTAGTTCCTTATATGAAACTCAAGATATAACAATATACATGGGGGCAGTAAGAAAGGGTGAGAGATTGAGATCAAAAGGTTAAAAAAGCTAAGGCTATCACTACTTCAACTTTGTGGAATACTTACAGGAGCTTTAACTTAGCACTACAATTTTGAAAAATCTGGTGATGACTGCCTACCCCTTTGACTGGCTACTGGTATAAGCCTCTCTGCACTTCCCATTTTTTCACATCCCCACATGTTCTCTTCCAGAGGTAGAACACAGTGAGATAGCTGGGATGGGAGGTTGTCTTTAATGCCTGCTTCTCCCTCACTAACCAGCCTCTCTCTCCACCTTTACTCTGATTCTCTTTAAAATATGAGGCTGATTATACCCAGCTACTGTTTTTACAGCTAGATGTTTCACCATAGCAGCGTATTAATAGTAGTTCTTTCACCCTTCCCATCTGAAGAGATATTAGGTGTTCTCCCCTGCAGATTTATGACAACACTAGCCAACTATAGTTTAGTTTACCTGGGAGGGTTGTTGTGTTGAGCCATTTTTGCAGCTGGGTGCTCAGTTTTCTGTGGCTTGTATTTATGTGTTTGTATTTTATTTCTATACTGCCCAATAGCCAAAACAGTCTGAGCAGTTCACAATAATTGTCAGGTCACGCAAACCCAGGCAGCAGGCACTATTTGAAGGGTAGACAAGTCTGAAATAACTCATGGCTTGTTTTACAATTATATGAGGTTTGTCAAACCTTCAAACAATCCCTGCCACCTGGATTCATGTATGTCACAGAAAGATGGATCCCTGTGGAAATCTGGCATGATATGACATCCCCTGCAAGGTGATTTAGTCAAGTTGAGTAGTCAAGATGTACATACTGTTGTTTATACAGCCTCTGGCACTTTGTTACAGAGACCTGCTTCCCCCATTATGCCACTGAAGGTTGAAAAGCACAGCTTTTCTATCATTTTCCCCACCCCTTCCCCAAGTGGGGAACCATGGCTTATACTGGCATCGTTTAGGGTGACTTTTTCTTATGGTAGCTGGTTGTGATATCCAAAGCCTGGCAAAAATTCTCTTCCACATGGGTTGTTGAAAACAGAGAAAGCCGTTTGGCAAAAGGGGTGAAAACTTGGCTTCTCCTTGTGTTTGATACCACTCTCCGTTGAAATGATACTTGTCTATTTATGCCTCCATTTTGTTGCCTTCCTAGACAGTGACACTTTTTATTTTCACATCTGGGAAAATTTATACAAATCTAACTTTTTTTTAACCTTGGGGAGATTTGCACATATTTAATATTATTTGTGACAATTTAACTTTATTTATATTTTTAAATTTTGGGGAGCTTTACATGAATCTACTAAAATGCCATAACCACTCCGCTTAATCACTGTTCTTTTGCAGATTTGTTCTGAAATTTGTGCTTCTACTCAGTTCTGGCTCTGCCTATACACTGACATGTTAAGCAATCCCATTTATTACTGTGTAGCCTTTATGTTTACCTAAAAGCTAACAACAGATACCAATGGAGGGAAGCAACAAGAATGAAGGTGGGGAGTCAAAAGCATCTATTAGCCACAGGGAAAAAAGGGGCTTTAGGGAGCCGGTGTTATTACTTTAGTGTGATGTGAAGCAACCTTTTTTTAAAAGTGTTCACTGGCAGCAGAACTGTCAAAGTGGAGGATGAAATTGCCAAGGGCATTGATGTGGGGGGATGGTTATGCAACTGAGGATCACTAGTCTCTTGGTGCTGCACACTTGCTAAAATATTGTTTAAAATCTTGGGTGATATGTTCATAACAGTTCAGAACCTTAAACCCCTTCAGCAATCTGAAGTTTTGCCCATGTGCAAACAACCTCAGCAAACCATTTGCAGAAAGGGTTCTAACATTGGGAAAAAGGACATGAGGATTACTACTGCAGGGGCCCATGGGGTACATGCTGGCTGCAAGGACTGCGAGGAGCTGAAGGAGAAAAAAGCCACAGTAAGCTACCAAGCAGGTGATCAACTATCAGGAGTAATGAATATGCTATCCATCAATTGTGACTTATTCTCAGGGATTCGCACTGCTATCCCAGCCTGCCATACTTTATATAAGGCATGGTGAATTACAGGTTACAACAAATTCAAGTAATGAAAACCAACTCAACACAACACACTATGCCAAACCCTGATTGGCTGTTGAATATTCAAAATGGCTGCCAGTACACACTGAAAAGCAGCATGGTTTAAATAGGCAACAGTAAACTGCAGTGATCATACAAACCTATCTACCAAACATGGGTTACATTTTTTTGTAGTGAGAAAGAAAGAAAAAGCAGGCATTTATGTGACAGAACTGGCAACAATGATATTTGTACGTTTTTCTGGAAGAAGTGAGTGCTCAGTTGACTTGGGAAAAGCTTCATAAAGCAGCTAGGTAAAATAGCTGTATGGGCAGCCAAGGAGGCTTAAGTGGAAAGATGCAGAAGCACTGAGGTAAGCAAAGGAGAAAGACAAGAGTTAGTAGTGGGAAAAGTAAGTGAACAAGGTAATAGCCTCAGGGAAACCAGACTGGATGAGACAAAGCTGAGAAAAAGGAGGGAATAATGGGAGAAAAGCAGAGAGCCGAATTCTTCTCACCAAATTTACTCACTTCATTACATAGAAACTGAATACCACTACTTAAAACGGTCTCTACTCAAGACCTATAAACTAACAGCAATTGGTAAAGATAACAAACCAGCCCTAGAAAAGGCTGCAATGCTAAGCACACATACCTGGAAGTAAGCCCCACTGAATGCAAAGCCACTTCTTGTTAAACATGCCTACCTTTGCAGTATAACTCTGAAGTCATCTCATTCTTGAGGAAATCATTTCAAAAATATTGAGGTGAATATTCCTCAGACAATGCTACTATGTCACTAGGGACACTAGCATGGACTAACAATACTAAATATTTATTGTTTTGTTGGTGATTATGTTAGCTAAATCAATCACAAACTTGCAATCTGCCTATTCTTGAATACTAGTTGTTAAGGAACTGCACTGAGCAAAAACTGCTTAACATGTTGTTCTGCAAATGTTTATATTTGTTACAGTATAAGCAACACTGTCTTATCTAGCCAGAACACATATCTAGCCATTCATAGGCTTGGCATTAGAATGACAAAATCACAGTAATTAAAGTTCTGTTCTGATAGCTTCAAAATAAACATTTTTCATGAATAATTTTCAAAGAACGAGCCAATATCACTATTAATGTAGAACATGCAAATGTAGTATTGAGCAAAATAGAGGGCCTTCTTTTTGTAAATCTCCTTAATTATATTGAGTTGTTGCAATTAAAACTTGAAATACTTAACCTTCAAGAAGTGATCCTAAACTTAACTATCACTGAAAGATGCATTACAAAACCAGGAGTAAAACCAATGCTGAACTTAAGATATTCTTTTCCCCAAATCTGTCTGAACTAGTACAAATACAATTCAATAACCATGGATAACCAAGTGAAATGGCTGAGTTCAATGATGTTCTATGAAAATCAACAAATGCTTCTTTTCTCTGGTACTATCACTAAACCAAACTGACCCTCAGAAAGTGTGACATTAAACCGTTGCTTCATGTAAAAGCATACTGTCATAAATACATATAACTCATGCACTGATCCTATATGCCTGGCAGTTACTACGCCTATGTTAATACCTTTAGTACAATACCACTAAACTTTAACTCACTATTTTAAGAATAAAAAGAGATGCTCAAAATATGTAGTAATATCTTTCACATCTTGTGTTAATATGCTGCCAAGGAAGAGAAGAGGACCAAATTATTGCCTATTTCTTTTTTCTCCTACGTGAAAGATTTAAGTATAATGATTTAAGTATCACCTGAACTTCAGTTGCCACAATCTCTTTTAAGTGTTTTCCTACCCATGCAAATAGTTCCAATATAACTTTATATTTGACAAAGGGTGCAACTTCCAACATTGTTCAGACATCCGTGGAATGTGGGCAATGCAGGGAGTTGTGGGATTTTGTTTTTGCTTAAACTTGCATTGGAAAATATCCTAAATTTTCTGAATCTTCTAGGCTTGACCTAACATCCAGTGCTGACACACTGACACTATTTTAAAGTTTGGACAAACTACATTATACTTCTACAAAATCTCAGTGTAGTTTGGGTACCCTAAAATCTTAGAATTTTAGTGAACTTCCAGACAGATGTAAAAATCTTGTGAAAGCTTTCTGTTAACGTGGTTGCAGATGATTTCTACTTGGATAAAAGTAGGTAAAGGATGATGCATTATACCAGGATACAAATATTTAGCAGTAAAATTATTTTCCTTGACCTTTGCCAAGATACGTACTGGATTAGTAAGCCCAATTTCAGTGTTAAAGTTTTTACGGAATTCTTTATCCTGCACAATTGAAGGAAAAAATTGAATTAATCTTTATGTAGCCAACTTTTCCCATGTAGTCATTCTTTTTCAATGATTACAAAAATTTAATGCTCAGAGTAAATGCTGTAATTTTACATCTGTCTATAGTCTGACCAGGTCCAACAGCTGAGTTGCATTAGAATGGCAGAAGTGGAGCACAGCAGTCTCTGCCATTGCCAGGGGACCCATGACCAGTGGAAAACTGGTCCCACTGGCTCTGATGTGTGTGTGGGGGTGGGGACCAATCAAAGCAAACAATTAAAACATGGCGAAGGAAGCACAGACTAGACCTATACACTGGTGAGAGAAGGAACATTTGCTGGAAACTTGTTTCATCCCACCCTGCCAGAAAAAGCAGATAAGAACAGTACATCTTAATAGTTAATGTCTGACTTTATTTTCTCCTACCTGCATCTTAATTCATTTTCCTTCTGTGTATTATTTTAGATGCAAGCCTGAGAGAGGCTATTGTCTTGTTATTAATCTTTTTAGCTTCAGCTTTTCAGAGCTGAAGAGGAGGGTATAAGTGCTTTCACACATACAGACAAACATATAGACGAAAAATACTTTTGAGCAACAAGGATAGCCTGTATCACTCGTAACACAAACCATACATTAAGTAGTGGCATTTGTATCCACTTGTAGGCAAACTGGCACTCTCCAGATGTTTTAGACTACAGTTCCTTAATTCTGACCACTGACCATGCTATCTAGGGATTACGAAAGCTGTAGTCAAAAAAACCTCTGGAGAGCCCAGATTGCCTACACCTAAATTAAGATTGCCAATATCAGTTTTATGCAAGAAAATGCTGAAGGCAGCCTTCCCCGATGGGTACTCTCCAGAACTTTTGGACTTCAGTTCCCTTCAGTACCATCCAGATCAGACATGTGGGGAGTTGTGGTCTCAGGGTGGGGTTGGCCAGTTTAAGGTATTCCTTAAATGAAAAAAAATCATATTATAACAGCAAAGAGTCCCTTGTATGTAAAGTACAGAAAATAGCATTATAGAAAATGATTAGGCCTAGCTCAGATGTCAGAGTTTCAGTCTACCATCTGACCAAGTATAAGCTGTACACCATCATGCTCACCCCTCATCAACACCCTCTTGTACACTTGGATACAATAAAGATATCCTGCTTTCTTAAACCACAGCTTTCTGTAACATCAACAGTGTAGGTTAAGAGTTTGTAATAAACAAGAATATAAAATTAGGATCAGAACCTGGTTGGTTAATACTTTGGTTTCCAGTAAGTCCTTAAACCACCACCCTGGTTCAGTCCTTGGAGCTCGCTGTGATATAAGGAACCAGGGTATCTACCCTGAAGTTGAAACTGGAAGAGGAGAGACAAGATGGGACACACAGGCAGGACCAAATTCTGTATTGAGCTGTTCACTTACAAAGGATAAGGATCAGGATTGGAAAAGTTGTTGTTCATATAAATGAATAAGTATAAATTAAGAACAAAGTTACTCACGCTGTAGTACTTCTTAATATAGTTTCTTATATCCAAGATTAGCTTGTTGTTAATTTGCATGAGATAATCTGAAAGGTTTTCATGGCATTTGCTACAAGGTTGCAAACTGGCTTCAATCATCCCACCCTAAAGAAATAAAAGACCAAAAAAGTCAACATCTTGGGCACATGTATGGACAACTTTGCAATACTGATCTGTGACCACAATAAAACATTCATTGATAATTGTGCAGGAAATCATATGCAAGAAATCTATTTAAGAATGGGTATTCTATTATGTCAGTGTGCTAATGAAAATTATTTTGTGATAGTTTAAGGAACCTCTACTTTAACGGCCACAGATTAGCTTGCATGATGACATTTCCACCCCCCCCCACAAAAAAAGAAGCACAAATGAGCACTATTGTCATAGCAGTAGAAAGCCCATATGCTAGTACAACAGAACTTGTGCTAGCATAAGACAAAATGATCTTTTTGTCTTAGTATTTTTATTGTAATTTTAACTGCATAGGTTCAAAGTTCTTATGTAGCACACTAGAATGAACAGCCAGAATACCATACTGGAAGATTTACAAATTGTATAACCAAACACATTTTTCGTCTATCTATACACAGACAAAATTATTTTTTTAAACTGCACTGGAGAGCAGCAGAATTTCACACCATGTTTCTATCACTGCTTAAAAATCTGTACTTTTGTGAGCCAAAAACACTATCCCCACACTAACAATATTAAGCAATTCCAGGTGGAAGAGATTGCAGAGCTTGACATCCGTTCTTCTTATACTTAGCCCATCTGTAACTTGTCAAGCCTCCATGCAATTAACTATCTTATTTACAGCTGTAATGAAACAAAGTCAAGGATTTAGCAAGTATTGCTGCTCTGTGCCTGCCTTTTCCTCTTACTTGCTTCCAAAAACCGCTTTGTTTTGATTCTAAGAACACAGAACATCTGCTGTTTGTCCAAATTAACTTAAAATAATTACTTTTAATTTAGATAAAGAATTCATTTGCTTTAACTTTCAAGGTTTTCAGTACTCCACAGCCTGCTAATTTGCCAATAACTAGTACATGCATAACATTGCAATAGAGTTAAATAGTTGGCTCTATTTCAAGTTCTGATCCAAGGTCACAGATACATTTTTTGGCAGCACTTCTCTGTAGGAATGTACCCGATGACTTTTTATGTCTGATGTACAAAGACAGCAGGAGAGATAACACAGAGGAAGCTTCTATATAAAACAGGGAGGGTGTGTAAAAGTACAAAATAAAACAAAAATGCTCTTCTCCAATTACTTTGATTTAGGGAAATAAAATGTCACTGAACAGGCTTTATTAAATGAGCGGTTCAAAGATGAAAAATACATGGAAAAGTCTGAAAAAATCAGAATAGTGATACCAAAAGCATGACAAATCTTTTTTGAAAACAGTACCCTAAAGTGCATTTGACATCAATATATAGAAATGCTTCTTACAGAGACATAAATAGAACTGGTTCTTTCCTCCACTATAGCATCCCATAAATAAAGGATCTCTTTTCCAAGCACAAGACCCAAATACTGACCGAATGATCAAACACATTGTCATAAATTTTCTCTGTCCCACATTTCGGGCAGGCAAACTGGAATTTTTCACAGTCTTTATATTTTTCTTCATCAGTGAGCTGAACTGGGCCACCAAGCAAATCATCATTCTCCTCATCTTTATGATAATGGTGACAGACTTTGAACTGTGAGGGATCCAGCCCTATTAATAACAAATATAAATTCAAAGTCCAAAGAAAACAATTCATCTAAGTTGATACATCAGCTTCAAATGAGAGTCGTAAAATCCAAAGTAAAACTGAATTCTTAGGAAGAGGTGTTTTAAAAAAATAAATAAATTTTCCCATTTTTAACCTAAGATGAAAATGTGAGTAACATGAAGAAATTACTTATCTTTTCACACAAAATTGCTTTATAAATAAAACAAGCACAATGCATTATCTATCATGGGGAGCATGCAGGAGAACGTTTTGTTTATGAAGATTCTACTCCTAGAGAACAGCTTTATTGCTACTTTCTTAAGTTACACAGAGAATATTTGAATAAAATTGTGCATCTTTATTAGGAAAGTCTTTAAGCCAGAATGGTATCATTAAAATGAGATAGTGAATATAAAAATCCCATTAAAAGAAACCTGGTTGTACTCCTATTACCCACTCCTTCAAGACTATACACAACTGCCAACTCAGACTTCAATGTAGTGGTCGATTTCATTTTGGCTCAGTGGTTAACAGCATGTAGGTTTCAATCTAATGCAGTCGTTAAAATTCAACAGCAGCACTTAAAAAGTCCGAATTGGAGAAAAGAAGTAGATCTGGTTACCAGAAGCCAGAAAGTTTAAGAAATATTAGCAACTCAAACATAAGCTGAGCCATGAGTGCACGCACACATGCACATACACACACAGAAAAATTATTTACTATACTATTGTGTCTTGCATTCAGAGATATATTTTAAACAGCTGCTTAAAGCTATCAGATTAAGATTATTATTTTAATAGAATTTCATACAGCAAAATAATTTGGTTGGGTGTCAGAATTATTAGGCAGCACAAACAGCATTTTCAGGACAAAGAAATCAACTTGCAAAATGTTCACCTCAGAGGGTTGGTAATATGTTTTCTTTAAAACCATTCCATTTGGAACAGTAAACACTGAAGTTTACATTTTTCATTCTAAATAAAAGGTATGAAATGATTTTTACCTTGTAAGCAACATTAATCTGCAAGCACAGCACACCCTTGATCAAACTAGCCAATTCAATAAGATATCTAATTTAGTTTAATTCAGTTACTCAGGTGACTCTTGGGGTTTGATAAAATTAATTCTAGTTACCAGTTCAGAAACATAAATTGGTGAAACCATATTTAAACATCTCACCTTTCTTAACATGAGTGTACAGCATTCAACAACAACTACTTGATATGTTAATCATGACTGCAGGACACAAACTACCATTACTGGAACAGTTCTAAAGCACTCTCCAAACATATCACTATGACTTCTGATACTATTCTGGAGTGGTTGATAGGCTGAAGTCTCGAGAACTGATACCTATTTTACTCGTACCAATTTTAGCTACTTAATGCTTGAGAAGGTCATTGTCATTAAAAAATATTATTTAATCTGAACTCTTGAACATAAGTGTTTTTAGTAAATGGCTAGAAATTATCAACTATTTATGACACAAAACATTTTAATAGAATAAATTTATGAAAAAACACTATAGCAGAAGGGTGCTAGATTAAAAGTTATTGAAAAAATCTGTCATATTACATCAGTTCTAAAAAATCTTGCACTATATTTAAAAAGTAATTCTGAGTTGTTTTGTTTTTCCTTTCTTCCTGCTGCACCATGTAAATACTTGCAATATACTCTTTATCATTTGCAAAAGGTTAACGTCCTAATTTGGTCTAAAAATCCAGGTTTGACTTCTTGAGCTATTAAAGAAATAACATTTCAATTGAATAATACATGTTCACCTGTAATGCTGTTTAAATAATACTGAACAACACTGTAAGGTTATTATACTTTATTATGCTATGCAGCAGTGCTAAATTTCAAAAAGCAAATAACTGGCACTGGAAATAAACAGAGCTAAAGGTAAGCCTTCTTTCTCTGTTAGCAAGAAGATTAGATACAGACTTGAACACTAGAGCTGTACTGATACCAGTGGGGCTCCATCAATAGTAATTTGCACTAGCTTTCACTTTAGCATTAATAATTATTTTGTCTGGAAATAACCCAAGCAACTGTGGTCCTGATTCAGTAATGCATTTAACATATTTAAACCGGCAATAAGGCAATCCAACTAAGAGCACAATTTCAACTAAATATCTTCATGAACAACACTGCATTTTGTTTCATAGACTATTACCTGATTCAGTTAAAGTTCTGAATAATAATTTACACATTTTGCAGCAGTAAAAGTAGCTTGATAAAACACATTTTAAACATATTATGCATACTTATGAAAGCAATGTCCCCAAAGTCTTGTTTAACCTCTCTTGGTTATGAGTATACCCCACCCCCAAAATTAAATACGTGTTATTTTCTCACAGATGGGCTTTATACAATTAACTGAGTTCTGATTCTCCACATTAAATATATTTTAAAAACTTAGCTTATAACTCATATCCCATTTTAAAAACATTACATTCCATTAACAGCAATTATACCATAATTTAATCATAATTTGATCAAGCCTTTGGGAAAAAGTAAAAAATAAAGTTTCTACCATTATGTAATACATGTTATAATTGACCTAGTTATTATGTTTATTAAAGTTTTGCAACAACATTTTGTACATAACATTTCCTAGCAGAAAAGTCTCAGCTCACAGGATAATTAGATGTATTCCAAATGTATTTATTTTAATAAGCAGCCCCCCCCCACAAATATAGATCGACTTTGGTCTAACTTGAGAGTTATGCAAGTTCAAAAATTAATCTCACCTTGCAGCTTAATTCATGAAAGCTTTTGAGAAATAAAAGAAAACTAGTGTATAGTGCTGCCACCTAGAGGTTTCAAATCTAAATCTTTTTAGATTGTATTTCAGTGCTCTGTTTAATAAACACTGATTACTTAGGTCCCCCAAAATCAGCTCTAGAATCATTTTTTCACTAGCTATATAAATATGCAAACTTAAAAGCTAACTATAAGAATTTAGATAGTGGAAATAAAGTTGGTTTCATTTATTTGGCTGAAATTCAAGATTCAAAGTTGCATAGCTTTTCTGAAATGAAAAGCTCCAGAGAATGCCAACCTCTGAAAGAAGCACTCTGTCACTACTCCAGGGTCCAAATATGATCTTGATTCATTGCCATATAGACCTAGTTCAAACAATCACTGTAAGCTAAACAAGTTTATTTGAGAATTGTTTCCTCCTCAAACAAGTAAAGCCACATGACAAGCTGTGGCAGGGTAGGTGATTATGCAAATTGTGCCTGGTACATGGCATGATTTAAACAAGTCACTGTTACTTTTTTAGCCAACAATGATTGTGTGAGCCAGCTAACTGACAAATTAAGATTAGCAGCAGTTTGTACAAGTATGGGTGATACAGCAAAAGAGGAGCAACCTGAGAGGAGGGGTGAGGAGCATGGATGCCCAAGGTTCAGCTTATTCTTATAAATACTAAGCCATGGTTTAGGTGCGTTGATTTTAATACCTTTATATATTCTGATCACAGTGAGCTGATTCAGATAAAGTTTTGAGTTCTAGTTGACTATTATTTTTGAACAAGGCTACTGTGTCTTAATGACCAGAATATACAAAGTGATTAGGCAAATGGTT
Source organism: Varanus komodoensis (assembly GCF_004798865.1). NCBI lineage: Eukaryota > Metazoa > Chordata > Lepidosauria > Squamata > Varanidae > Varanus > Varanus komodoensis. Next base: position 2,509,301 of record NW_025335941.1, on the reverse strand, counting down.
TCAACAGATGTTGTAGTCTGTCCTGCAACACCAGGCTTAGGCAACAAGAATATTCTAAACTGAAAACCGTTCTCTAAAGCAAAATAATCCACTGAATTTTTCATATTCACTTCAGACAAGTGGAAAAGAATATTTAAGATGCATAGTATACTTACTTGCTTAAGCAAGTGAGTCAAACTGCACTCCTGATAATAGTAACAGGGAAGGCACTATGTGTCCCACTCTGACAGCTACGTTAAGTCCCTGTACACTCTTTACTCTATCAACCAAGGCTACTTCAACTTACATGAATGACAGAGTTAAACGACTCTCCTCTCCATTACTGTAGGGCAACCCCCCATCATGGTAACTTAATCAGCAGGCTGCTCCATTAGGGGACAACAGTGGTACAGGATGGAAAGCGCCATTCATAGGGGTACCAGTGGGCATGCCTTGACTTAGACAAGGCCATCACAATGTGCCCAGCTCAGACAGCTGTGTAAGTTTGCTTGCAGCTTTCACTGTATCAGCATAAGGGCTTTTATCAGCTCAGATAAAACTAGGTTCATTCACTAATAATAAAAGAGGGTGAATATCTGTCCATTCATCTCTCAGTGTTAGAGCTCTAACATTAGGCACCTCAAACTTGATGTGTATACTTCGGGATTACCCATGTGTGTACCCTGGAGAGGTGAATCTTGGGTTTATTTCATCTTTTAAACTTAAGAATATTGATTACATTTAAAAATGCCCACGTGATTGAACGCTGCAATAACATTTTCAGTCACTAGGGGCAGACTTCCCAAGTCAATGCATGGCTTTGCAATAGAATAGTTTGAAGCAGGGGAAGATTAATAGGTGGAGGGTCATAATTCAATACATCCCTTCTCCCCCACTGTGTGGCAGTGTCTTCTTAAGATGACGAAATGGATTAACTCCTTCCTGAAGGAGACTACAGGGGTATTAGCAGGTATTTGTTGTTATGTGCCATCAAGTTGTCTTTGTCTTACAGTGACCCTATGAATGAAAGCCCTCAAAAATGTCCTGCTTCGCTCTTGTAAATCTCTTATGGAGTTACTCTATCTCATTTGGGCTAGCAGCTATCCTCACGAGTAATAAGACAAGTCTCACCAGCACTATCCTTGTGAAAAGTCCAAAGCTGTACTTGGTCCAAAGCAAAATTATTTTTTACTGGTTTTTCATATTTTTCCATTTTACTGATAGCTTCCATGAACACTGAGTGGAAAGTTGGACTTGATGGCCTACATGGGTCCTTGCAATCATGAATCTATGATTTGACGATGACTACTCCAGGGTCTATCTGTCAAAAAAGTATTAGTTCTTAATAATTAATACAAAAATGAATACCAGCCTCTATACTTACCAAGCCATGCTGCAATAAGAACTGAATCAATTCCATCTATGGGTTCACAAATACGAGCAACTACTGGATGAATCTGTTGTGACAGATAGTACTGAGTATCAATAACAAGATTTGCTTGTTTTTTCAGTTGTTCAGGAGCATATGCTCTCTGGCTGGCACTCAGATTTGAACCGTCCTATACCAAAAAAAGATAAAAGATAGCATTAACAACGGGTATGGAAGCTTATTTTTCTTCTTCTAAAGAAATACATGTAAGTTATTACTGTGGATGCACTATATTTCCTACAGTATTTATTTACACACTATACTCATAAGCAAAAATTTACTACATTAAAATTGCTTTAGATTTTTGTTCTTAAGGATAGAAAACAAAAGGTATAACTGAAAAAAAAAAACTGAATACTTTACCTGACAGATAACATATGACACAGTATCCCCAGCTTTCATCTTTTTGCCCTCTTGAGAATTTATCCACAGTGCAACATGAACATGAGGTAAGCTTTTTTTGTCTGGGTAATCTTGTGGATCCTTTGTTAATGCCTATAAATCAGAGAAAAGGAAATCTTTTTACTGAACATGCTGAATGAATTACTGCAGCATTATAATACCCAATCATATTGACTGGATTTGCATGTCACAATATGCCACAATGGACTGTGAGTCTTGCTTGTGTCTGTGTGGCTTATTGTGATATCTAAACCTGACACGGATTATTCGGCATGGTTTGTTAACCATGCGTAAGTCGCCCTTAGAATCCATGGCTTGTTGTTGGGTTGTTCAGGATAGCATGACATGACATCACCTGGTGATGTGACTTTGGTGCAGCAGGTTGGACAGGGCTTCAGAGCCACCCAGCAAAAACAGCAAACCCCCCCCCCCCAACGTTCCTCCCTCTATGCTCCAGCTTCACCTGCACTTCATCATAGGCTTTGCTTGTTTTTCCTGCCTGCTTGAGAATTCAGTCTTTTGTTGTTCTCCCTGCACCCCAGCTTTCACTGATACCATTTGCCTCAGCAGGTTATTTTTACTCTTCTGTTATTCTTCAACCACCATCCCATGTGGTGAATCAGGGTTTGTACAGTACATAAACCCTAAAACACATGCAGATATTTCCAACAAGACCTTAATTTGTCTCTCACAGGTTACACATTGACCTGGTTATTTTTATTCCCAATCTTGGCCCTTTGACAGTCCAGTTCTGTTTTCACTCTCTCCCTTCCCTCCATCATACAGTTTAGCACTTCCTTAGATGGCCTGTTTTCCCAGTTAGTCTTATCTTGTGTGAATGTCCTTGAAGGAGACTCTGCTCTATATCAAAACAAAATCTGCAAGTCTAGAAGTACCTCTCTACTTCTGCAGGGTGTTTGCCATGTGCTCCTCTACTTGGCATTTTTCTAGATCCATCTTGTCCCCCTAGAAAATGATAAGCTAATACCAGCCCCACTGCAGGGCACCATTAGCTAACAGACTAAACTGAAAATACTTTTAGTTATTGCAGCACAAACATACATGCAAAAGCTAGGGAAAATGCCCAGAATGGAAGGGAAGGAGGATTACTCTGCTTCACTGTTTTCTTCTGCTCGCATTCCCCTCACACAACCACTATAGAAAATGGATGTACTGCTACCAGTGGCACACTATGGGGCACAGTTTGCCTAAGAATAACAAGGCCAAAGAACATGTACTAAGTTCTGGTCTGGTGAAGAAGCCAGAGTATTTAACCATCTGTGGGACAAAGCTGCAGGAACTGTGAAATTCTGCACATGCACTCTGAATTTTGAAATCTGCACATGCAAGTACTTGTTACCCTGCTTTCCTGAGCAGATGACACATGGGGACTTCACACACATGCAAGAAGAGATTTAAAGACACCATCACAAACCAATGTGCTTTGGCACAGAGTCACATGCCGTGCCATTTTATAATGAGCCGGCACCTATCCTGCTTGACAGGAGAGATGTTACTCCCAGTTAATACCTCTGACAGTGAGATTACTTTGCAATATCTTGAAACAGCCAGGACACCATCTGAAAAAGTCCCCAAAGAATGCCTCCTTGAATCCAGGCACATCAAACAGTTGTCCATTGAGAGGATGATGGCAGGATTCAACCATGCCCTGTGCACTCACCAGTTCTAAGTATCCCAAACCAGCATTGCTCCCAACTGCCTCTCTCTTAAGTTGCCGCACCACCAAAGCTGCTCTGTATGGAGGTGCTCAACACTACAGTAAACACTGAGAGTCTTTTGCTGTTGCCACTGCAAGCTGTCTGTTCTACATCTGGGAAGAATGCCCTATTATCTATTTTATATTTATACAAGCAGTCCCACAGGTTTTCCTGCAGCACTAAGAAAAGCTTCCTTTGCTTTGGGACCACCCACCATGATGCAGTGTGATATTATGGAAGCTCCCTCTACTACAAAGAATATAGGCACTGTCATTGACAGGCACTATAGAGTACATTCCCAAGGGAAATACAATTCGAGTTCTAACACCCCTGGACAAAGACAGATGTTGGTAGGTAGCAAAGGTAAGTATCTCCCACCTGTACCTTGCCAGCACCTTACCCATGAAGAGAAAGTGCAGTGTGCACATCATGTTAACAGATCTACACAAAATGGTGATGCAGTCACTCACTTGTGCGTGAGTCCATTTCCATGGGAAGGAAATTACAGTTGTGAAAAATGAAGGGTCACATGGATAGAGCAGACCAAATCCTGAGAAAGCCTGTACAATGGGACGGGAACACACAGCTCCAGCTGGACGTCTCAGTCCACTATAAAGAAGGAACTGAGGTGTGGAAAAGAGCCAAAGTGTTCTCCCAAAAAGAGTCTGTCCTTCTTCCAAGGTGTTAGAAACCACAGAGGGAGCAGCTGGAACCCTCAAAGAGCTAAAAAGAGAAGACTGAAGAAGAGGAGTAGGTAGATGAAATCAGAAGTTCTCCACACTCACTCTGGAGTATGATAGCAAATGTCACTTCTTAAAACAGGTCCAGTTTATTGAAATTGCCTCAGTTGGTTAAACTGCTTTAAATTTGTATGTTGGAAATCTGTCCTGTGTTTTCTTGTATTTGTATTTTGACTAAATTTACATCTCACCTTTTTAACTTCTATGGAACTCGCGGCGGCTTACATAATTCTCCTCCTCCTCTCAAACTCATCCCCTGTGAGGTAGGTTGGGCTGAGGGTCTGTGACTGGCCCAAAGCCATCCAGTGAGAGCCATGGCTGAGTGGGGATGAGAAACCAGATTGCCTGAGTCCTAGTTTTAGTCCTTAGTCCACTTCCATTCATTATACCACACATTGGCTCTCTTATCACCATCATCTATTTTTATTATTGTCTTTTGTGTTATGAATTGCTTTGACAGCTTTGGCTATTGGATGGCATAGCAATTAAATAGCTAATAGCTGGCAATTCATTTTCTTCAAAATATTAGAAACCATGGTCCTCTATCCTATGTAAAACACAGAGGAAAGCAACCTCAAAATTGGTAACGTAAATTAAAACCCACTCTGATTGCTATTCAATATGCTATTCAGTATTAGAGCCTTTGGCATTAGGCAAGCTTTAAAAAAATCAAAACTGGAAGACAGAACCTAATGTAAGACCATTTTAAATGTGTTACCAGGGATTCAGACAGAGTGCCTGAAGAACTATGGATGGAAGTTCGCAACATTGTACAAGAGATAGCAACTAAAACCATCCCAAAGAATAAGAAACCCAAGAATGAAAAATGGCTGTCTGAGGAAGCTTTACAAATAGCTGAGAAAAGGTGGGAGCTAGATGAATCACAAGTTAGAATTAAGATTGCTGGGACAAATATCAACAACCTCAGATATTCAGATGATACCACTCTCATGGCAGAAAGTGAAGAGGAACTAAAGAGCCTCTTGATGCGGGTGAAGGAGGAGAGTGCAAAAGTTGGCTTGAAACTCAACATTAAGAAAACTAAGATCATGGCATCCAGTCCTCTCACTTCCTGGCAAATAGATGGGGAGGAAATGGAGGTAGTGACAGATTTTATTTCCCTGGGCTCCAGAATCACTGCAGACAGGGACTGTAGCCAAGAAATTAAAAGACGCTTGTTCCTGGGGAGGAAAGCTATAGCAAATCTAGACAGCACACTAAAAAGCAGAGACATCACCCTGCCAACAAGTGCGTATAGTCAAGGCTATGGTTTTCCCAGTTGCAATGTATGGCTGTGAAAGCTGGACAATAAGGAAGGCTGAGTGTCAAAGAATTGAGGCCTTTGAATTGTGGTGCTGGAGAAGACTCCTGTGAGTCCCTTGGACTGCAAGGTTATCAAACCAGTGAGTCCTAGAGGAGATCAACTCTTTAGAAGGCCAGATACTGAAGATGACACTCAAATACTTTAGCCACCTAATGAGAAGGAAGGACTCCCTGGAGAAGAGCTTAATGCTGGGAACAATAGATGGCAAATGAAGAAGGGGACAGCAGAGAATGAGGTGGCTAGATAAAGTCACTGAAGCAGTTGGTGTGAGCTTGAGTGGACTCTGGGAGATGGTGGAAGACAGGAAGGCCTGGAGGAATGTTGTCCATGGGGTCGCGATGGGTTGGGCATGACTTCGCGACTAACAACAACAACAACCAGGGATTCACTGTACTTTCTACAGATTAATAGTGACAGCATGAAGAAACTGGCAAATGGTAAGACTTTCCCCTTCAATGTAATCCTTGCCCTTGCACTTAAGCCTGTACACTCCCATTGCCTCATCCCCCTGCTCTCTTGCCTCCATTTTAGCTAGATGCAATTATTTTAAGTCAGAATGAATGGAAAAGAGACTGCTTTACAAAATGAACCAAAATTCTATATGCCTCTTGCTCTTCTGCCCAAAATCCCACTACCAAACAAATAGCATACAATTACTAAAAGGCAGCAGGCATCCAGGCATTTGAAGAGAGAATCCTATAGGATATGTTCAGAAAGATTCTGGTCAGAAGTAATAACAACTAATAATACAGGCACAAACAATACTATTTACCTTGTTGATTTCAAATTGTTTTATTGGAACACAGCCATTTGCCACATTTTCTCCAATTTGGATTAGCTTTGCCTGGATGTTTTCTACAATTACATCTCGGGATTGGTCAGAAAGAATTTGACTGATGATATAGCTGTAAGAAAAGATGAAACATATAACAAATCTTCAAGAAATCCACAGTACCCCACAGTGTTCCCAAGAAACTATGGGATTTCCCAATTAGTTTAAGACCCTGAACACTGGAAACAAGATTCTTCTGGACCAGGTTACCAGCTGCACTGGGATTTTCAACTAAATCTTCATACTAGCTTCTTTTCCCTGCTCACACAAAGGGAGGATCAATCCAACAGAAAAGGTGATACACATGCCACTCATATATGTCCGGGCTTAATAAGTCAAGATTGTAAGCTTAGTGTGAAATGTAAAATACAAACATGCTTATTATTGTGAATTTCTGTTCTCAGAGTCCCACTGAAGGAATCTTAACCTCAGAATGGCACCTACCTCTAGAACTTAAAAGCAGAAAGTTGGAAAGGGGTACACAAGACTGGGCTACCAGTTCAAATGAATCTTGGGCAAAGGCATTCAAAGGCACCCATACTGGGCCTGATCACTGATGCCTCATCAGGTTTGGGGACTTCTCTCATTAGTTGAAGTTTGCAGAAAGTCTTAGTTAACTAAAATAACGAAAAGAGCTTTTTTTAAAAAAAAGTCAACAATGGAGGGCATGGCCTCTTCCACCTCCTCTTCTGAGAGTGTCCTGGTTTCTTTCTCATTAGCCTCAATTCTGAGCAAGGATCTCTGTACCTTTGGGCAAGGAAGCCTTACCACATGTTTTTGTCTGTTTGGGGTTTGTTTGTTTTTTTTACTCTTACTCCATTTGTCCCTGAAATGGAGGAGTTGAGTAAAGGGAAAGGACTTGGAGACTGTCTGAAAGAAGAGGCTAAAGAAGGAGACCCTTCTGAGAAACTGTAGACTGAGACTAACTTTATTTTTCTGTGCTTGAACTGGCCCTTGGGTTGCTTTCCTTTTTTGCCCTTCTTAATCTTTTTGTGGGTAGAAGGGGAATATTTATTTATTTAGAATTTTTGTATGCTGTCCCATTCGCATGAGCCTCGGGATGGCTTCCATACAATAAACAGATAACCGTACAAATAGTACACATAAAATGCAGATTCACCCTGGCTGCAAATTAAAACCTACAGATATTAAAAGTTGTTAAAATATTGTTTAAATAAAAAGGTCTTGGCCTGGCGCTGAAAAACAAATGATAGTGCCAGGCGGACCTCTCTGGGGAGCGCATTCCATAGGTGGGGTGCCACAGCAGAGAAAGGCCTCCTCCGGGTACTTAGTCTCCTAATGTCTTTCACAGAGGGTTCCCGGAGGAGGGCCTCTGCTGCCGATCTAAGGGGGTGAGAGGGCAAATATGGAAGGAGGCGTTACTTTAGGTATCCAGGTCCCAAGCTGTTAAGGGCTCTATAGGTGATAAGCAGCACCTTGAATTGAGCCCGGACTTCGATGGGGAGCCAGTGAAGCTGGTAGAGGACTGTGAGAATAATGCCCAGTTCCAAGCAGCAACCTGGCTGCTCTATTTTGCACCATCTGAAGTATCCGGACTGTCTTTAAGGGCAGCCACACATAGAGCATGTTACAGAAATCCAATCGGGAAGTAACCAATGCATGTATCACTGTCACTAGGCAATCGTTCTCCAGGTAGGGATGCAGTTGATGGATTAACCGAAGCTGAAGGAAAGCGCTCCTCGCCACCGCAGTCACTTGAGCTTCCAAAGACAGCTCTGGGTTGAGGAGCACTCTCAAGCTGTGGCCCCGTCCTTTAGAGGGACTGCAACACCATTCAGAACAAGGTCCAAGTCACCTACCCAGAAGCCCAAACCACCCACCAACAGGACCTCCGTCTTGTCTGGACTGAGTTTCAGTTTATTGGCCTCATCCAGCCCATTACCTCTGCCAGGCACCGGTTCAGTACAGCCACTGCCTCACCTGGATTGGCTGAAAAAGAGAGGTAGAGCTGGGTATCATCAGCGTACTGATGATTCCGCAGCCCACACCTCCTGATGACCTCTCCCAGCAGTTTCATGTAGATGTTGAATAGCAAGGGGGACAAAATGGATCCTTGCGGTACTCCATGGCATAGCTGCCATGGCGCAGAGCCAAAGTCCTCCAGCACCACCTTCTGGAATCGGCCGTTGAGGTAGGAGCAGAACCACTGCCAAGCAGTGCCTCCTACTTCCAATCCTGCCAGCCTATCCAGAAGGATACCATGGTCGATGGTATCGAAAGCTGCTGAGAGGTCCAGGAGGACCAACAGGGACGCACTCCCCCTGTCTCTCTCCCTGCACAGGTCATCATACAGGGCGACCAAGGCAGATTCAGTACCATACCCGGGTCTGAAGCCGGTCTGAAATGGGTCCAGATAAACATCCAAGAGTGCTTGGAGTTGTCCCGCCACCACCCATTCCAACACCTTGCCCAGAAACGGAATGTTGGCTACTGGTCTATAATTGGCGGCCATCTCTGGATCCAGGGATGCCTTCTTTAGGACTGGCCTGACTACTGCATCCTTTAGAGGGGCAGGCACCCGGCCATCCCTCAGAGAAGCGTTGATGACCTCCAGGATCCAGGCACCAATCCCGTGTTTGGCTTTGGCCAGTAGACACGATGTGTAAGGGTCAGGTAAACAGGTGGTGGGACGTACGTGTCCAAGCACCTTGTCCACATCATCAGGCTGCAATAACTGAAACTCATCCAATAATATCTGACCAGACGGAGACATTGGCACCTCCCCTAGGGGATCTGAATCACTAGTGGAGTCCAGCTCGTGATGAATCTGAGTGATTTTCTCCTTAAAGTTCTGGGCAAAGTCGTCACAGCGGGCCATCAAGGGTGGTACGGGATCTTTCTTAGGGCCTGGATGTACCAGCCCCTGCACCACCCGAAAGAGCTCTGCTGGACGGCACTGTGAGGAGACAATGGAAGTGCAGAAGAATTTCTTCTTTGCCGCCCTCACCGCCACAGCATAGGCTTGATAATGAGCTCGTAAGTGTGTTCGGTCAGATTCATCCCGTGATTTCCTCCACCTGCACTCTAGAAGTCTTCCAACCCGCTCCATCACCCATAATTCAGGTGTATACCAAGGGGATGAACGGGCTCTGCCGGACGGGAGAGGACACTTAGGAGCGATCGTGTCAATAGCCCTAGTCATTTCCCCATTTCACAGTTCAACCAGAGCATCAACAGGAGCGCCAGGCTTATCAACCAGAAACTCCTCCAGAAAACCAGGTCCAGCGTGTGTACACATTCATGGGTCGGGCCTATGACATGTTGAGACAGCCCCATGGCCATCATGGAGGCCATGAAGTCCTGAGCCGCCCCAGTCAGAACAGTCTCGGCATGGAGATTGAAGTCCCCCAGGACCAACATACTGGGGGTCTTCAACACTAGGTCCGAGATGATCTCCATCAGCTCAGGCAGGGAGTCTAAAGGGGAGAAGGGTGCATGGTACACCAGCAGAATCCCCAATCTGTCTTGGTCGCACAATGCCAGATAGAGGCACTCTAGACCTGGTCTCAAGAGAACAGGAAGCCCCGCAAGGGAGATAGAATCTTGATTAATTAAAGTGACCCCCCTCCCCTCCGGGCATGGCTGGTGCTGGACCAGATACCCAGGCAGGCACAGTAGAGAGAGGGACACAACCCACCCCGCCGCCCAAGTCTCTGTTATGCAAGCCAGGTCGGCCCCCTCAACCACAATTAGGTCATGGATGAGGGATGTTTTGTTGTGGACCGACCTGGCATTAAGCAACAGCACCGTCAGGTCCGAGGGGCGGTTGATAAGCATACCTGGAACCTTCCGGCTGGGGGAATAACCAGAAGGGGGAACAGGTGTCAACCATCTGTCCCTCCTTCTTTAACAACACTTAAACCCCCAACGCCATAACGACCATTGCCCAAGGCCATCCCAATGGTAGCGCCCATGCGCTCCCCAGGCAACCTCATGGTAGCAGTCAGGTGTGAATCCATTAAAACAATCTAAGTTAAAATACAATTTAAAATACAATAAAACCATAAAACCCTCCAACCACCCAATTACAAAAGTCCACCCGCACAGAGTCTCTATCCAGCCCAGGCTCCTCACAGCCCCAAACGGTGTCAACGCCCTTAGGCCGTCGCTGCTGCCACCCACACCGGCGGGGGAGGGGGGCAAGGGTGGCCGCAGAGAAACTCACCGGCGACGATGGAGGGCCCGCAGGATGTGAATAAGGATGTGAACAGTCCCATAAGTGTTCCGTCTACCCTAGATTGCCAAGGCCTGGCTACTATGCTGCATTGCAAGTTCCTGGATCCAGGGCAGCAGGAATATAGAGAGTGGGAACACTCAACCCTTCTTACATCTGGCACACATCAGCATGAGAAAGGGGCCCCTCCTAGAAGCAGCAGCTTCCCCGCATCTGTAGTGAGACACCTTAATAGCCCCCTGCTAGGACATGTCAATTAGGAAAGATGGGAGGAGGAAGAGAAAGAAAAACAAAGGAGGGTGGGAACCTAAAAATCCTCCAGAGCTCCAGCCCAGATAGATCATTTAGCTCAAGACTCATAGAATCATACTGTTGGAAGGGACCTAAAAGGCAATTGGGTCCAACCTTCTACTAAGTATTGGACTCAAGTCTCCCATCCAGATTCTAACCAGACCTGACCCTGCATAGTTTGCAAGATTAGGCAGGATCACGGTGGCTTCGTCCTCTGAAGAAGCAACTGTTGACTTTGCCTACAAGCTCCAAAGGCAGTACCAACTCAAGGTTAAGGAATGCCCAATGTGAGGCTCCAGAAAACACGATTACTCTGCGCTTGGGATTAGGGCCATTTCAGGGAGAGAGTTTGATTTTTATGGTATACCACATCAAAATTGACAATATTGTATGAACAAAAAACAATCTATTTGCCAATCTGCAGAGAGAGCTAAACACAAATATGATAACTTACTTTCCAGTTTCTTTTGCAAGATCACACCAGTCTCTTCGCACTATGTCTAAGCCTTTCAGTTCTTGCTTGGTAATATATTTTCCATTTCCTGTTGGCTCCACAACCAAAGCAGCATATTTCTTCTTTTTTAATAATAAAAGTGTCTTAAAGACTCCATCAATATCAATCTCCAACAACTTGTACAGCTTGTTTATTTCACTTTTAATCTGTAAATAAACCACCAATGGAACAAAACAATCCATTTTGGCACTGAACAGAAATAGGGGAGGGGGGTTGGAAGGGTTGTCATTTGCCATGTTATTACAACAAAAGTTTATGGTACACAGTAAATATATTCCATGAAGCAGCAATTCACAAGTATCTCACAAAACTTCAAGCAAAGAAGGCCTGTTTTCAAGCAAGACCACATTCCTATGACACAGTATTATTAAGACTTAATGCATGAAGGGAAAGAATGGAGAAGGTACATAAAGTTATCTTAAAATATGGACATAAGAACATGGGAAAATCCAGGCTGGATCAAACCAAGGTTCCATCTAGTCCAGCATTCCATACCCATGACAACAAACCAGTGGTCCACAGGATCCCTCAAGTAGAATGGGTTGAAGAATCTGCCCAATCCCCTTTTAAAGCTATCCAAATTGGTGGCTATCGCCACTTCTTCCCATGGCAGCAAATCCCATAGTTTAACTATATATTGTGTGAGGAAGTTTTTTCATACTCCCCACCAATCAGCTTCATGGGATGATCCCAGGTTTGAGTGTTATGGGGGAGGAAGAAAAATGTCTCTCTCCCCACCTTCTCCACACCATGCATTGTTTTAAACACCTCTCTTGTGACTCCTCTTATAGGCCTTTCCTTTCCTGATCTGAACAATTCCAGTTGTTGTGGCTGCTCCTCATAGGGGTGCTGCTACAACCCCCTGATCATTTCTGTTGCCCTTCTATGTAGTTTTTCTAACTCAATGTCCCTTTTCAGGTAAGATGACTAGAATGGAACACAATTGTCTAAGTGTAGATGCACCAAAGATTTGTATAAGGAAAATAAGATTCTGGCAGTTCTGTTTTCTGTTCAGATCCTAATTGTGCCTAGCATGGAATATGCCTTCTTCACAGCAGCTGCACACTGGGCCAACATTTTCATTCACCTGTCCACTACTACCACAAGATTGCTTTCTTTCTCAATCACTACTACTTCATATCCCATCAGTACATATTTGAAGTTGGGACTTTTTGCCCCAAGTTGCATTACTCTACACTTGCTCATATTGAACTGTATTTGCCATTTCGATGCAATCTCCCATCTTGGAGAGATCCCTTTGGATCTTTTCATAACCTCTTTTGGTTTTAACAATCCTAAATAGTTTAGTGTCATCAGCAAACTTGGCCATTTCACTATTTACTCCTAATTCCAGATCATTTATGAATAGATTGAAAAATCATTGGTCCTAATGCAAAACCCTGTGCATCTCTCCATCAGGAGAAATTACAATTTATTTTCACCCACTGTCTTCTATTCTTTAACCAGTTAGTTATTCATAAGAGGATTCCCCTGTTTATTTTATGACTGCTTAGTTTATTCAAGAGCCCTTGGTGAAGGACTTTGTCACAAGTCTTTTGGAAGTCCAAATTAACAATTTCTCCTGGGTCACCTCCATCTACATGCTTATTGATGCTTCCAAAGAACTCCAATAGGTTAGTGAGTCAAGATCATCCCTTGTAGAATCATGCTTTTTTTTCAGCAGGGCTTGTCACTCTGTGTGCTTACTGACTCTATCTTTAATAATGCTTTCAAGCAGTAAACCCAGAGAAGTTAAACTAATTGCCCTATAATATCCCAGATTCCCCTTGAAACCCCCTTTACATAGATGTTACATTGCAGTTCTCAAATCCTCTGGTACAAGGGCTAATTGTAGGAACATGTTAACTATTTTGGTAAGAAGGTCAGCAATTTCTTGGCTGATGTGTCTGAGAACTCTAAGATGGATATCATCTGGACTGGGTGATTTACTGACATTCAGTTTGCCAATAAGGTTGAGCATTCTATCATTTGTCACTATTATCTGCCTTAATACTTCAGACTCCTTTCCAGAATACATAAACTTGCCCTTGTGCAAGTTTGTGGCCCTTATGTGCCCCCCACCCCCGTCTCTTCTGGGCAAGATTTCCATTTCCTTCTTTTCCCTAATAATTTCCTTACACCATGTATTAACCATACTGGTGATTTTCTGGATTTTCCTGGGCCTTTCCTCACTTGCGGTATGCATATTATCTGTGCCTCTATTATAGTATTTTTTTAGTATTCTCCAGCTCTTTGATGCTTTAAACTTCTTGATTCCCTTCTCCACTACTTCTCATCTTTTTAGAAGCTATTTTTCTAAGTTAAATGCAAGTGTGTTCGACCTAGGTCTTCCACCTAACTGTATACTGAAGCTGTTACCACCATAGTCACTGTCACCTAATGGATCAACAATATTTACATCCTGTACTATGTCCTTGGTAACCCCACTGAGAACTAAATCCAAAACTGCTTCCCCTCTGGTTAGTTCTACAACCAACTGCTCTAGGCTACACAGTCATTTAGGACACTGAAAAATTTAACTGTCAGAACTGGAACACACATTCATCCAATGTTTGGGCAGTGACATACAGTACTGTAGAGTACTATTACAGTACTGCCTTTGTTGGAAGCCTCCCTGATTTGTTTTTCTGTCTCAAGAACACCCTGCGCATTCTGGTCTGGAAAACAATAGCATACTCTTATGTCTAAGTTCATTTTGGAGCCAGGAATTTTCACCCATAGTGCTTCTGGGGAGGAGTCTTCACACTTTAGATTATCAAGTCTGCCGGACTCCACAGGGCAACACTTCTTCTTGTATGTCCTTCCCTGTCTTTCCTGTACAGTTTCTATGTAGGGAAGACTGTATCTCATCAGTTACCTCCTCTTCACCAGGTTTCCATAATGCCCACTATATCCAGCTTTATCACCCAGTATTTCAGCTCTCCTATTTTAACTCTATGGCGTCTAGTATAAGCACAGTATCCCCTTCAACCACATGCAAATTCTTTTCTGGCACTTAATCCTCTCCAACTGATTATCATGGCTTCCCATAACCTCATTGCCTATTTCCTTCCCTCCCATACTTGGGCGAGTCCAGCTCGTGTCAGCTTTTCCCCAGAGATAGCATAAAAATCTATCAAATAAAAATCTATGACTCTCTTTGTACAGAGAAATGTAAGAGAGAGTTGGGATGACATCAGGTGTGAAGCCTGAGAGTTGCAGGGTTGCTGCAGGGCAATTGGCTTTTGCAGGAGAAGATGTTGTGTGAGCTCACAGCATGCAACCAGTCCCAAGGCTCCATATCTCAGCAACAAGGCCATTATACCTGAGGAGCAGGAAAACAATATAAGGAGTTCCTCTCTTGATAAAGTAATTAGGGAAGCTTGGGTAATCTCTACCGTAATAGGTACATCCCGAAGGCTGCTATGTCCAGGATTATTCTAAGGTGGGTTAGCTGTGTGTTGGGTTCAAGAAGCATTTCTCAGTTCATAATGAAGCTATGATTGCAGGCAGATCACTGTGGCCTGAATGTCTGTAGGCTTTTACCTATTGACCAAACAAATGAGATGTCAACCAGATAAGATGGCCTGCCTCTCCTAACTAGGGGGAACTATTCACAAAAAGAATACTATATTTCCTTTTAACAGAACATTGCACATATGAAAACACTTGCTTTGCCTATTATGTTATCTAGGCACCTGAAGGTCTAGAATGCTGCCAGATTACAGCAAATTATCAACTGTACAGCTTAGATAAACCATCTTTTCCAAAGCTTTAGTTAATAAAGACATCCTTCAGAAATTCAAACACAGATGAAATACCAATACCCTTTTTCAAAGCATAGGAGAAGAAACACTGGCATATATGTCAATACAAAATAGTTTATGAAAGAAGCATTTTCATTTTAAAAAAATGATTACTACATTACATTATATTTATACCTGCCTTTCTGCTTCCTGCAAGGAACTCAAAGCAGTTTACACGGTTCTCTTTGTCATTTATCCTGACAACAACAAACTGTGATATAGGCTAGGCCAAGAGACTGTGACCAAACCAAAGTCACCTAGTGAGCTTCATGGCTGAGCGAAGAAGAACCCAAGTCTCCCAGAAGCCCAGTGCAACACTATAACCACCATGCCATACCAGCTCTCAAACACTATGGCTGTCAAGTACAAAGTTTGCAGATTCTAATATGATTACTGTTCACTATTTGTACTTAAATAAAGCTTGTTTGAAATTCAGCTCTGTAACAAAGCAGTATATTAAAGCTACAACAGAACTTTAAAATTACTTTACCTTGTTCCCTAGTTTAAAGACCTCTTCTAAGTTGGTAATGTTTGTATTTATCATAATGGAGTCTGTATCGCCATAAATCACTTCCAGATTCATCTAGGGAGGGTAGAGGGGAAATTTACATAGATTACAGACCAATGCTTACATATTGAATACTGATTGTTCTTATCAAAAATCTGAAATAACATTTTTGTCTAAACTCTCATGTGTGGACAGACACACACACACAGAAAGAAGTAATCATGGAAATAGATATCAATATATATTAAATACAAACTCATTGTTCAAGTGCCTTTCTTTATAAGCAACATCATCCAAGTACAATAAAGAAGTACTTCCAGGTTTGCCGACACACCCAAGAAAGAAAGAAAAAAAGGAAACACCAATATTCTAATAGATATGCTATGGTGTATGATTACACTCCAAACAATCCTGCAGTAAAGTGCAAAGCATGCCTTGCTATAAACCAGGCACAGGGCAGATTTGCACATTATTGTACCCTACCCTGACAATGAGCCAGAGAGGGTTGTTGCCTGTACAACCCACAGTGCATTCAATTGTTCAGGCTCACTGTGTGTTCTTACCTATCCTTTCCCTAGGCCCTCTCATAAGTGGTCTTTGCAAGTGGGGTGGCATTTTGACTCTAATTAGCCCCATCAAAGCCCTATTTTAAGATGAAACCTAAGCTTTGACAGCTGTCAAGAAGGGGCCACTTGCACTTTTTCGCCTTAATAAATTTCAGGAAGGGGTAGAAAAGATGCTGCATAGTGTAAAAAGCAAGATCCCGCCAAAAAAAGGAAGGTTTTTGCCACAAAGGGATGGTAAAAGATCATTCACAGTTTTGCCTTCCCTTGACAGCTTGCCTTTTGACAGGTGTTGGGGAAGCAAAGTTAAAAAAAAAACCTCTTTGCAGTCTTTCTGGGCTAATGTTCAGGGTTAGTACCTGTTGCATTTTGACAAGTACCTCCAAAGACATTGCCTAGCTGGGGCTTCCCATGTTTGGACCTGCAGACTGTGCACTTGCACCAGTTCAAATAAAAATTAACAAAAAGTAAAACAAAATACAGAAAATATCATTGGCACATATTTGGGGCATGTGATTTTTTAAAGTTGGCCAAGCAGTGACAGCTCCTCCAATGTGCTGCTTGGATGCTTCCATGGGGCTGAGACTGTCAATTCAAGGTCTGTGATCTCTGGGGTGGAGGAAAATGGGAAGAAAGCTATTTCTAAGTACCTATAATGGTGTTGGTCATCTGGATGACATAATCTATCATGGATGGTTACAACAACCCCGGAACAAGCTATGGATTGTCAAAGAAGTAGCCTGCGCTCACATGACATGACAAGTACCTTCCAATGTGGGTTCTTGTATTATCCAAACCCACTCACTGAATAATTACTAAGAGTTTACAAGTGGAGGAAGGCATAAGCACAGAGCTCATCTCACTGTTCCAAAGCATGGGTTGATGCTACCTGTGAACTGGTCCAAGGTTTCAAGATTATTAATATTTTTAAACCATTGGCAACTGCAATCAAGTTGAAGAGCAGGTCATGTGATTGTGTAAAACATAGCATTGGTCCCAAAATGCATTTACTCATATTAAAGTAATCTTATTTCACATTACACACCAGAGCAGACAAATGAAATTCGATATAAAAAGAAGTTTTCTACTTGCATAAGATCTAATACAAGCAGAAGCATGAAAACAGCTACTGATTTGCCTTTTCCAGCACAGCACAAGTGTTTTGCAATGCTAGAAAAGAAGTGTTTGCAAAGCATCCTAAAGCTGTTGCCCTTCTTCTTAGTTTCTTTGAACCAACCCATAAAAAAGTTAAATTCCAAGCCTGTGAAAGAAAAAAGGGTTACTAGGGAAAAATCCCCAAGAAATACATCAGAATATACAGTTACTGGCCTGTGACTAAACTCTAATTAGCACTGTTATTAATTTGCCTAAAAGTCTCAAGCACAGACTTCAAGCAGGGAACAGATCACATCTGCTTTACCCAAAGGTGGGGGAACTATAATCCATTAGCAAGGATTAAGTTTGTGAACTAGGCATCCTGAGAAGTTATTTCAGTTCTGTTTGGGTAACAATTTCCTAGAATAAAAATTAATGAGAAATCATCCGTGGGCTATTTAAGGACAGTTATATAATAAAACTTGTTCATTATTACCTTCTGCACCATCTCCTTAGTATGCATCAAAATCTGGGAAGAAAACAAATTGATTCTAATGAGATCACATTACACGTTACTATATGTAAAATATCAATAAGCCTTAGCTTTCTAGACACACAAACTGATAAAACTACCATTGCATGTTGTATCTTCACCCTGTAACACTATCCTTCTCAGAAAATTATAAAATATAAAAATACAAGAGTACAGTACATCACAGATTTCTTCCAAGTTCCTTTAACAGTCAATGCATCCAAATAGGGTTAGCAGTAACAGACCACTCTGTTTAAACATATTTTGCACTAACAAACATTTCCTTAATCTAGGGCATGTTCTATCCAAATAGTTTGATGTGGATGGCATGCATACAAACAAACCTAAGTTTAATGGCTTATAAAGGCATCATTTACTTTCCACTGGCAAGTAGATCAGTTGCATGGTTCCAAGGAGGTATGATAAAATGGAAATGAAGCTGGCTAAGCACACATTACATCTTGTTTAAATTAGAACTGTCTGTTCAATAAGGGAGATCTTGAGTCTTTTGATAGCTTGATAACTGCAAATAATTGCTAGTGAGAACATAACTGTTACGGATACATGTATATCCCTAACTTCCAGGACTGTTGGTATGAGGCATGTAACCCTTCCAATACTAGGCCATGGCTATTACATTAACACAGTAATGTAAGGTAAGCGACAGTAGTTCTATGCTGCAAACATGATGTAAGAACCCCCTCTAAATATGCTTTTAGGCTCATGCCTGCCATTTCTTAGATCACTGGCGCCATTTTTTCAGGCCTCCTCTCTGGAGCTGACTGTATAGTTTGATCATTTTCCAAATGTCCATATAAGGATGGAAAGGACTTCCAAGGATGTCATAGTATTTACTCCCTATAAATCAGAGTAAGCAGGAGTTTGAGCAAATAATGTGCAGTCATACAAGCAGGGTTTTTTTTTAGTCCTACAACTAGAAAGAAAAGTGATGATTTATAATCTGCCTTCCCATTTATAAAAGTTTAAACAGACAAATCCTTCTTGGAGACCAGAGATTGCTTCAAACAGAGGATGCCACTCAACTTTGCTTACCTACAAATCAGAAACTATATATATAAAGCTAAATAGAGCTGAATTGTCTAGTTTTAAAAGACAGCATATTTTGACAAGCTTTATTAATCATACGTTCCACAACCCAAACCCCATACACAGAAAACAGGAGAAGGCTTATACTTTACAAACAAACTAACAAAAAATCTAATATTAACTGAAAATAAAGACATCATGCACTTTTATACCAAACTTCACCAGCACTTGATATCATTTTTAAAAATTAATACTATTTATAATCACTCTGAAAAGTAACTGGCAAGACATTTCTGACAGAGCAGCTTCTTTTAAAGAGATAATGATTCTCTACAAATAATATTTTTCATAAGGGCAGTAGCAAACATAGATAATTACAAGAGGGTCAAAATACAAGTAAAGATAATCTAGTGACAGGTGTAGTATTAATATTATCTACTCTAATAGAAAATCAACTCCAAGTGCTAACAGTGAGGAAATAGGTTAGAAAGGCTTGCTAAATTCATTAATAAATCAGTTGGCAGTTATCATATTTCACAGAAACACCTGCATATTTATCTTCTCATTACCAATTGGATGATGGAATTTTTTTTCAAGCACATTTCAAAAATCTGCCAACTTCAAGTGTAAAAAAATAAACTTTGCAGTTAATTTTTCCCTTAACAAAGTACAGCTGTTGAGATTAATTGTTCAAGATCTTACCCTGTAATGTCAACTGCAGCAGAACAAAGAGTATTTAATTAGCAAATCTATCCAGTAATTCAACACCTATTATATAAAATGCCTTTGTGATTTTATTCAGGATAATTTGCTAAGAGGGTTATTACTGACATTCAGATGAAATTCAAAAGTCCTACGCAAGGAGAGTCATAATAGCAGTAATGATCCCCCCAATCAGGAGATCACAAGGCTCTTTTGCTATGCAGCAGCTGATTTCCTGACTTCTTAATTCCCGGGCTCAGCCCAGTGAGAGCCCTTCATGCCAATATTTCAGTCAGCAATACATGTTTAATGGGAATCTATTAAAATACCTAGAACAAAAGTGACTTTTTGTTAAGAATGACAGCACTGCGATCATATCAATCATTAAAATGGTGCAAAGGAAGGATGGAGTTTTATGAAGAGGTTGGGAAAAGGGGACAGAACCAAAAAAATGGTTCATTATTGTTTTCTGTGGTGAATATTTTGTATTTCATTTGAATTCACCTGTTCCGCACTATAAAATAATGTAGAGCAGAACAAATGGAGCATTTGCTTCATCATGCTCCATTCTAAAATCCATTATGCTGAAAATACACTCAGTAGCCACTGTATCATAAATTGCACTTATTAAATTTTACCACAGTTCTTAAAATGACAACTCCAAAATGTGTATGAATCGTGTTGAATACCACCACCTTAGTATCACTGCCATTTTGAATGGTGTATAATATTCAGAGTAGCATGGCAATTGTGCACAAACCTTCCAGCTAGAAAAGACTATATACTCCTTCATAACACTACAGATTTAGCAGGTGTACACTGTGCATTCACAGTACAAAAAACAGATAATATGCTTATTTTTAACTCACTCTAACACAGTAGGTATCTAGTTCCAACTACAGCTCCCTATGGAGCTTCACATAATGAAGTCAGGATAGCTAAACATTCAACAGTTAACTTTTAAGTCAAATACCAATGCATTCCAGACAGATTTCAAGGACCTGAATTAGAAATTCTGTATTTTAACGAGTTTGGTATACAATAAAATCCTAAAGACAATAGGTCCCCAGATTGCTTATTGTGATGCTCAACCCAGGGCTGTTAATAACCCAGACTAATTCATGGGTAGCTACAATGTGTATAGTAGAGCATTCCAGAAACTAGGCCTTCTCCCTATTCCCCACTAAGTATTTCTCTGGGATTGAGACTGCTTTAGTCACCTTGGTGGTGACCTGGTGCCACATTGGTAACAAGACAGGTAGAGTGTGTACCTATTAATTCTGCTGGACCTCTTGCAATGGATACCCTTCTGTGCATCACACCAAGCATATTTTGGACAGGGTCTAGTGCAAGCATAATGTAAACCATGTTTAGATGGACTAAGCACATACTTTACAAACATTTGTGCTCACCCTTTTCCAAATGTGAATTGTAACCTTTCTCAGGCTTTGGAGGGCCAACTGTGATGCAACATCACACCTACACAGAGTTAGTACAAATCTTTTTTAAGCAGTCATTGCAAAGCACCATCGAACCTTAGTTGAAAACTCTGAGTTAAAGTTACCTCAGTAATAGCAGTGAAGCTGACATTCCACTGCACCACAGTTAGCTTTAAAAAGTTCAAAGGAGATAGAGAACACAGGTATGTGCAGCAGAGACACACTCTTCAAATCATAACCTTTCTCACACATCTCTGTTTCAAGGAGATCTGTCATTTTCTTTAAAATGCCCTGCTGGACAGCACCACTGACAGCTAGAGCTATAAGGTTTTTAACTCAGTCCAGAAACGGGGAGTGAGTCTGATCCTCTCATAAATTGCTGAAAGAGGAAATGGAAAAAGCCCCTCCAGAAAAAGCTCTGATTTCCCCTTCTGAGAAATCCACCCTTTGGACATCTTAATATTTGAAATAACATTTCATTTTTCAAAGGTCTTTTTTCCTATTGCCTGCTTGTTACCTGAGGCAGTTGGGGAAAGACAACAGCTCCTCCTCAGCTACAGTGTAAGCCTGCTCAGCTCAAGGAGGATCCAGGTAGGAACTTTAGGTAGCTCTACTCCTAGCCATTTTACTTGCTTAGCCTGAAGAAAAAAGCAGGGAGGAGAAAGCATTTTCTCTAGGTAGTTTTGGCACAAAACAAGTGTTTGCCACTCCCTGTTGGCCTGGAGGAAAATGGGTATTTGGGAATAAATGGACTTTCCACAGCTTGTTTTGGTTTCTCAAGGAGGGTAACAGCAAGAAGAAGCAATCCTGCCTTTCCAGCCTGAGACTAACTCAAAGTCAATGATGATGGCAGCTACTGAGGCCTTGGTATCCAAAATGTACAGCCCTTAATTAAAGCAAGTTATGAAGTCCTTTCCAGTTGCAGCATTGAGGAAAGGACAGGCAAGGAGCTCTGCACATGCACAAAAAAAGCATTCCCTGCCTTTTCTATAACAGGTTAGAGAAGAAAGTTAAAAACAAGAGGAGGGGCGGGGCACAGAATTAACTAGTTATTTGTTGGGCTGTTCAAAGCACAAACGAACCCCTGCTACGGCTATACAGGGCTGTTCTAGAAGGTTAGGAAACAAAAAGAGGAGATAATTTTGCCCTGCCTTCTTACTGAACAGAACAGGCTGTTCCATAATATGGAGAAAACCCCACTCACTCTGCCAGAGAATGAATGGGGAGGTTCCTTGCGACTTACAAGCAAAGCTAGATAGTACCCAAAATATAAAAAATATGTAACGTTGAACTGTTAGCAAGGTTCATGCTATTTTACACTGAAATAAATGTGGAGTAGAACTCAATTGTCACTTTGAAATATGAATCTATGAATAGAATTAGAAATGTGCCACTGTAACAAACATTAATTTTGACAGAACTTCTCGAATAAGTTAATAAATGCCAAGGATGAACTCTTTAGAAGCTGCTGAAAAAGTAACTGCAATAGGAAGCTATTAGTCTCTGATCTTGCTTAGGTCACCAATAATAACCAGTAATTTAGGCCTCTCTGTGAAATATACATACATTTCAATATTTATCTTACACCAGCTTCATTTATTCAGGTAAAAACACACTCACTTGGTTTCTTTGTATGTATTGTACATCACCCTGAGAAGTGGAATAATTTATTCACTTCTTAATTGCTAAAAGTCAGAATATACTGAAGATTAGCAAAACAAACAATGTTTAATCTTTGAACTTTACACTACTGGAAGCCATTCTGAATACTGGCTTGTCATAAAGAAATCGGATTAAAATTGTGCAGTTTTCGTACTCTTTCAATCCACCTACTTTGAACAGAAAGATACTGCTCAACAGGAATAGACTAGATTTTCTTTAATGGAAAAACCTTAATTATAAGTCCAACTAAAACATGCTTCCTCCATAAATCCATTACTGCAAAACACATGCTGAGGATTTTTTAAAATCCTTAATTTGTTATTTAGACCTAATGTTATCTTATTTGTATGGTATTTCAACAACTTGAGTATAAAAGCAGTTTTCAATGTTTATGTATCCCTGACTTGTTCATCAACAATTTGATAGAACAGGTGTGACTCCAGTCTCGTACTTTTATTTTTAAGTCTACAAATTGATAGAGAACAAAGCAAACTCTTAACAGCTTTTCTTATTTCAGACATTACTCACTTCCTGATTTTTTTTCACAAACCTTACATTCTTAGAAGGCACTTTCATGGGACATCCACTCGCCATTCTAATTAGAATGACTGATAGAGTAAAAACTTGAGGCCAAAATCCCAACCAGTATTTCACTGGGCAAGTAGAAGCCACCACTTCTGTAATGAAAATTTCCTACAGAAAGCCCAAAAATAAGAAGAAAACCCACTAGTTTCTAGAGGGGGACAGGTCGATAGATATCCCACATGCAACCTCCACTGATTTGCCCCATTCCTGAAAAGAGCTTTTTCTGATCATTTCCAGCTGTTTCTAGAAGTGCAGGATCTCCATTGTGGAGGCATTGGATCTTGCTTGTGAAACAGTATCAATAGAATTAGTTGTGGTGCAATACTCCACTGGATACTGCCCTTTGAAAGCTAGTTTTTAGCCAAGCCCAAATCTAGACTTGAGTGAATTATTAAAGATGAAGCCTTGCATAACATTAAAGCAGCAGGGGGGTCACCTCTCCTCTTTCACTCTATTTGATAGCTCTTATTCCTCAGATAGTGGAGAATTGGGGATATATGCTTACAGAAGGTTCTTTGAGATCATGGCAGACCAAATGAGTATGATCTGGCATCTTGTTCATGCTTAGCCATCAGCACCCTTGTCATAGCAGCCACCTGTTGTTTAAGAATACTGGACTTCAGAGTCATGATCCAGCCTGAATACATTCTCCTTTGATCAGATACTCATAGCATCTGGCTCTGCAACTGAAATCTTACAATATTTTTTCTTCTGCTGTTGTATTAAGTACCTATGAAAAGTATAATGAGGCCCCAAAACCTCTTTCCATACCCAATGGCAAACCTAGAGCTAGAGACTTTGAGACACTTTCTTCTTTGACCTAAGCCCCATCAAATATGAGAATCATTATCTGCAGTTGCTTCAAAAAAACTTTTCTGGAAAGAATTTTGCTCCTTTCTTTTTTTCTAGCAATAGAGTGTGAAACATTAAGAAAAAGCAACAAATATTAGTTTATTCCAGATTTTCTCTTTTGCTTTGTTTTTTTGTAGGCAGGCCTACATTCAACACAGGAATTGCAGAAAGCATTGCATCCCTGGGCAGGCAATCCCATTTCCTATAATCTGCATCACAGTGAGAAGGGACTACTTCCACTGCAACCTTTAAAAAAACCTCCATACACACAGTCAAGGTAAAAAGGTATCTCTCGTATACTGCACTAAACATGATAGAGAATGCTGCCCAGCAGCCAGCAAATGAGAACACACACACACACACACACACGGAGGGAGGGAATAACCATTTAGTAATACAATAGAACAATGTAAGAACAAAAAAGCAAATAGAGTCAACTTAGTCGGGGAACAGCATATATACTGGAGTTCCTAAAAGGTCCAAGATTTGCTAAAGAAGAAATGCTCCACTTTCCTATTTGAACCCTTAAATGGGAAATGGACATGTGCTTCTTCTAACTATGAAGACTCAAATACTCAATAGGGTGCCAGTCCCTGGAGCCATTTCAAAGTCATCTTTCTCATGAGCATGTTGAATATTTCAGGAAATGCTCGCTCCATTATACATTGTTAGAATAGTGAAAATTACTGTAAATTGGTACAATTGCAATGATAAGGACTCTGAAGCACATACAGTTCTTGGATGTAGCTTTTACCCCGTGTCTGCTTTAAAAAAAAATACTGTTCCCTGGCTCCCCTGGAATGTACAGGGAAAACAATCAAGGACTCAGAGGGAAACCCTACCTCCTTAGGAAACAGTTCTTTTAGCTGACCTTCCAGGTCCACAGAGACAAGATTTTCTTTTCAGGGGTTGATTTTTAATTGTGTTTGTGAGAGATACATTTAATTATATTTTGTGGCAAACCATGCCCTAAATATATTTACATTTTATAACAAGTTTTTATAATCTGACACACCAAACAAACATTTTAAACAATTCAAAAAGGTAGAATAATAAGAACAAATTTAAAACAGTTTCCTTCAGATTCCCTAAATATGGCAAAACAAAAAGCATTTGCCTGTTTTCTAAAAAGTAGCAAAAAATGTAGCTAGGAAGGTCTCAGGAGTACAAGGGACCATTCTACAACTGAGACAACACACTGAAACAACTCTCCTCCTTGCAAATACCTATCTAACATCACACTTAAGGGGTATCTGGAAATAGCCACCTGGAGATTTTAAATATTAGGGACTTTCAAATGAAAGGAAACATTCTGGGGGTAGTATCACAAAAGGTCTTTTTGTCTTAGAAAGAATGAGAACTTTAAAATTAAGGCTTGAAGAAGAGCCAGAAGAGCACCTTTAAAACTGGCATTGCACTTTCTCAGCAGCCAAAACCAATGAAGAATGGACATTTAGTTCAAAGGAATTGTTGGGAAAATTTGGATAAATCCTGGCAGAAAAACATTGCTTATATGTGCTTCTGTGTTATAAAATCAAACCTGCACTCTTTCTCAAAATCACCACCTTTCCAAGCCAAGTCACTGTATTGCTGTTGCCTTAAGAAAATAGCACTCCTTTGCCCTCCCTTCTCTCGCTCTTCTCCCCTCTAGCTGCAAGCCAGAGCAGATAAGCCATTCAGTCCAATACACAATCTCTGCTACAATGTTGCTGCATAGTCTCTGCAGGAATTCAGTTTACCAAGAAGTATTTAGTTAGCTAGCCCAGAGCGCTTCCTGTAGTATAGCCAATCAGAAAGGTGTGGATCCATTACTCAGGGTCTGAGTCTTCCTGATAACAGAATGCAACATATGAGCTTATGAGTTCATTAATGGTTAATGGAGGAAAGCTATGGCAAATCTAGACAGCATACTAAAAAGCAGAGACATCACCCTGCCAACAAAAGTGTGTATAGTCAAGACTATGGTTTTCCCAGTTGCAATGTATGGCTGTGAAAGCTGGACCATAAGGAAGGCTAAGTGCCAAAGAATTGAGGCCTTTGAATTGTGGTGCTAGAGGAGACTCCTGCGAGTCCCTTGGACTACAAGGCAGTTAAACCAGTCAGTCCTAGAGGAGATCAACCCTCTTTAGCGTTGCTCTTTAGAAGACCAGATACTGAAGGTGAAATTCAAATACTTTGGCCACCTAATGAGAAGGAAGGACTCCCTGGAGAAGAGCCTAATGCTGGGAACAATCGATGGCAAAAGAAGAAGGGGAAGGCAAAGAATGAGGTGGCTGGAGTCACTGAAGCAGTTGGTGTGAGCTTGGGTGGACTCTGGGGGATCGCAGAGGACGGGGGGCCTGGAGGAATGTTGTCCATGGGGTCGCAATGGGTCGGACATGACTTTGCAACTAACAACAAAAACAACAACGGTTCCTCAATAGTTGGAATTTACATATCTAAGCAGACCTGGACATGGGTTCAAGTTTCTGGAATTTACTCAACTGAAATGTCAATACACTGCAATTAGAAATATTGTAATCTTATTGTCACTTGTACGTTTGGTTGATCTTTTTCATCTGCTCCGTATATGATGACATCAGAATTTCATTGTAATGTCTGCATTCTGTTATTAATTGCTCTGTACCTGTGTATGTGACTGGAAGGGTATAAAAGACTCTGTACTTGTATTGAAACCTTGTGCCTGGTAATGCATTATCGTGAGTAAAACTTTCAGGTAATCTTGGCTTATATGTCAATAAAGCAGAGGAGGTTCGAATGTTTGATCTTTCCTACGAACTCGAGTTTATTTCCTCCTCACAAAATGAAAACCAAGATTGTCAGAATTAAGACATTTAAGTATTACAGACCTCAATCACAGTAACAAACCACCTTACTGTATTTGCAAGATGTGGTCAAACATATCTTAATACTACTGCTAAAGCAAGTTTAATACAATTTGATTAAAATCTATCTGGCTGTAATCCTATAGGTACTTTCCTGGGATTGAGTACACATGTATAGGATTACACCATAAATGTCTTTCAGTAATAGTTCAGGGAATGATTTTTTATTAGCCAGATCAAATACTTCAGTAGAAATGAAAAAGGTATTTAAATAATGAGATTTATAAAACCAATAGAATAGGTTAATGACTAAATGATTTACATACCCTCAGCATTTAATTTACTGTTAATGATACTTGGTACTTTTGACTATAGGTTCAAGAGGGGGGAGTGGTTGCTTCCAGTTTTGACTACTAAATTAATATAAAAGGAATCTGATTTCTGAAGTAAAGCGATCTAGATTTTTATTTTTAGACACATAACCCTAACTTCTGAAACTGCTTAATTTTTAAAACTGTCATGCAACTGAATCACAAGACAATTGCAAAAATAATTCAACTTTGAAACAGAAACAAAAAAAAAGTTGTGGTATATTTTCTATAGTGGTAGAATTGCAGTTTGTATTATAAGTTTTAGTAACAAAGATGCTTAAATCCAAGTATGACTTAATCAATGCAACAAAGCCAGAACACGAATTGATAAATTAATATGTTTATCCGACTCCTACTTTTTTCAGAGACCAGTGTCACATTCTTTTCTTAAACATTTGTCTATACAAAAGAGTGGCCAACAAACCTGATACAGGGCTATTAAAGTCAGACAGCAAGGCACCACAGGATGACCTTTAGAAAGAATGATACTAACAGGTGGCTGGTGCTTAACAATAATTGCATTATGCTTTAACAATGGGAACAGCATACTGTCTTGTCATCTGCAATTGAAATAGCAGGAGTGTTGTAAGCACTCCAGGTACCTTAATACTCATTACCCCCAAAAGAAAGCTATTTCTGACCTTCATGCAATACTAACTACTAACTGCCAGTAATGCAGTGTAATGTTTATGTCACACATTCCTCCATTTCAGAACTTCATAGTTAACTACTGCCACTTATTTACAAGGTATAAATTACTCTGGTAATAAATTAAAGGAAAAAATGGGAATGAACATATATTCAAAAGTGTTGTAATCCTGAACTGATACTTTTTTCTAGAAGTCCCAAGGGACTGAATTAATTGCCCCTACTAATTAGAAATTTCCTACATCAGACAGCTCAAGTTACAGTTTTCATCAACCTTTAACCCTGAAACAAGTCACTGTTTTGACAGCTGAAGAGAGGCTGCAATCTTTTCCTCTTTAACAGGCTTTGGCCCTGACAGGAATTCCATGTGGTCAAAAGAAAAAAAGAAAGAGAAACAGACAGTGACAGAGAATGAATTTCAAGCCGGAAAAGTAGCCATGCAAGCTGGGTGTTACCTTTCCTCTTTCCCCCTACAGGCTGTCATAAGAAGCTGCAAGATGGCAAACACAAGCCCTCTTCCCAGCCACCACTATCTCAGCTGTAGAAGAACCTGTGCAAAGGGCATCTCCTGTCTGAGCTACGTGCCATTGGTGTTTCAGCACCCACAGAAAAGGGCCAGGCAGCAGATCAGTTTCCTGTCAGCTGCAGAAAGTGCTGACACTTTAACTGTTTAAAGGTTTCTCATTCTTCATTTGAAAAATGAAAAAGCAGGTCCAAGGACACATCGGCTTTTGTCAATTAGGTTACTATGTACGTAACATACATTGAAAGTCACCTCCTATCAACACACTATCATAGGCAAATTCAAAATGGGCAAATACATAGGAAAATTATGGTTGACTTTTTTGATGTTGTGAGCCGCCCCAAGGCTTATTGTGATGGGGCGGCATAGAAATGTTTTAAATAAATAAATAATAAATGAAATGAAATTATACAAAATCAGACTTGGATGTGAAACGTCAAACTTCATTCTTCTTACAGCAACCCCCAAAACACATTATACAAAGCACTGTTAATTTTTGCTCTTTTTGCTTATACAGCTAAGCACCAAAACAGTCTGAAACTGACTTGCTTCAATAGCAAGCAGTTTGTCTGAGTTCAGACAAAGATAAACTGTCCTTAGTTAAAATAGGAAGCCTAGAGAAAAGATTCCATTATTCTCCATAGGGTTGCATCAGAGAAGAAATGAAAGTTTAAATGGCCAAAGAGGAAAGGGAAAAGCCTATGGATTACACAGCGCTAAACAGTTTGTTTCAACACGTAAATGATAAATGTTGAATCTGTAAAACAAGACGTATTTTACCTATCATTTTTGTTTATTTGATTTCTCTCCCACCCATTACATACACTATCCCACTCCCTTTCAGGTCAGTGGACCATATCCTACAGTACAGCTCTAGCCGCTAGGAAGCAGACTCAACCCAATATTCTTATCCTACCAATAATGGAGCTTTTTGAGTAACAAATATAACCTGAAGGAATAAGCATTAACAAAGAGATGCAGGATCTAAATTACTAACCTTCTGAACAACTGAGAGTCAGGGTGGTGGTGCAGTGGTTTAAGAGAACAGGTGTGGGATTCAGGCGATCTGGGTTCTAAGGCCCGCTCAGCCATGCAGACAACTGGGTGACTTTGGACCAGACAGATTCTCAGCCCAACCTATCTCACAGGGTTGTTGTTGTGGGGATAAGACTGAGTGCAGGAGGAGGAGAATTATGTAAACTGCTTTAAACAAGAAACAGGCAAGATATTAATTCACTGAACAAACGAACAAATAAATAAATAAGAAGCTAGCTGCTCGTGGTATAGGTAGGATTATTAGTGTTTCTACCCCTTGTATCCCAAAATAAAGCTTAGCACTGCAACCCATCTATATTGGGTGTTTGGCTTAAGTCCCAGATATAATCCTTTCTGCAGGAAGTCCAGAACTGGGGATAGGATGGTTGCAAATTAGACAGCACCTAGCATTTAGTAGGTGAGATCTGCCCAAACAAAATCAATATTTTGTCTGTTAACCACTCTGGCTGGATTAAAACACTCCATCTGTTGGTGTGTGTGTGTGTGGGGGGGTGACATTGTCAGCAATTCCTGAAAGCATTAGCTTACATAACTGATAGGTTTGAGCTCCTAGATGCCAATGCTAAGTTGCAGCATTATTGACATTATCCCTGTATCACTCTTTCTATACCCAACCACCCACCCACACCCCATCCAAAACTAGCTTTTGACATCCCCAACACCTGCTGGTTGGTTGACCCAAAAAGGTGTCGCTTGGATCATCAAAGCAATAACTGTCTTGCCCTTTGTTCAGTTGCTACAATGTGATCTGTATTTATAGATAAGGCCACTTGGACTGATTTCTATCAGTGCGTACAGATCCATCTGCTCCATGACATCATTGTCAGGAACTTCTAAGGTGGACTTTGTGGCTGTCACTGACGCATCAGTGAACTCAGTTTCTAGAGAGTACCTTTAGAGATGTAGACTCCAGCTGCAGATACACAATTATACATGTATAATTATGTTGAAATGTTTACCATGAAACCATTTTCTTCCAGAAATGATACAGTGAATATTTTCAAACCAGAGAATATCTTTTCTCATATTACCCTGCTGATACATTGAAACAGTCTGAGGCTTTAACTGTCAGGTGACATCCATCTTTAAAAAAAATATGTAAATACTCAGGAACCATGCATTTGTTCTGTCACTACTAATATGGAAGACATCTGGCTAGGAATTCATTTGATTCCTTCTAAATGCCAAGCAAAACATATTAGATACTCCTGTAGTTTTACATGATTCTTGGTTGTGTCTGTTTAGTGATATCATTTTTTGCTCTTAAATAAATAATAAAAATTAAAATATAATGTATTTTTATTTATTTATTAAGACATTTTTGGTTTTATTCCAAGTTGTAAGGGATGTTGAACTTTACTTGGATGGAAATGCAGGCCACTCCCCACCTCCCTTTAAAAATAAGAAATGAAAATCTAGACTTACATACTCTACATTTTATTATTTCAAGCATTTCCTTTCCCTCCTATCTATTCTAGGACAAGTGCCGAAAGCAGTGGATATTATTTAAAATCAATACAAAGTTCACAACGAAAAATGGTGCCACAAAATGAGAACCATACTTGAATACACAATGCATGTTTTAAAAAGATCAAATGCAAGGCATGCGAAACAAAAAAGGCACTTAACAGGCAATGGAGGGAGCAGCCACAAACATCTTGTGGCAGGGAACTCCTCATTCTGTGCTACTGAGAGGTTCCTTTGCTTCATTCCTGATAAATGCATTCTGCTAATAGTGGAACACACATAAGGACTTCCACAGCCCTACAGGACACAGATATTAACTGTGGGAGGGTTCAGTTCTTAAGATACAATATGCTCCTAAACCATCTAGGAAGTATTATTATTATTATTATTATATCTGATAATATCTATATCACCCCACAGATAATCAATGGTGTGAACTGCAACTGGAAATTAATCAGCAACCAGTGATGTTGGGACAAAAACAGAATGACATGTTACATTAAAATGTGTTGGCTAAAAGCCTCTCAAGTTAGGCAACTTTGGCACAGTAGGGCAACTGAAGTTATGTATCATGGAACAAACAGGTCAGCATATACTGTAGGTCAAAGTGTTCAATAAAGAATGATTACCGTATTTTTCCATCTATAAGACGCCCCCGTGTACGGGATGCCCATTTTTCCTACCCGTCTCCAGCAAGCAAGCTGCTGCCACGAGCGCGCTGCCTCACAGCCCCCCCCCGCGGCGCCTCACTGCCCGCGTATGCTGCTTTGCTGCCATTCCTGCCCACACACGATCACTCCAGTCCCCCTGCCGAGCGTGCCCTCCTCTTGGCCCCCCTGTATAAGACGCACCTCCACTTTTTAAGTAAATGTTTTTAAGTAAAAGTAGCATCCTATACACGGAAAAATACGGTAAGTGGCACAATTAAGTTGTATGTTTGAATTTAAATTTCCATTTTGCCTTGAAGCTCACTGGTATTCACCTGATTTGAAAAAAAAAAATTGGTATTTGGAATCAGCATCAGAAAACTCAAATCATTGGTTAGTTAGCTCTGATTTAAAGAACCTTGGGTTTCAAAGCTCTAAATACGAAGTAAAATGAACTGTTTGGGGGAGGGTTGTTACTTTGTTTCATAGAATTCATGTTTAAAATTAGCACTGCATGCCATTTTAAACAGTTACGTAAGCTAACTGAAGGAACAACACGTTTTTATATTTCTGATTTATTAGCATTACTTCTGACTACAGACAAATGCAGAATGAAAGCTACATGACAAGCTGCTAATTACAAAAAGGGAAAATTATTAACTCCATATCTCAAAATCACAATAAATCTAATTTTCTATCCACCAAAAGCACTGCCACAGAATTCAGTTAGTAATTGTAGAGCAGTTTTAAAGAAGTTTTGAAGATGCTTTCACATACTTTAAAGCCTAATGTCGAAACTGATACCATTAAACAGGGGACACTATTATTGTGACTACAAAGAAATACAATACTCATAGCAGCATTCCACAGATGCTTCCTAGAAAAACACATTAAGATGACAAATGGGTCACACTATTTGTCAAGCTATGCATGAAAATGCAATGACTTCAATAAGATTCAAATCAAACATATAAATACATAAAATACTTGCATGCATTCTAGTACATGAAATGAGGTGCAACTAGCTTTGGCTTTATTATTTTAATGATAATCCTCAGTATCAGGTTAGCATTTCTAAATTCTACATGCATGCTTCTTTAGTTTCCCATCTTATTTTTTTAAAGCCAATATCCACAAAATATTTAGCCTCTCATGTCACAGAGTCAAATACAGGCTAGTGCATCAACCACAGAGGATGAAAATCAGTTAATTACACTTCAGTTAAAAAAAACTCCTCCAGTATCAGAATAAAGGTACTGCCCCAACAGATAAGCTGAAATGTGTAGGATTGTACATAAACATTCCAATTGCTATCAAGTCTTTTAAGGGGGCATGTTTATGAATTCTCATTTTGGACGTAATGGGGAACAGACCAGAAGTGAAAAACCAAAAGGAGCACAGAAAAGCAAAAAGAATTGCATGGGCCTGACAGTACTTCTTACATTGTTAAATCATCATCTAGTAAGCCAGTATTTTTTACGAAAATCAGCAAACTTTGGTAGGGTAGAACACGCCTTACATTTTAAAAAAATGCCTTTCTGCTATCTTTAAATATCAATTTAGTGTATTTAAGGCTGAAACCTATTCACATTTGTGAGTAAGCTCCAATGGACACTAAAGGACTTATGAGAAAACATGCATAGAATTTCTCTGTACATTAGGTTAACATTCTGTACATTTTAAGTGGAAAATGATACATGTTTTACTATAATTTTAATAAATATTTCTTCTCTCTCAAGTAATACTTCTATTTACGATCTTAAGGAATGGTTCACTTATTACACATTTGTGAATCTACTATTTTGGTAACATCATTTACAAAAGTACTATATAGCTTTACAGGAGTATGGCTGATAATTACTTAATTCTAACATCGTGTCACTAAGGCCTAGCATTCTCAACTCTAAAACTACTTTCAGTTAGTATTCCTCATCCAGTTGCTTCAAGGAAAGAAATTAATTCATCAGGCATTTAGTGTTACAAGATGTATTGAGCCTCTGTAATAAGAATGTCTTAATTAGCCCTGAAGGTCCTGGTGTCAAAAGAATAATCATTTCTCAGAAGGATGCCTTTTTAAACAAATGTTTTATATACACACTTTTATAAGCATGTTGGACCAATCACAGTGATTTGTTATGGGGAACAAGTGGCTCTTTTGGGGCTCTAATTCCCATTAACTAGCCAGCATAGTAGTTGCAGTCCAAAAACATCTGGAGGGACACATATTACCCATACCTGACATGAAGGAACCACAAGATCAAAGAAGCTAGTTAGAATAAATAGATACTGGAAGAATGCATTCACAGTACAGTCCATCTCCATATCTATCATAGTACCACAGGAATCTGAATCCTAAAGTCAGCCATCCTTTCTCTGTGTCTGCCTATATCAATAAAACTTTATAACTAAGTGGAAATTTGCACCTGGGCTTCCCACAGTCAGTCCCAACTTCCAGCCATCATATCACAATTGGTTCTAAAAATAAGTGAAAACATTTAGTATTACACAGGTATTATATGCTTGGTAATACTATCCAGGCCATTTATTATTGCATGAAATAAGAGATTACCTTCATGTTAACAACTGGTATATAATGTGTGCACAAAGACACGCTGTAATTACTTGTATACTTCAACATTCCAGGAGTTATATGTCACTTTAGACTGCAGCCATCAACATACTTAACATTGCCAGGCAAGGAATTTACTGCCATATTAACTTTGCATTGCTCATGTGCAAATTTTCCTCTTGAACTGTGATGGCATGCCACATGCTTCACAGACAAATATTGCAACCTTGTTTCCAATTAGGCAGCACAGGTCTTCAGCCATAGCCTGCATTGTAACCTCTTCAAAAATACAAAAGGCTCATAACCAGTATGCCAAAGATCAAGAAAATGGCTCATTGCTATGAGCTGGCTTTTTAACATGCACCTTAGAACAATATAAACTACCCAAGCTATGACCAGGCAACAGCTACCATGTAAGGTCAGTGCTATGAAATAACAGTAGAATAAAATATCTAAAATACATCACAGTTGGTTACAGTTCTTGATGTTGCAACAAGTGCTTTGTCAGTTTCATGCAACCACTTCCATACTAGATCCTTATTCCTTCCTCTTAAAAAAGCCAGCAGGAAGACAACTGGCTGGGTCAGGAAGGCAATCACTACCTCTTTACAAAGAGTGGCTTCTTGCCAGCAGAAAGAGGCAATGATGAATCCAGAGCTGAGGAAATCCTCTCTGGACAATGAAGAGCTAAACTTTAGGCCGGTGGCAAATGTTCCTTTCTTTGGCAATGTCATTCAGTACGGGGGATGACCAGCTCTAGGCACTATTCTTTGGCTTCTGCACCACCACTTTCCCCTGGAGATCCCAGAAACTAAGAATGGAACAGCTAACAAGAAATAACATCTTATGACTTTGTTTGGATGACATCCTCATCCTGGATTTTTTAAAAACCAAATTACAGCTTATGTGAGGGCTTTTGACTCTCAGATAATGCAGACCTGCATGAAACAAGAACTCCTGAGCCAGGCTGGCATATTCAACATGGCAGCTGTACATGTCCCACACTGCAGCTTCAACGTTGACTAGGTAACCCATGGTGAGTTGTTATATATCATGCATACAGTTCCGATGACTAGACACTAGTCGAGGAACAGACACTTGAAATTTGCCTTACCCATCACAAACATGAAACCATATACCACAAGAAAAGCTTTAACACTGTAAATTCATGAACTATAACACAGTACACATACAATGCCAATCTATGTATTTGTTTTACACTTTTTATCTATGACTCCATCAGCGCAACTAATAAAAAATTTGTAAAAAAAATTTGGTGGGCAGGTGAACATCTTGCCCTTCCTATTGAGTTTGAAAGTAGCAAGTTGATCATCAATTATTATCCCATGTGGTCAGAAACAAGCTCTGATAATTTTCCTAGCTTTAGAATCTAGTTGCTAGGCTCTAGCAGCTGTTGCTTCTACTCCTGGTTCCTTCCCTTTGTCGTGCCTGTGCCCTTTTCACCCCATCAAATTCCCATAGCCAGGGTGAATAGATTTAAACTGCCAAGAGGTGCTGGCTGGGGAAGTAACCATGTAACATCTGCCTCCGCATATTCTCTCTATTACACAGATTACTGAAAAAGTACTATGCTGCAGCAGCCACTGAGCATCTAAGGTAATGATTTAGATGACTTAAACTTACCCAGACGACAGTTTAGCAGGAGTACTACTGTTTTTACCAGATGCTGCTAAAATCCGTTTGTCCAGTAATGGACAAACAACCTGAAGTGAATTCATCTGCATCCTTCAACCAACATTACATAGTCACAAAATGTGTATCTACACAATCCTTTATACAGGTCAATACATTCCATCTTGAATCCCAGAAAATTAGAAATAGCATCTGGGAATTCGATTTTTTCCCAGTCCTGTGAAACATGAACGTATGCAGCAGTATTTCTAAAGAGAAAGTGCAGAGAATATAGCTCAGTTATCCTTGCAGTTGAGACTAAAACATCTATATGAACATTCATGCATGGGTGCCCATGCACACGCATACACACCTGAAGATTAGAGTTATTCTGGTAACTTATAATGATGCCTAATCAACATGCTTTATCAAACAAATAGCTCTGAAGAAACTACAAGTCAAGTGATTAAGACATTAAAGGCTAATATTTCAACAAGATACCCTGCTTAACATCAAGCAGCCAAAGCCCAGATCCCACTAGAATGGATATCTAGCAAAACTGTTTGACTGGATCAAAAGATTCCTATAATACAACATAACTAAAAGAAATAGAGAACACAGAACCATGACAGGAAGTTCTGTGAACTAGATACTATTAATAACTATTAGGACCAACTGTTCACAATATACATATGAGGGAGGGACCGAGAGAAAGGACAGAACAGATGGACATAAAATATATGACTTCACTTAGCAGGGAAAAGGCCAGGGACAAATACCAAGTTGGTATTGATACCTGATAATTGTGATAATCTACTACCATGCATGCCTTTCATGCTCCGCCTCCCTCCAGTAAAGAAGTTGCCTGCCTTGGCAAAGAATCATTTCCTCATGATGAATACAAAGGCAATGCAACACTGCTAGTTCGTTTCACAAATAGTCAAGCTAAATACAGTGCCAGCTGGGCTTTCAGGATCTTGGACAACACTGTGTTCAAACAGCAAATGACCTTAATGAAAAAGAAAACTTAGACATGAACAAAATGACATTTCTGCTTTAAGTTAAAGGTTAGATCAGTAAAACTGATATAATAAAAATACACATTACAGTGAACTTCAGAATTCCAGGCATGGAAAAGGGGGGAAATGTACTGACACAATGTATTAAAACATTGTGGGTTGCACTCACCTGACTACATGGATGACTTGCTTCTAAGTTATGTTATTAGGACTGGACTATTAGTACACACAATTGTTTGGAAATAATACTCTGCCAAATCCATATATAAAGCCTTTCTCCTGCCATGCAATAACAATTTTCCTCAACACTTAAAAAGAAAGAGTAAAGCTTGTGTTTCACACTAACAACTTACAATATTTTGGTATGAGATATTTTGAATTGGTATCATTGTATTATCCGGCACAACTGAACACATACTAAAACATACCAAAACAGCAACAGCAACCTGGCACTCTGTTGATTAAACCAGATTGCCTTTTTATTGCTTCAATTTATATACTGGTTTCTATAGAAGTATCAAAGCAATTAATATAAAATTTTACATCAACAAAGCAACTATGGTTAAGTCAGAGGTAAAGCTGTCTGAATCAGACTTCAGGGAAAGCCTAAGTGAAGAGATAGACTGCAACATCTAATCATCAGGACTGTGGAGGCCTATATAAAGACAACTGGATAATGCATTTGAGAGGGTGGTGCTTCCACACTAAATGCCCAAAAGAAGTTTTTCACTGGTAAATCGCTGGTATATGCAGCACTATCAAAAGTGCTCCTCCTGATGATCACAAAGACCCAACAGGGACATAAGGGCATCAGGCAATTCCTAAGCTAACCTCATTCCAATTTTTTAAGCCATATATGTTAACTACACCACCTAAATTTTGGCCCAGTAGTTTATTAGTAACCAATGCAGTTCTTTTAGCAAGACTGTAACACACTGTTGAAAAGGGACCACATTAGCAGCCTCACTAGAGTTCAAGCTCACTTCCCACACAGAGTACATTACAATAACCCTGTTCTGAGGTTACCAATGCCTGAAACATGGTTAATTTATCACAATCTGAGAAAGGACATAGTTGGAGCACCAGCTGAGGCTAGTAAAAGGCACTCATAGCCATCTAGTCCACTTCAGTTTCCAGGGTTAAAGATGAATCTATGCACATTTTTTGTTAGGGGAACTGCAACCTTAACCAAAAGAGGGGCTGACCTCCTTCCCTAGCCTCATTGCTTCCATCTTGATAGAATTCAAACTCAATTTATAGACGCTCATCCAGTTCACAACATCCAAACACTAATCCAGAACCTACAAAGACACATCTGATTCAGAAGTTAGAAAGAAATAGAGATGGGTGCCATCCATGTACAGAAGACGCTTCACAACACAAAAACAAATGGCTGTTCCTATGGACTTCATACAGTGCCGTCAGATACCACACAGAAGCCATGCCCAGCACTTGCAGTCCACTTTCCCAACACCACATGCTAAGACTGGCCCCACAGACAGGAACCCTGAGCTCCTCGCTATACCCAGCACACAGTCAATCTAAGAGGAAACCATGATCAATGACAGCAAACACCACAGAGAAATAGAGAAACAGGAAAAGTTCAGACTTTTTCTAGTCCTCTCTGGAGAAAGGTTAACAGAATTATCCAAGATAACTAACTTCCAAACCCAGTTCTGATCCTTAGCCATTAGGGCTAGAAAGGGTATGTGGTTTGTCTCATGTGTACAAGCACCTTGTCCACCCACTTCAGGCTGCATTAACTAAAATGTCTCCCCCCACCCCAAAAAAAAACTTTAGTAAATGGGGCATTGGACACCTCACTTGACTCTGCCATAACAATGGCATCTAGATGCTTTGAAGCCAAAGGACTTTATTCCCAAGGTACATAGAAAAAGCATCACAAGCTTCTAAAGGGGGTACCCTCTGGGGTATTGACTCTGAAGTAGTCTGCTGAGTAGCTATGTGAGTATTTGATGG
The DNA here is from genome assembly GCF_004798865.1 of Varanus komodoensis. Taxonomy (NCBI): domain Eukaryota; kingdom Metazoa; phylum Chordata; class Lepidosauria; order Squamata; family Varanidae; genus Varanus; species Varanus komodoensis. The sequence continues at coordinate 2,470,349 of NW_025335941.1, read as the reverse complement.
AAAATGCAAAATTATCCTTTTATACTAATTATCCCATGGTTAGTGTGATCATATTCTCAAAGCATGTTTGGTTAGTTTCTAAAAACCTGCTACCTACACTCCAGCAGTTGTTCAACTTGCCCACAGTTCCACAGAGTGCTGTTATGTACCATCAAATCATATCTGACTTATGCTGACCATATGAATGAAAGTCCAGTCCTCCAAAATGTCCTGCCATGGCAGCCATGCTCAACTGTTCAAGGCTGTAGATTCCTTTATGGAATCAATCCAACTCATATTTGGTCTCCCTCTGACTTTCCCAAGCATGACTTTATCCAGGGAGTCTTGTCTCCTCGTGTGTCCAAAGTATGACAGCCTCAGTTTTGACATTTTGGCTTCTAGGGAAAGTTCTGGATTCATTTGATCTAGGACCCAACTTAAAAGTCTTTGTCTGTCCAGAGTATTACAAAGTTCTTCTCCAGCACCGTATTTTGAATATATCAATTTCCTTCCTGTCAGCATTCTTCACTGGACCTTATTTATTTAAAGTTTTTATATGCTGTCTGTCCCCTTGCTACATAGCCTCAGGACGGCTTACAGAAATAAACATAATAACAATTACAATTAAAACCCAGAAACACACTGGCCGCATAATTAAAATCTATAAATATTAAACATTAAAATACTGTTTGAATAAAAAGGTCTTGGCCTGGCACTGAAAAAAAAAATAACGATGGCGCCAGGCGGACCTCTCTGGGGAGCGCATTCCACAGATGAGGCACCGCCACAGAGAAAGCCCTCCTCCGGGTACTCTGCTTCTTGATATCTCTCACGGAAGGCTCCCGGAGGAGAGCCTCTGCTGCCGATCTCAAGGGGCAGGAGGGCAAATATGGCCGCACTTTCACACTCATACATTGTGATTGGAAAAACAATAGTATGGATTATCTTGGCCTCGCTCGCCAGTGAAATGTCCTTACTCTTGATTATCTTTATTAGTTCCTTATTTCCCTCCACAAAGTACCACTGATTCAATAGTCAACACTTTGCTATATCAGTGTTTTGTAGTTATTTTATTTAATCTTATTTTATTCTTTGGCTCTGCAACAAGTGTACTTAAGAGTTTGCTTGACTTCCTACAGACTTGTACAGATAACCATGCTCATCAGGAAACACCCTTCTGGTAAAACTGAAGGTACCAGTGGCCTAAGCCCATGATAGGGTTTTCTCTGTACCATCATGACCTGGCCTGTTGTCTAAACCCACAATCATAGTTTTGACAGTCATGGCATGCAGCTACCACAGAGTCCTCTGGAAAGAGTGCAAAGTGCAAGAACTGCTCTAGCCATCCTAGTCTCTATATGTGGACCAATGAAGAAGCTGGTGACACAGGCAGGGAGCAACGTACCGTAGGACTGAATTTCAGGCACAGTGAATAATGGAATACATGCCAACAGTGGGAAGACAGAGCGGGGAGGACAGAAAACATGATAAAGAAGAAACCACTTCATCACCTGTCAGGTAGATGAAAGGTACAAAACCCACAAGCCATGGTAAACTTGCAGGGTTGCTTATCATGTTGTGTACACACAGCTACTGTGAAAGTAGCAGCACAATATAAGGGCCAACAAGGTGAAGATAACAAGATTTGGTTACTAGCAGTCAACCACTCCAGGCATATCCCAACACTTGCAGGATAGTGTCCAACTTAAATGACACTATGTGCCCCAATTATTGTCAGCAGAAGCTGTAATCCAACCATGCTAAAATAAAATTGTGTCCATACAAATTCAAACGGAGCAACCCACAATCACTTTTTTACCTAAATGCATTTTGCTTAACTATGGTGAGAAGACAAGCAAGTCCTGAGAAAATTAATAGGAAGTTTCTCTTCTGTTTAGCATACTTTGCCTATTCAGTCATCAGCTGCAGCCAGACAAACCCAGTAACACAATTGTAATGGCATATAATGCCTTGCAAAATCATATAGATGCTGCTTAAAATATGCAGACAGTGTTGGGATTGGAATCTGCTTTGTTAGTTTACCTCTTCAGTCAGTCCCTCTGTTTGGCTGAGAGCAGCCATGTCAAATTAAGAAGCTGTTTAATTCTAGGCAATCCTTCAGCCAAGGAGACCAGCAAATCCAAAGTGGGTAATAGATAATTAAGGTTAAGTTGAAAATAGGAGAACCCTCTGAGACACCTGTGCAAGGACCAAGGCAGAAAGTGTGGATAACAGCCTGATCTTCTGTTGAGTGTGCCATAGGATGTTTCACAAACAACCCTCTTCACAGGATGGATTTCTGTGTTGTGTAAACTCAGCCACTCAGAACTGTTGATGACAGGAAGGACAGATGTGTCACTTTCTTTGCTGGACTTGTCCTACAATAGGTAGCTCCTGAATAGTGGTTTGGCAATGTCAATTTGTTTCTTCACTTCACTGCCTAGGTAATGTAGGTATTCAATGCCTAATGAAAGTCCTTCAAGCGTACAGTCCCCATTGAAAGACTGGAGCTAATGCAATTGAATTGCAGGGTTTGGAAGCAGACAACAGGATTGTGTGATGTGCTTTGGATGATAACTGAAAATGCATGAGTCAGGAACATAATTCCTGATGATTCCCCTGCACTTCTATCTACTTCCAACAGGTTGCTACAAACAACAAAGTTGGTAGCTCAGAGGTAGCTCAGGACTCATGCAACTGAATGTTCCCCCTATAAAAATGCCTTCCACCCAGGAAACTGGATGCTGGAAAGACATGAAACCTTACTCTAACATCTAGCTTTTATTATATATGCATTTTTGAATGTGTGCGTGGGATTAGCATTCAGTCATGTCAACAACCTGCTTTTTGCCCACAGCAGTACAGTCCAGAAACAAAATGACTAGCCAATAAAACTCCACAGATTATTAAAATGAGAAAAGTAGACCATTTCTCATGGGTCTTGCCTTCTGTTATCATAATCATATGCATTAAACATTTACCAGATTTTTTCTTCTATTAAATTAATCAAAGACCAAATACGCAGCAAAACTCATTTCATTATGCACAATACTAAAGGAAATTTGTAATCCTTCAGATATAAAACTAAATGCAATTAGAACATTTTGTGACCAGAAATACATTCATTAACAAAATTAAGGTAAGATCTCTATTGCCATCTAGTGAAGAAACGAAATAATTATCACAGTACTACTCCACAAATTAATATCTATTGAACAACAAAAAACACATCATGGTGATTTGTTATTTATTCTTAATTTGTGCTATCAAGTTGCTGAAAGACCCTGCCGGATCTCAACAAGCTTGTAAATGTTTCCTTCATGGCAAAACCTATGGCAACAGGTTTGTAAAAACAAGTTCTGAACAAAATGCCTAATTGTAGAAAATTTGATTGTCATATATCACACATACAACACACACCGTTGTAACTCTGCACATTAACTTTGCATGCTGTAGCAAAAGAGAAGTTAGCAACAGTTGAGCAAGATGATATTTTACTGGATTAAAACTTCCCAGGTCTCATCAGAACCACTAGGGTTCACCAGTGTCATACTTTTTCATACGGGCCTGACCTGAGTTTAAAAAAAACCCAAACATCGTCCCAGTCTCACTGCGTCTCAGTTGGCTATGCAAATATGTATTACATTACCTTACCCTCAGAATGTATGGTTAATTATCTCTATAACATTTGATCCTTATTTCCTGCACTTACCAAGTCTGATTTAAATCCAGAATCAATGCCAAACTAGCATATATCATCAACTTAAACTCAAGTCCCTGGACAATTTTTTAAAAAAAGTTTGCCTAAAATTACTTTGTTGAAAGATGGCTGAGTGAATGGTATACATTTTTAATAAATAAACATCCAAAACAATACTCCAATTTGCCAGTTACAGGATTTTTCAAGATTTTTTCTTTTAACCATGTCAAAAGTAAGTGCCCATGAAAGGAGGGTGGGATGTGATTTTCTAGCAGCTCATGGAATTTTGGAAAAGGTAGGGGACACTGGGAATTATAAGGGCAATGCTTAAAAACTGGATGATGGAGGGAAATACACTCATAAGAGCCACTTTGTTTTTCAACTGACAATTTGTCAATCGAGAGCTGCAAAGTGTGTACAAAGCAACCTATACACAGTCCTATTTGGACAACCTTCTGCTGTACCATGGCAGCAGAATTTCCCAGTATTGTCAGGCAAGGGACTACATTTTGAGTAGCTATATGTACTCACCTGCAAGAATTTTTTTTTCTTAAAAAATAAAAGAGGATTTCAAGTGTATACATTTCAGCTGCCCATTTTTTAAGAGTAATAAGCCTGTGATGGTCACTCCAAAACACGACCTGGGCATCAACAGAGTGGCTGCCACTGACTTGTAGCCTAGGATTCCAGGCAAAAACACAAAACCACTGAGTTGCAATTACAGCAGGGCTGGGGAAGACAAAACAGTTCCCAGTGTATAGGACCCTAGGATACCAGATGGAGGTTTGATAAAGAGGGAGAATGACCCAAAGTAGGCCTGGCGGCCTGTCAGCAACACAGTGGGATGTTCCATGAACAACCCACAACGTATAGGTTATTTGCATGGGTAGGACGTCACATCATGAAACTTGTCCATTATCCCTCTTGCCTCAGATGAACATAATCTGCATATACCAGAAGCATTCTGGGATGTAAAAGAAAGTCATGGCAAGCAGCAGAGAAGTCAGACTTCAACTGAGCAGCTTAAGAATATCTACAAATCTATACTTCCCTCCTCCTTATTCTATAGTACAGAATACATGAAAAGGATTCTCCAGTGATAGTGACCTTAGTAAAGTATGTGCAATGTTTTGTTCCTGCCTGAAACTAGCATGTTGTACACCTGCAGTAAATGCAAGCTACTTGCATTATTAGAAGAAAAAATGAGTGATACTATGATTCCAATTTAAGTGAGACTACTCACATGCTCAAAATTTGTGCTTGATTTTAGTTGTGTCGGTTTATTAGAAATTTGGAAGCACAGGAATGACACCAAACTGCATCAAATCCCACATATTCTACTGATTTTGTGATGGTTCAGGCATTGATAGCTGGTATATTTAACCACTTGTTTCCCCCACTTAGAATGTTTTATCACCCTCTACGCCAGAGGGTGCTATCTAGTCTTACCATATCTATTTTAAATTAAATATGACAATGGATTGTGATGATTTTAAGTTTATAATCCAGCCATATCTATTCAAGTTTTTTCATACAACTTTTAAATGATTGAGTATGTGCACTTCAGAAAATGCTAGATCAGAACAAGGTCCTAATACACAGTATTCTTTGTAAGAATCACAAGAGACAGAAGGTGATCCACAGAAGCTGACCAACAGTCTACCACTGGAACATCAAAATCTAACTCTCCCTTTCTAATGTGTATTTTAGTTTGTTAGAACAAGTTTGGCAATACATACGAAATCTTATTATATCAGACCAAAAGAGCTATCCTGCTGGATCAGTCCATCTAGTCCAGCACCATTTCCCCGTTATGGCTATCCCAAAGCCTCTGGGAAGCTCAGAAAAGGGACATGAAGGAATAGCCTTATCCCACTCTTGCTTCCCAGAAACTGGTACTAAGAGGCACACTGCCTTCTGAAAATCTGAGGACTGAATATAGATTAAGCCATTAAGAAACATTTTCTCTGCATATGTCAAATATTTTTTGCTCATCTAAACTGTTGCCTATCATCACATCTTGTAGCAGTAAAGGTTAACAAACATACTGTGTAAAGTACTTGCTTTCCTCTATATTGAATCTCCTGCCACTTAGTATCATTGGCCAGATTATACTAAAGTAACCTCTATGTTGACATTGCTACCAACAATTTTTGTTGCTGATTTTCATATCTAACATACAGCAATATTTATTTACATTCACCACATGCTTTTTTCAGTGGGGAATGTAGACTTTTCAATAATTTAGCTCTTTTTAAAATATGAAATGGAGGACAAAAACAATCAATACTGAAAACAGATGGAAGTAGAACATTTGCAAACAAACATCACTCTGCTTCATTGCCCCACCACCACATCCCAAAAAAAAACCCAGTACCAATTACCAGTAACTCACCTCTCTGCCTTTGAAAGTCACTAAAGCTGCAAGAGGCTTTGCATAGAATCTGCTGTAGGAAAACCCCAGGCATCCATACATGCTGTTAGCCGTAAGCTTCAAAGCCTTCTGCCTGATATCATACTGAAAAGATATACAAACAACTATCACAACTGGCAAAAACACAAGCAAATAAACACCCCCCCCCCCGGAAGAATAAATATGTCATAATTTGCTAGAAGAGCCAGTGTGGTGTGGAAGGAGCCAGCACGGATCATTCATCTGGAATAGCCAGGGTACAGTCCCCTCCTTGGCCATAAAGCGTACTGGGCCAGTAATGGACCTGCAGAATAACCTACTCACATGGTTGTGCAGATAAAAATGGAATTAGCTATGTAAGTTACCTTGAGTTCCTCACAAGAGGAAAAATGGTGGGATATAAATGCAGTATAATAAAAAATTGCAATGACCCAGTGCAAATGGCCCTCATCTAAATTTGAAATATTTGTTTTTCTGTCCTGCCCTATTCCTATCCTGTTTTTATATATGTTACAGAAAGCAAGTAACACTGATTATAAATGGTCTGATTTGGACCCAGTTTCTTGACAAGAGGCAATACTTTTCTAGTAGCTCTACTGATCAATATTCCTAAATAAATTGTACACTACCCCTGCTGACATGAAGCTCTATTTCTAAAAGTTGCTCTTTTTCCTTTCATGAATCATTTCCTGTTTTTTTATCAACTGACAGAAAAACAGTATTGGCCTGCAAATGAAAAGAGCTTCATCAACAGAAAAACAGTATACAGCAGAAATATATACTGCTATAAGTTCTACTGAACATTTTGCGATCCTTGTTGTCATGTATTTTTATCTTATGTAGCCAAGCTTGTAAGCTATTAAGAAAACAAGGCCAAAGTTATCTCTAGTCCAGTGAACAACCAGATGTTCTACAAAGCCCACAGACATGGTATAAGCACAGCAGCACCCTCCCGCTCATGTGCCCTTACAACTGGCTTTAGAGGCATAGCAACTGCGATATTGGTGGTATCACACAGTTGCCAATGATAGCCCTTATCCCTCATGAATTTGTTCTTAAAGCCGCTAAACTGGTCACCACCAATACTACAGAATTCCACAGTTTAAGAACTGAGTGAAGAATGTTATCTTATGTGCTCGAAATCTTCTACCATTCAGCTGCATTGAATGATTCTATAAGAAACTTCTCCCTGTGTACCATTTCTATACTGTACATAATTTCATACACATAATACATAATTATATGTAACAACAACAAACAATATTAATCCTCTATTATATCAGTTTTCCCATTCTTCTTCTAAGCTAAACAGAACAAAATGCTTTAACCTTTCTTCACAGGAATGTCACTCCACCTCCTAGAATATTTTAGTTACCTGTCTCTGCCCCTTTTCTATCCCTACAATATTCTTTCACATTTTTATTTTATTTTTTGAAGCAAACTGATTTTTTATTTTTTATTCTATTTTATTTTTTGCACAGCTTTATTCATTTATGTATTGTATTTTTCTATCTACTTAAGTCACAAGTGTTTTTCTGTCAGATATACCTGTAAATAGAGGTCAGAATTTAAGTCTGGCTGTTTCATCAACTGCTTAACTTGACGCCTTCGCTCAACGAGCTTTCTAATTTCCTTAGGCAAGATTCCCATTTCTAGGGATGAATCTGGTAGTTCAGGAATTTCTTCCAATTCATCCTGTGAAATGAATAATTCTTTTGACATGTCAACATCACTATAACAGATTTGTTCCCAAAGTTGCTATGACTGAATCATCAGGTAGTAGTATGAACAGTTCCAACCATGGAAGTTCAGCTGGGCCCTCAAAAGACCTTAATGGAGCCTACCTATGACAAGAAACAGACGGTTTAAACACAAAGAGACATGTTTCAAAGTGCACTCAGAATTTGTGTGCATCACCAAAAGATTACACTACTGTAAAAATTAGATTAGTCTAAATTTTACCAATCTGATTTTATGAATGGATTCACAGTTCACAGCTTATGGCAAACACTATTTTACAGGATATCCACTAACATACTCCAATTACCGAAGACAATAAGAACGTCTAGGAAGACTCTATTCTTGAAGATGAACAAGAACTCAACAATAAGAACAATCACATATTAAAAGTTATTATCGCACTAAAAATACACATACACACCTCTGTCTTTTGGGGTGCATTAGAAGATACTCTGTCAACGGTTGTAAAACAGATATTAAACTCTTGGATAATTGAAGGGTACAAGCTATTGAAGTCTAGAAGCAAAATGAACTTGTCATAAAAACCTAAAATAAAAGTGACATAATTTTAGTTACAGTGTATAACTAACTATACAGACTGTATGGCAACACAAATATTTTACAGTGCGAAGTGATAGACCGGCAGAATGGGGCAAGGGGAAAGGGAGTCTGAGATTTATGCAAGGAAATCAAGTTGACCTTGCTGAGGGAAAGGGCCAATGAGTAAGACTGCCATCTTTAAAATATTATAGTAGTGTCTAAAATAATATTTTAGATTATGAAATCAGTATATGCTGATATGACTCAATTAAAATTTAGACCTGAAATACAGTACTAGTTCAAAACATTACACTTCACCACCAGTCAATGATGGAGACATGTCAGAAGTGGAACGATCCAATCCTGTTAACTATCCAGGAATGAACAGATGGCTTCTTTGTTTCTCTGGGATACTTCAGTACAGTTGTCACCACAAAGAGGAGACACTGGAAGAAACTAAGTATCCGTTAATCAACAAGAGTACTCATCACCTCATATCATCACTTAAGGCAACGTTATGCAATGCTTAGCTTTTTAGCATCTGCACACACACCTATACATTTATACCAATATCTGTGTCAGCTTTTTTATGGAGGTAAGGGGAGTGCATTCTATTACTGTGAAGAACTCCCCACCCCCGCAAATTCAAAGAAGCCACTTCCAAGTCGGTCAAAATGGCAGCTCATATTGAAGTAAAATTAACATCAGAAATGCATCAATAGCAATGGGAGATCTAAGTTTTAGTCTGTGATTCTCTCCCCTACCCCTAGAATATTTGGAAGCTGTGAGTAGGTAGTTATTAGTGTTTGCATTTGTCTTTCCCATTCTGCTTCCATGTAATTTCAGGTAAATGAAATACAGTTTAGTGATTTCAAGGAGGAGGATGGAGTGGCAAGGGGTGACCAGAAGTATCACAAATCAGAACCTAGTCCCACAAAATTTAGCGCTCTCATAACAATAGTGCATTATTGACATTTTACTTCAATACTAGATGCCATTTTTGAACAGCCTGAAAGTGGGACTGTTGGAAACCGTGCAATGCAGACCTAACAAAACTTTATCCTTTCCCTGCCTTCCATTACAATAGTACTATTTTGTCTACCTACCTACATCAAAGAAATGGCTTAACTGAAGGCACCAATTATTTGCCCTTATGTTGTATACTGTATTCACTTTACTTATTTCACATTTAACTACAAAACTGTGTATGAAGTTATTCATGATACATTCTCCACAAATAAAGAGAAAATAGATTTCCAAAGTTCATTTAGGACTAAATACCATAAGCATATATTTTCATCCTCCACATTAAAATTCCTATTTAAATAAATATTGCAATGAATTTCTGAACATCTGAAATGCTGCCATCTTGTTTTCGGGAATGAATTTAAATAGCAAATAGCTCAAATTACAACAGCTAGGAATAATTTTTCAGCACAGAGTCCATTAAAGCCCAAATGCTAGTGGAAATTGCTGCTACAATCGTTTCTAGAATGGTACAGGTTAGTAAAGCTTGCAGAACGGAGCTTGCTGACCTGTGTCATTCAGAAAACAAGCATTTTAGGGTTTCTAGGGAGCGCTAATTCCTACTGTGCTCATGGTGGACCCTGTGCATGCAACAGAACCAGCAGAGGTGCAACCGCAATATTGGATAATGGTCACTGGCTGTACTGTTACATGTTGGGAGGGGAACACTGGATTAATCATGTAACTAAAGTATGATGAGCTGTATTACACTGGTTTAATATTCAAGGACAGAACACTCTAATAACTCAAAAGCCCTCTGTGGATTAATAGGCTAATCCTATGCAAGGTTCATTAGTCCAAAGTCCTGCTGGATTCTTGTTGGCTTTAATGATATAGTTAGCCTTAAATGTCTTGATGGCTATTTTATCACTCTTTTGAAACATATCTGTGTAAAACTATAACAGTTTGATTTATAATTTAAACCCTATTAAATTAAGCCGCCCCGAGGCTTTGTTGCGATGGGGGCGGCATAGAAATGTTTTAAATAAGTAAATAAAATAAAAATATACCACTCTCAAAATTGAAGCAAATACTTGTCCTTGGATTCCCAACATGGAAACAGTTATGAGTTTAGATGTACAACATTACTGTTCCTATAAAGCTCCCACCACTGTTATTGGTGTTTCATTAAAAAAAGAACATAGTTCAACATGAATAGAATGTGACTTAATGTAGAGTCGTTTGTCTAGATCACTGTTCCAGTTCATGGTTTGATCTAATTTCCCAAGTAGTGCTTACCAATCTTTGGATCCAAAACTAAACCTCCAGAATATGCCGCTTTTCTTCGTCCTGTCTTTGATTTATTCTGACCACCTTCTAAATCATCATCTTCTTCCAGCTGGACAAAATAGGACAAAATCAAAGATCTAATTGTACATTATTTTTTATCAAACTCTGAGGGGGGCGAGTGGAAGTTAGAGATTGATCATAATACAGGAGAAAAATAATGGGGGATTCAAAAATAATTTGCCTTAAGGACACCTATATAATAAAAAGGGAGAGACTGGTCAAATTAAAAAAAGCAATCAGTTCTGATCGAGCACACTGCCCATAACTTAAAATAACTATATAACTATATACTTTGGCATTTAACATATTCAGTCAGTCAATGAAAAGGATGTTAAGTCATTTAATAGAACCATTGTGTTCATTAAGCCATACTTTCAAGTAAGTGAATCCCACACTCTAATTCACTGCATAATTGTGAGTAACTCCAACTGAGAAAACTGGGACTTGCTTTTAAATGAATATCCATAAAATTGTGGTTATAAATCTCTGAAATTTTGGAAGAGTTGGGAACTACATGTCTTAGTTGGGAAGGGGAGATGGAAAGATAGAGACACTCTGAGATGGTGCTGAAGATGTTACATAGTTTCACTGAGTGTCATTCATCTACCATTCCTTTAAAGTATATTTAAAGTACAGGGTTAAACAACGTGCAACTAGTTACTAACTTAACAGCAGCCAAAAAATGGTATTTAGCGTGAACAAAAGGGACTTCCAGTATAAACTATGCAAAATTAGTTTTGAAATACCATCCCCAGATACAATGAGAAACAAAATAGCAGGACAGCTCTGATATATTATTAGTTCAACATTAGAAGCATCAAGCTTCGGGTTCATACACTTCCTCTCTTCTCTGATTGATCTCATCTAACACCTGCAAGAGGCAAAACATCTACTTTTAATTTTTAACCAGATGTAACCAAAATCCCCTATTACATCCAAACCTGGGGAATGCTAAATTATTACTAGTTTAAATAATCCAGGATCCCAAACCATGTTCTTGCTTTGTTTGAAGAAACTCTGTTGTCAACTAATCTGGTTAACTGGCTAAATTCCAGTTGCCTTTTCCTTATATGCCACAATGGGAGGAAAAAGGGGGTACAGAAGCCCAAGCATGCCATTGCTTGCACAAGTAATTCTAAATCAGCCAATTATAACATATGAAGATCAGGAAAAATTACCTGTTTCTGGTGCGGCTTTTTAAAGAGTTGTTTATCAGGCACAATATAATTATTTTCATAAAATGCATGAAGGAGCAAGTATTCATTGCGCTCAGCTCGCCCACCCATCAGAGTCCTTGACTGTAGGAAAAGTAAGAGCCACATAGATACAGTTTGTAACAAATGTCAACATGTCAGCGATGCTATTGTTATGTGTATTTTTTCAAGAGTATCACTGGATTTTAGGAGCATTGTCTCAGTATTCTATTTGGTAAGGTACAAGATAACAATCTGGTGTGGCTTAGTCAACATAACTGTGTTAAAAAGGACTTCTGGTGTTATGAGAATATACTAGCACAACTCATTTACATATACCCTATTAGAAAAAGAACTTGTTTTTAAAAATAAAAATGTACATTTAAAAACAATATAACTGAAATGGAATTTGTTTAGAAAGAAAAATGAGCTTTACCATAACATTGCCAGCAATATTTGTAATTTGTAGGGCAAGTGGAAGAACATTCAGTTCACACATTATTTGTAAAATACATTTAGCATCAATCCAGGTGGTCTCCAACATGTAAAGTAAGTGGCGAGAATCACTAGAAGAAGCAGAGACATTTTTAATGAATTCCTCCACATTTGTGGTGAAGATAAGTGCATTCAAATTGCTATCACCATGTTCCCAAAGTCAGAGCTCAAAATTATCTGGGCAGTAAATTTAAAATTTAACCACTACAAAAGTTACAATGACTGTGTTAGCACTTTTAATCAGAAGAAACAGTAGCATTAGTATGGTGCCAGAGAGCCTTTTGGGTAAGTGGTAGCATCAAATGCAATCAATCAATCAATCCACATAGCATTCTAGTAAACAACAATAAGACTGCACAAAACAAAGTGTTTGTTGGGTGCTACATTCAAACATACAGCCAGACTAAGAGGTGATCAGAAGGCACTCTCTCTAGACTATGAGAACAGCTCTATTCATTTACTTCTTTATAGAAAGTGACAGGACAACACTGGGGGCTCACAGGAATATTTAACTATTTGAAAAACTGTTCTTGGTTCCACCACAAAAGCAACACACTGCAGAGGAAAGCACTGGCCTGCAGCCCCAATTTTTATTTCCTAGGAATGTTTTGAAGAATCACAGGTGGCCCAGAGGCTTGCATAGAAAAGGAAGATGGAAGCAACTGGAGGCCTTCACTTTGCATTGAAGTGATCCTAAGAAATTTTGTTAATTTGCATGGCTGACTGACTGCCTGGAGGCAGGGGGTTCTCGAAGGCAACATGTTGGAGAAGGCTGTTTTAGTGGAACCTATCCTGCTTTCTCCACAGAATTAGGAATCCAAGTCAGAATGCAAGACTTCTACGGCATTTTGGTGGGTGAAGTTATTTCATTCTACTTCTATGCTAACCCATACCTGGACAGCTTACAGCTGCTTAAGTTAGCATATAAAATAGAGTCAGTGAAATAAATAAAAAAATAAAAATGAATAATTAAACCATTAGGGTTTAACAATCAGGGGTTAGAGGTTAAGTAATGTACTTTATCCAAATCCATTAGCAATATACTAACTTATTCCCTCTCATCATTGTTGTTGCAAGCTAAATTCCTTTATCACCTGACCATGGTAAATTATTTGTAATTACAATCTTGAATTTAACCTTTGAACATGGTTATTGACCTTAAGAAATAGCCAGGCTGTACACCTGCCTGAAAGTGGTTTCAACGGTTCCATAAGATCTGCTGGAACATAAGAAGCAAACACTTCATCTTTAGCAATGAGAGCACTCTGCCCCAATGACGCTTCAGGCAAGATTTATTGTCCAATTCTATATGAATAAGTTTACAATATTATTGACTTTCATTCAATTATTTCATATCATGAGGACATCAGCATTTCTTCATGAATGTACAGTGAACATAAGCAGTTTCCATTGTTTCCATTCAATACATCTTATTGAAAAATCAAAAATTTCAACTTCCCCTTCCAACGTCACTAACAAAAATAATGAACACAATACAAGCTAACATGGAACCCTGGGGACACCCATGTTTCTTCAGTCCTATCATTTTTCCCCTCAGTAAAAAAAACCTCTACTCCTTCCAATAAAAGTCTCTTACTCATCACATAGTGGTACATAAATACTATATTGTCCAGTTGGAGTAATGCTACATGCTACAGAATCATGATATTCAAACATCTAAGATATACTTTCCTTTCCTGGAAAACCATGAGTTACTAGAAAAAAGTGAGGGAATCACTCTAACATGATCCTTCACATGGAAAGCTCCTATATATCTGCAGTTGATTGGGCATTTTTTATATTTCTTTACAAGTATGTAAATAGTAATTAAATAATTTACTTGTTTTAGCCATTGGAAACAGGCTTGCCATTTCAAAATAAAGTAACTGGATACATACCTGTACATATTTCTTATCTCTTCAGCTGTAATTGTCACTCTTTCCATTTTCAGAATCTGACTGACCAGTTCAGACAAGTGATAACTCTTACAACGAATCAGCTCCTTTGCTGAAATTTCTATATCACAAATCATTCGACCACAAGTGGCATTCTTTTCAGCAAATCCACTACGACCCTTAAATAGCCATCAAAGAAAAGCACATCTTCAGAGCCTATATCCATGCTGTGTTTTTGCTCTGGACTAATTGTCATAGTTTATACATCAAACAGAAATTGTTTCTCTTTCCTGTATAGAGGTATATACAAGAAACTTTGTAGGACAGTAAGGAAATCATTGTCAAACACTAAATAAAAATGTATTGTTTCACCAAAGGCAGTTGTAACTAACACATTCATAATCATATCTTGTTGGGTCTGCTTAATTAACTCAAGAAAATGGCATGCTTTCCATCTAACAGTTATATCTTGTTGGCATAAACATTAAAACAACTTCCATCTGTTACCAAGGTGTAGAAAAATTTGCACATCTTTAAGTTACAGTATAGCATAACCAACAGGCAACTTTGATTGCAATCTTAGGTTATAAAAATTTCCAAAATTGCCACAGGCAACAGAATGGCACAAGCATTTGTACTGTAACATTTTCTTCAGATCTTCCAGAATATTTTGTGCTGGCCAGACACTTGGCGACCATTAGATTATACAGATTGGATACATCAGACATATACTTGTGTGTGTGCGTGCACATATAAGCATGTGCCCACATAGTTTGTACTTGCAGCATTGATCATGTGATGCAAGAATCTGATTTTATCAAGGATGTTATGGTGAATATCAACATCCAAATGCAATTTAAAAAGCCTAGACAAAAATAGAAAAAGATGTGAACAGGTTAACTTCTTTGCCACAAAGGCTACATCTAGTGTTGGGCCAAAGTAAAATACATTCACAGACAGCATAAGAATGTGTAACTACACTGGATGTAGTGAGCTATAGATATCAAGCAGAACTAGAAAACATAGCTATTCTCTAAGGAATGATTTGCCAGTCAAACCAACATACATTTTCCCCACAATTTACGACACACAAAGCACTTCTATTGTTCATTAATCTGTCAATATCTCCATCTACTTGAGACAAGTACACTAAATTTGCTTGGCTTTGTCTCACTGTTCAAATAAGACTATCAACAACATTACTGGAATCTAAAATCAGTATGTAAGCCATAGTACATGACTAGTCAAAACATATGAATGAGGTATTCACAATACAGCAACAAAATTGTCCATTTTTAATCACACTGAGCAACGAGATTTCAAATTAATTTTACCCCAAGCTTTGGCATGTTTGATCTCTTCAGTCGACCTATCTTGGACCAGTGTGGAACTTTGCAGTAGTTAATTCGCTGAAGAAGAAGTTCCAAATCAAAGCCATAAATATTATGCCCCTTAAAAAAGAAACAAAAATTAACAAGGCCTATATATTCAGCTTAAAACAATCTATGATATTTGGATGTTGGGTCTAATTTGAAGTCAGAATTATCACTCATGTGAATGATGCAACACAAAAGTTTTAAAAAAATATTAATTGTAATATTCTCTTAAAATCAGGATACTTTTTTTTGTCTAGAAACACTTCCTATATAGCAAGGAACGAACTATTAGAATTTGGGCTGTACCACTGCAGTACACCTCAAAACAGATCAAAGAATCCTCATGAATGGCACAGAATCACTGATTTACCAAGGGTAACCTATAATGCAGAATCCGACTGGTATTTCTGAAAACTTTGGGAAATAAGGCTGCAATCCTATATAAACCTACCTGGAAATATCTCCTGTTGACCACAAGGGGACTTACTTCTGGGTAGACACGTGTAAGATTGCTGTAATCCTAAATTTAATTAGTAATATGGCCCATTGAATACACATGTCGTTAATCCCTCCCATCCAGCACCTCTGCCTTTTCATTCACCTGCAATACCACATGTCCAGAACTCACCTTCTCACTAGCTCTCTCTTCCCAGCTCATCACCCCCAGGTCTCTTCTATTGCACTGCCCTCTTTTTTTCCAGCCATATTAACTTCTGGGCTCTCAGCCTTAATTTTTCCAGTTATGCAAACCTTCTTCCCAAGTGCACCAAACCACATTTTGTCTCAATGTCCTATATAAGATTCTCTCCCAGTGGCTCCATTATCTTTTGCACCAGTAGGAAAACTCACTGTTGCACATTTCCATTGCTGACATTCACTTCCATGCTTAAAATGTTTGCCAACGTTTCGTTCTATCAGAGCAGCTAAACCAACGATGACAGGTGAAAGGGTCTCACAGTGGCAAGTGGCACAGAGAGTTACTTACCACAATAACATCAGGGTCAATTTTATGAACTTTTGCCAGGAAAAAACCCAGTAATGTCCTCTCTGTTGTGGCAATCTCTATTTTAGCATTCTAAGCAAAAAAACACAAAATTTCAACAAGTGCTTACAAGATTTAAAACATGACAATCCTGCCTCACCTACGCATGATTGCATTGCCTGCTCCATGACTCTCAGACACACATAAAGAAATGCCAGACTGCAAAGTTCAGAAATCCCTCCCAACCCTCTACAACCAAAATTTGTAAGCCGCCCCGAGGTTTCGGCAAGGGGAGGCATAGAAATGTTATTATAATAATAATAATAATAATAATAATAATAATAATAATAATAATTTAGGAAAAGGTGAGAACACTTTTTTGTTTTCATACAAGGATGGTTCTCTACACATTTATTTATTTTTACATTTGTACACTGCTCCATACTCCAAGTATATCCATTAAGATACAATCTGAAGGCTTACTTCGAACACAACAAACCTCAGCTTATGAAGCAATGATTTGCAAAAGGCTAGGAGTCTCACTGTTTGTTCTTGTACCCCCTTTGCACTTGTGTGTGCAGTGCCTCACAAAGGGCCAAAGGACACATGCAAATCTAGGTAGCTGCAACAAAAGTACACTTCCTGCTGAATGATGCCTCCACCCAATATTGAGATACCACCTCTTCCCTGCATCTCCCCCCACTTTCAACCCCATTTAGCAGGTTCCCCAATCCTCTCTGTAGGCACGTCTACCTGATTTCTTGCAGATACCAAGTTTATGGCTTGAACTCTATTTCACATCATAGTAAGTTAGAAATCCACTAACTATAGTTTCACTGGTTAGAAACAGGAAATTATGGTTAAGAAACCCAGAACGCATTTGATCACAGCATCCTGACAGAGTGCATAGGCAGAAAAGTCC
Organism: Varanus komodoensis; assembly: GCF_004798865.1. NCBI lineage: Eukaryota > Metazoa > Chordata > Lepidosauria > Squamata > Varanidae > Varanus > Varanus komodoensis. The sequence continues at coordinate 2,452,798 of NW_025335941.1, read as the reverse complement.
ATTCATATCTTGGCCCAAGAAACAGAGGTCCAAACCAGATCAAAGAGCTTGGTCACAATCATGTAACATTTTCCTCAACTGATTATACACCTGTATACATAACTTGCACAGAAAGCTCTTTGTTACTCCTATCAAACCTGCTGCACTTTCTAAAAAATGGACTCAATCCAACAAAAACATCAAAAAGAAAAAGACTTCTATATCAAGCATACTTCAGAACTGAACAGGTAAATCTGATCCTAGATTTTCACCAATATCTAGCAGAATGTACTTCAATTCTGTTATCACGAGATCACCACAAAAGTAAAGGATACAGCATGCAAAGCAACATGCAACACAAAACAAGAAGATGTTGAAGTACCTTATTTTTAGCTACTTCCTTGAAGTCATATGGGAAAATGCAATCATTTGGTTTTGAAATAACTGCAAAAGAAAGGAGTCAACTAAATATACACAATATCAGAATTGTTAAGGTATAGCTCATGTTCTGCATTATGTTGACTGCTTATTCTCAAGTGTCCTCAAGGCAGTCCAAGGTTTAAAAATAAAGCTGAAAGTGACTAGAAATTTATGTATATATTATACGTTAGAAACAATCCAACTAATGATCAACAGTGGCTCGATGTCTCCCTACAATTTGTTTTTGTTCTCCATATTAATTCATTTTCCTTGCTAGCTCTGTTCATCTCCTTTATGTCAGAGCTCTCCTTTCTACTTGCATTCCTTCTCTTATCCAGATCTATCTGTGGCACTGTAACACCACCTGCCTTCTCCCTTGATTACGATTCTCAGTTATTCTGTTCACTAGTCATGGTAGCACTTCCCGGGTCAGAAAATGCTCAGGAAACGCATAAAGAAAAAGTCACAAGCTGTGCACTCATCATTTCTGCTTTTAATTAATAATCTAGGAACACTCTCTCAATTGTTTCATGATGCGCGATTCCAAAAACTCTGGGTTATTTATTAGTAACTCAGTTACATTAACAACAACAAATGAGTCTTTGTTGAGTTAACTCTTGTCTGTTTAATCAATAAACAGCTAAAATTCTGGGTTCACATGTCACAAAAGAATCCAGGAATAGTTGTTAAGAACAGAACAACAAGCCCACATCCTGCATGCTTTGCTCATTATCATGACTTCTAGCTTAAACCTAGGAATTGTCACAATGCCATACAAACAAGGTCACTGCCTTCTCACCATTCATTCAGATAGTTATTTCCTTTTCCTCTCTTAAGTCTTCCACCTCCTTGTCCATACTAATATTTAACCACTTCTCCTTCTGTCTCCTTCCTTATTTTCCCAGCCTCATTTGGAAATGAGCATTTTCTTCTAGCACTTCCAACATGTCCCTAATGATTTGCTCACTCTCACACCCATATTCTGTCATCATCTACCCATCCTATATCTTACTTCTCCAGCTCCATCCTCAGCAGTCTCAAATACCTATTTAAAGTCTCTAAAAACAAAAAACAAAAGAATATCATCATCTCAACTTATCCTAGTCATCTGGCTACTATGACCTCCTTCCATCAGCTTCAAGCACCTGAACCATGTTCACTTCTATTAACCTTCTTCCTTCCACCCTCTGCAATCCACTAGAACTGCCAACCTCAAATCATTTAAAGTTTCTGGGACTGGTAGCAGAAAACTCCTCTGCCCACAGAAGCTCCTGAAGGCCCTGTTCTTGGGTCCCCTATTATTCTGTATCACCAGCTACCCAATAATTCTAGTTTGATGTCTCATATCATTTCTAGCACACTATTTCCCCACTGCTCCTCCCCCAGTTATTCTCTACACCCACTCACATTGCCCTCCCATTTACGCTAACAAACAGGCATAAGGCCTCAGCTTAATCTTGCATTACTCTTTCTCCAATAATCAGTAAGTAATCAAATATCCTTTCTCCCTGTATGACAATGAAGAATCCCCAACCACCATTTTGTAACATGTTTAGTTATCTGAAGCTTGAATGCTACAACCTTTAGGCTTATTCTTTGTCAGAAGTGAGCATAGGAATTAACCCTTTCCAGCTGCTCTCCCTCAATGGATAAGAATCTCATTCCATCCTTGCCCCCCCCCCCCCAACACACACAAACTCAACATCCTTCCAAATTCTTTAATTGGCCTCCAATTCCAGCCATGCAAATTCCTTGTCCAATAGTACATTGCACTATATCACTGACCACTATACGCAACTCAATTATCATATTCATCCTAACTACTTCATTTTTATTACTGTTATATACTGTTAGAAGCCACTCTTAGAGCTTAGGCTACTGGACAGTGTGGAAATGAAATTCATCAATATCAACTACATTTAAACAGATTAAATACGGTTAACAATCTAAAGTTTAAGGACTTGGGGTTTTGCACTTCATCCCTGATCCCGTGCCCACCTTAGAAGATAATAAACTGTTCAAATATACAGCTTTCCACAAGACAGGAAGATTAGATAATCTTGAGAGTTTAAGTATAGATTCAACCTCAGTACTACACATTTTGGCTGTTTTTACAGATTTCTTTCAGTTGCAGAAATAAAGGCACACTCTTAGATAAAACTAGAAATTGTCACTCAGTAGAGCCCCTGTAACAGAATATGTGCCAAGCCAACAGCTGAATAATATTGGTCTGATTGTATATGAAACCCTCAAGCCTCCAACTTGAAGAGTGGGGGGAAGCAAAGATTTAACACAGTAGGGTTCTACTTATACCTACCGCAGAAGTGGGTCTGAAAAGGAGGCACAGGTGGAGCTTTGTCCAAACAAAATTTGTGATGTACTAAAGCTGCAATAGCCATAATCTACACAAACAAAAATGAACAAAAATGAAAAAGATAGAAGAGACATAAAGGAAGCAAGTTAAAGTTCTCCACTTGTTAACCACTTCATATTAACAAATGAGCTGCATCTTGTTTATTCATTCATTCAGTTGTATTCATTTATTCAATAAATCTAACCTTGCATCACCATTCTGAACTTGACAATATATACAGTATTTGCAAATAATGCTAAGTCATGATTCCTGTTCATCATGGTTTGTTTTTACTACAAACTGTCTTGCATATGAGCAAACAAACTGAAGACTGTTTCCCTGACCTTTTGTCCTTTTCGCCACCCTTCAAAGAAATTTATTTTCAGCTTGCTTTTGCTGATACTGAATGCTAACAGCAATTCAAACAACCCAGGGATGAGATATGGTGCTGGGTTCAGACATCCCAACAACCCATCGGTCAAACAAGTCAAGAGTTCATAAGAAAAGAGAACATTGCTTAATTGTAAGAATGGGTTCAGAGTACAGACAGATTTCAATGAAGTCTATCATGTCTTGGAATTATATATAAAGGGTCGTCCTATTCACATGAAGTAGCATGTTGAGAAGCTTGTATAATTCCTATGTTATAGCTAAATAAAATTCATATTAATTGAAAAAGGTAATAGATATGTGCAAAGAGAGTAGTGTTAGACTATTGACTTGCAGGATATAAATTTAATAATAAAGTACAAACAGCAGTTGGTCAGTTTAGTTTTCACAATGTATGCAAAAACTAAATTAAAAGCTAAAATAAAAATAAACTTCTTTTGAAACTCATTTCAATTATTAGTTTGTTTTTAAAATGGGAAAATAGGATATAAACAAGTTTCTTGGGAACAATGACAACTTCAAGAGTGAGGGGAGAGGTTTGCCTCTGGTATGCAGATGAAGCTTACTTTCACTATCTGTCAGATCCTAGAATTTCTTTTGCCTGTGCCTTAAAGCATCACTCCTATACAATTTATTTTGTGCTTTTGTTTTTTCTTTCTCTTCCTTTTAAATAGACAAGCTCTGAGAAATGGGATATTGCTGCACAAACTGAAATACCAAATCACTTAGCGACACACACACTTCAAGTATAAAACCTTCCAAAACCATTAATATACCATTTTAATAAAAATATGGAAAATGAACCAGTTTGACATTTACAAACCAGCAAAAGTCAGTATCTTCAAAGAGTCATTTGCTTCAAGTAGTTTGACATAATCCAATTAAAGACAACAGAAATGTACTACGAGTTCTACAGGATTCAAATTCTTCAGTACATTCAGTTACAGGGAACTGACTTACAGGTCATTTCGAAGGACTTTTTCTGCACATGGCAATGTTCACGTCTCACCTCATTGTGATGAGTCTTTGTGTTCTGAACTGTCTTCATGCTAAGAGACATGACCACAAGAGGAGGTGGGGGCAGATCTTTCAACACACTCACTAAGTCAGGCTTCAATGCCACCAGTTCCACTGCACACCAACTGACAGACTGGCTTGAGATCTCTGAGGTAACAAAGAAGCCATCTTTCAAATATACAGAACAATGTACTCATATGTAAACAATTTAAGCAATTGTAAATGCTTAAATTTAGCACATACAATTAGCCAAAAAATTAAGTGGAGCAGAATACCATTTTAACCATTGTTTTAAGATGACTTATACATTTTTTTTGCTTTAGTTTAGTTTTTGTAATACTAGCTGCACTGATACTACCCTAACCATGTTTACTCAAATATTAAGTGACTATGAACTCACTGGTGTTACTGAAACTTTATCCAGATTTAAAAAATATGACTAACACAATGTTATACAATTGTATGCAGAAACAAGTCCCATGGAGTTCAGTTAGGTGCATTCCTAGGTCAGTAGGCATGAGATCTCAGCCTTAGACTCACCAAATGCACAATGACTTACAAAGTAGCCCTACTCTAATTTAGTCCCAACCTATTTTAGCTAGATTGGTTTCCAAGTTCTATTAAGTACAAGCTACACATTTAACATTAAGTTGTTGTATATACAACAGATAAATTACCGTATTTTTCCATCTATAAGCTGCCCCCATGTATAGGACACTCCCCACTTTCCTACCCATCTCCAGTTAGCAAACTGCTGCCGTGCGCCACCCACGTGCCAGCAGCTCCCCGTGTAGAAGACACACCTCCATTTTTAAGTAAATGTTTAAGAAAAAGTAGCATTTTATACACGGAAAAATATAGTATATGGCAAAATAGATGCCACTTTGGAGGTATCAGCACCAAAGAGATGGAACTAATGTTTTTATTGTAAGTCATCCTGAGACATTAGTGGTAGACAGGTTAGAAAACCTTTTATTAAATAAAATAAAAATAAACTTGCAGTTTCAATGGATAAATTTAACCTGCTATGCAGTCCTGTCTAAAATAATGAAGCTAAGGGTAAGTTCTGCTGATTTATGACTACTGTTAGAAGCAGACTTCACTTTGATCTGGAAATGCATACAAAGCTTTTTTTTTGCTTCTTTGTAAACCACTAGAGAGCCTTGGCAATTGGGCAGTCTAGAAATATAATAAAATAAAATTTTGATTTTAGGATATCCCTTTCTCTCAGTATAGCAAGATAAACTTTGTCCTGAACACCACTACAGCACTTGCAACCCCATATAAAGGATCCATTACATAGTATATATGAAATAGTCATACGTGGATTTTTTATTTCCAGCCAGCTTGGTCCTTTAATCTTCCTGCTCAATAGGAATAGTTCTAGACTAGAGGTATTTGTTCCAAAAACATGAGAAAATGTCTCTCCTTTCAGATCTTGAGGAAGCCGACATAATTCAGTCTGAGAATTGAAGCATATTAATGCATTATCGGACTATGCATTGCAACATTTCTCCAATATTTTTTGTTCTTGTTGTACAAGACAGACCAAAATGAAGAAGCCTCAACGCTCCCCCTTTGCACTAGACATATAAAATGAAATGCTCATAAACTATAAGAAATCTACCAAGTGCACAATAAGCTTACTCTGCAGCAACACATACGCAGCTTGTTAAGCACCTGGCAGGCTGCAAACCAAGTAGACCAAACTGCAGCTCTACAGGCATAATCCAAATATAGGGAGCTTTTCTAGCCAAACCTCAAGGAAAGAAACAGCCAGCAACTATTAACGTCGGCCAAAAGCGAGCCTCTGCTGGGATGACAGTGCGAAGAAACTTCCCCACCTGCACTGTCCTATACTAACACAGGTTATGTTAGGTAATTACAGGGTAAGGGTTAGAGTGCAACTCCCATAACCCCAGCCAGCATAAATTATCTAAGATTATGAGAGTTCTAGTTCAAAACATTTAGAAGCACCAGATTTTCTACTCTGGTTATCAAGTATACAAATGTACAGCCATCTTTTAACTACACACATCACGTATCCTGATTATTGGATGAGGAGTTCCCTGTACAGAGGAGTAAATAATACCAGTGATCACAAGGCAAAGAAGAAAGGTATCATTCTTCTCCAATGCTCCCAACCCAGTACAAATGCATATAGTTAGAAGTGCATAAGCTAAAATACCAGTTCCTTTCAAAGCAATGCTAAGACAACAAAAAGCAATACCTTTCATGCCCAACTGATTCCTATGCAATCACAGTCTATTAGCAAACTTATTTGCTCTTTACTTGCTATTGCCAGACCAGATGGCAAACAATACTTACTGAGTATAAAGCATCAAGGATAAAGTACATTTAAAAAACACTGCACATTTTTTAGAAAGACAAGATTTTTTTTAAATTTAAGAATCATCAGCAGAGAAAGAGTGTGGTGCTATTTACTCACCGAGTATCTAACTTCTAAGTAGTCAGATTTCACAGGAATATCTGGTATCTCAAAAGCATAATTCTTTTCCACTTTCTAGGCAAAATACAGATTGAGATATTCACCTGACATTATATAACAAAGTGATACTCTAAATGTTTTCCCCACTTTAATAAAAATGTTACTATTTAATACTTTTAACTTCAAAATCTGAACTGTGCAAGCCTTTATGTGACAACACAAATTTATAACCTGAAGGCTGCAGTTATTTGCTTTGAGTATTTTGCTTTAAATTGCTTTAAAATGCATTCTATTTCCCCCATTTGATGGAACTGGGCAAGGGGAAATTCAGAGCCCTCACACTGAAAATAGGAATTCATCGGAGATCATATAAAAGGTGGAGGGCAGAAAGTGTTTTAGTCTAGATTTCACATTAGGATCAATATGGTGGTTGCAACACCAGTAAAAGTGATACACTTGATTAGGTCACTTGTGTTCTCCTATTAAAATGATCTTCCTAACTTCTATGAAGGGCTGGTTTAAAATTAATAGTCATTAATCATGGCCTGATCAGACCTTAATTTAATAAACTGGTTAGTAGGCCACCATTAAAGCAGAATCTCTGAACCAAAGCTGGTGCACAAGGAATGAGGAAAAGAAGCATGCAAATCATACACTGATTCCCAGCTCATAAGTCATGTCTCATGCAGCCTGGAATGTTACATGAAATTGCATAGTTCATTAGATACTGAACTATCCACTGACAAAACAGTACCACAGGGCTGTACCTTTCTCAGATGTACCTGGTTTTATGTGAACAATAAGACACCAACTTCTTCCCCCTTAGAGAGACTCCCTCAAGATTTATTTTGTTTGCATTTAATCAAGTCATATTGAATACATATTAGGTCATGAAAATTAAATCTGCAATGCAAATCCTCAGCTTTTCTATGACTAAAATTTGGTTTCTTACTTATATTCTGTTATTCCAAATTCACCTCTAAGACCTAGCCCCAGCTTAATCAGCTAAGACCTCACGTGTTAACATTAAACACTTGAGATGAATGGGTTCCTTATTACCATGAGTTATTTGTATGAGGTAATACTGAATCCTAAAGAGTCAGTGGCCATCCTATGAAACACTGAACAATTGGGGACTGATGTGAAGACTGAGTAATTTTTAAAAAACTGCACATAGAGTTGGCTACCAATTAAGCTCTGGATAGCAACCTGTCCATTATAACTATTGCAAGCATAGTTTTATAAAATACTAATAGAATGTTTTTAAAAGGTTTAAAACTGGCTTACTGCCACTCCCATTAGAAAAGCACACTTAAAGTAGCTTTGTCTAGAATGTATTATTCTCACTAAGTTGAATTTGTTCCCAATAATTGTAATGACAGATTTAGCAGACATTTTAAAATTAATTAGATGAGACTTTTCCTGAAGAGGGAAATATGATTTCTATTTGACAATATCATTTATCAGAGTGAGCAGCTGGTATTTGAGCCATTATGTATTTAGATATACCACAGACATGGACAGACATGTATCCTTTTATGTATCCCAAGTTCTTCTTGTCAGATGTGTCTCCTGTCTGAAAAAGCTGTCCCTCACCCACATCTGGAAACATGAGTCTGAAAGGAGAACACATGAGTCTGAAAGGAGAAAATGTTAGACATACCTTAGATTTGAAGTTCATGATTTTGTATTTTTCTGCAACTTGTTCATTAAATTCTTGATAGACATCCATCATAGTCACAGGATTCTCTGTCTCTTTGCCAGAAGACAAATCCACTCGCTTTAAAAAGAAATTTAGTACCCATAAGGCAATTTATTTCTTTAAAAGCAAACAATGTTTAAATGTTGTGTGCTGATTAGACAATGACTACAGCCTCAGAGAGAGATAACTACTTACTCTCAAAGAATCAGGAGAGAGGAGGCGGCAGCAATGGATAATACAAGCACATGTACATATTCTTCAACCCTAACTGAAACTATGGACTAAGGGACTAAGCCAAAGACATCAGAGTAGAGATGGTTTTAAGGTATTAACACACAGGTTTTCTGGAATTTTATAACTGCAGTTCTATGGATATGATGAACCAAACTAATTTATACAAATGATAAAACCAGCAACTTGCACGGGCATCTCACTAACAATCCCCTTTTCCTCATTTAATATTGGTTTTACTACATCTTAATGAAATATCACCTGATGTTATTTACTCAATCCTCTCTTCATATTTCATTGTTCTCATCTATGGTTCCAGTTCATGTTACACAGAAGATAGCAATACTATAACTGGTCACCAATATGAGTTAAGTTTGCCTTAATGTCTTTTGCCTGAATAGCTGTCCACAAAATAGACTATGATAGAAGTCTGCTACTGATAGCATAAAAAGACATACCAACTCACGTGGCAGTAGGTAAACAGTTCTTTCAATATTTTTTACTGTTACACAACAGCTCACATAGGACTTCACCAATTCAACCCACACTTTACCGAAGAGAAATACCACTCCTAAGATGCAAGAAAATGATAAAGACAGAGACAATGCATGTTAATCAAAACAGCTTAGCACAGCTGCTAATGGAAAAGCTGCAATACTAAGAATTACTGAATAAACACACTAATTCACCCAGGGGAACAGAATGATTTCCAATTTGTAGTCTCTAATTGACAGCTCCATCTGCTGAAAGTCAGTACTCTACAGTCAAGTGATTGCTTTAAGAGTCTTGTACTATGCAAGCACACATCAAGATAGTACGCAACCATTAAATGCAAACTATTTGTAAGTAAACTTGCTATGCTTCTTTAGAATTCTTATTCCTTCTTTTCCATTACTTCTGCTTTGGTAAATGCTGGTTTAGTGCTAAGAACTTCCTGTTTAAAGTATTTATACTTACTTTTTTTAAATGTTAGAATTGTTATTTTGTGTGTCTTATTAGCCACTTGGACTGTGTCCACTAGGGAAAAGCATGGTTTAATTTTTTCCTATACTATAAATAGGAAAAAATATTTTAACATACAAGAAAAGAGATGGTGAAGTTGTCTACTGTCATTAAACTTGTATGTCCTGAGGCGTATTAATTTGGGAAAATTTCAACTCTATATTGTGAGGATAAATCCATTGTTTTACATAAACATGGTTTCCTGTTTATCTTAAAACAGGGAACAAAGTGGTTCCCAGAAAGCCGCAAGTCACATGGACCATATTTTTCTTGCTCATTATCAGAATAAGTACTTGCATTCACAGGACAAAGATCCTCATGAATTCCTATCACAGGATAATTCTAAGAAGCAACTTTGTGATAGCAGAGATCATCCAAGTGGCTCCAAGGTGCCAATATTATTTATAGGTGGCATATAAATATGTGAATAAATAACTGCCAAATTGGCCTCTCGATTAAATGTTCAATGTACATCAACAGCCACAATGCATAAGCACTCAACCTGCAGATGATGATATTTAAGTGCAGATCTCTGAATAGTTTAATGCTTCAGAACAGTTTCTGCTTAATCACCCCATGCTCACCACACAGAATTCTCTTCCTGCCATGAACTTGGTAATGAGCAAAAATAATTATAAATATTAGCAGCAGTCTTTACAAGGACATAGATATCTAAGATCTAGAAATGAAGTACTTTTCAGCTTTGCTCTACAATCATTAAGTGCGTAGAATGTGTCACAGTTCAAACATTACACTAAATCATGCTTTAATGCTTACTGGGTGAGTTTCCATGAGACCAAACAAAGCTTCAAGCTTGTGCACCCCTTTCTCCCTCTGCCTCCTGTGCTGTCATGGGAAGCAATGAATTAAAATTCAGTTTAAGATTCTTGGCTTTCAGTACATCCAAGAACAACCTCAAACCATGATATAAAACAAACTCTAGTCATTGGCTCAACCAGCGTTTTTGCTTAGCTGGTTCTTTTAACCAGGGCTTGTTTCAAGTGACAATTCCTGGTTTGCACTTCATTACAAACCACATGCCACATGGCTGAATTCTAGTTAAGTCATCCGCCTTCTGACTACGCAGGCAGAAAGGTGAAGGGGAAAGCACAAGTGCTCAAAGTTTTCTTTGGGCTTGCAGAAGCCTGAAGTCCACACAGCACTACGCCACATTACATGTGAGCATGGCCTGTGTGAAATTTTAATTCATCCTGCAGTAACTCAAGTCCTCCACATAATAGTTAATATCTCATTTGCTATAGCTATCATGATTCTCTTAAAAAAAGTAATGCCAAAATTTATTTCCCTCTACATTACTAATTGAAACCAGGTGCAGTCTTTATTATTCATGCTTGAAAAGTTATGATGACAGGATCTCTTTTCATAATCAAGGAACAGAAGTCTTTTCATAATTATGAACCATTCAGAATCCACCATACATATCCAAGATCAAAGTGAAAACACTATACACTTTGCGGGGGAGGGCATTTTTCATATTAGCCACCAATTTTACAAAGCTTTAGTGATTATTATCTACAATCGTAAAACTTTTGTGTATAGTCAGCATACCACACTCCTGTCCAAATATAAATCAATGTTAATTGATTTTCTGCAATTGAGCTTTTGAACTGAAACATTAGACATTGCCCTCATTTTACATCTTCCTGACTTTGATATGCATACAAATTAAGCTAAATTGCATTAAAGATCAAGAAATAAAAAACTTGATAATCCAGGGACCTTTTTTCAGGGCCAGGGGCTTATTACTAACATCTAAGTATTACTAACTACTACATGCCCAGCAGAAGTTTCAAATCCACAAAAGAACTATGTGGATGATGGCGGAAAGGTAACAGCATCTCTCCTACTGTAAAGAACCCTTGTTTGATGTTCTTTGGACTACTCAGACTGCAGCCAGCTTGAAAACCGAGACTGCTTTTGCAGTTCTTATTGCTGCATTCTGGCTTATGCAATGGTAGACTTCTTTAACAAAAGGCAGACAGACTCTCCACATCAAAGCAAAAGTGGTGAGTACTGAGCCTCTTCCAAACAACAATCCTTTATGGGCACAGGTCAAAAGGGAAGATTAGAGTGATTTCACATATATACATACCTGGTTGATTATACTGATCTTCGTAAGCATCCAGCCAATAAAACCTGAAGACTTGCTGCCCATCTTCTGTATTTACTAATGGGAGTTGACTGGAATCCATTTGAATGGATTGCATTTCTGAAGCTAGACACTCTACATTTTCATCAATTCTGTCCCAAACAGAACCATCAGGGAGGGAAGAGCTTCTGAGGCCATGAAAAAGATAGATATGGCTATATTTAAAATGAGAATTCAAAGAGACCTTCAGGAAAGAAAACACTAGACAGATTCTTCACACTTTAAGAGCACAATACAATCAATTAGAATATTTTGAGGAAGTTTCTTCATCTTCAGAGGCGTCTGCCTCAGGAAGGTTTTTTTTTTTTAATTTATTGATTTATATCCTGCCTTTTTCCTACAAAGGGCTGAAGGCAGCTTACATAATTCTCCTCCTCCATCTTATCCCAACAACAACCCTGTGAGGTAGGTTGGGCTGAGAGTCTGTGACTGGCCCAAAGTCCCCCAGCTGGCTCCATGGCTGAGCGGGGACTAGAACCCAGATTGTCTGAGTTCCAGTCCCATGCTCTTAACCACTACACCACACTGGCACATCTTTTAGGTGAAGATTTTAAAAAAGAATAACCATAAAGTCTTAATACTAAATTCTATTCAACAGGCTTTTCTTCACTACTGAGAACCAAGTCACATCTGTGCTGAAGAACAGCTCCCTAAAAATAAAAATTAAAGCTTTCATGGTATCTCAAATTAGAGAAGTTAAGATTTCATTAAGAATTACTCAACACATATAAATGAAGTCATTCAAGATGAGTTGTATATACAGTAGATGATATCAGTGAAAATGAACACCAAAGAAAAAGACCCTGACATTTCCTTTCATGTACTTACAAGAAATGTGAACCTGTTTTCACTGACTCCTCTTGCTGCATTTGTCTCTCTTCTGAGTTCATCTCTTCTTCCTGGTCTATAATTGTTTCTGCTACACCTCCCATTTCTTCCATGGATTCATCAAAGTCCTCATCATTGAAATCCATTATAGCCTGTTCATCTTCTGAAACTGTGCAGCATGAGAAATGTAATGTACTTAGTTTCAGAAAATACTCTAAACAGTTTTCATTCTAGTATTTTAACCCACCTGCCTGTTAGGGCACTATACAAGGGGCATAAAAGCCAAAATGTCACAGTACAAGACAATTAAATCATGAGATGTCATAATGTATATCCTGACCCTTTTCATGGAGTAAATTCAAGTCTAATTGTATAAGAAGCATTCAGTAAGTAAAAATACAATAGAAAATTACAATCAAACCTCAACTTTTGCAAGCTTGACTGTCACAGATTTGATTATTCATGAGTTTACCATCAATAATTAAATAGAATTTTTTAAAAGATCTGCAGCCTTGTATAGAAAATCAGCAGCAGCATAGAGAAAGAGGAAGCAAAAGGAGAGAGAGGGAGGGCCTCCAAAACATGCCTTCTTGCCCCACCCATCTGGAGGTGAAAACCTCTCTGGCGTTGCCTTGGTGCAAAGAAGGGGCACTGGTGAATGAAAGGGAAGATGGGGAAGAAGAACATAAGAATGCAATAAATGAAGAGCAGTCCTGCTGGATCAGACCAAGGTATGAAAGAGGGGAAAGAAACAATCTAGTTCATGTATGGTCAACAGATGTAAGAGTTATGGGCTGGTGGTGGGAGAGTAGAGATATTCACCATTTTTCCACTTTCATGGGAGTCCTGTGTCCCTAACCCTTATGAATATGGAGGGCTGACTGTACAAGAAAATCAAACATCAATCATTGAGGCTATCATTAAAACCTCAGAGAACAACTAATTCAAAGCTTTCTAGAATGGTGGTATCCTTGTCAGATGTTTAAAAGAATGAAGTGTTAGGGCCTGAAAAGCTTCCTTTGGGAGGGTGTTTCAGAGACCAGAAGTCACCATCAAAGAGACTCAGCTGCTAGTAACATCCCAACATCTCATGCAGCAATTGCACCTGGAGGTTCTGGAACGAAGTCACAGATGCTGAGTGAAGCAAGCAAGGGCTAAGGCCAGGTTAAGGCATGAGGTAACTGGGCTCAAGACAACAGCTTCCATTTAGAGTTCTAGGCCAACCAACAAAACGTTACATGGTAAATGATCCTTACAGCACATCATTTCTGCCCTATCTTATAGGGCAGAGACCCTCTGCCCTTAGAGTGTCTCCTTTCTCTGCATTTACTGTCCACATGAAGAAGCAGAGAAAGAATCCGATCTATCCTACTTGGAGCCCAAAGTCCAAACATTCCACATGCTTTTAAACAATCATTTTTTGAAATATATTCAATTTAACAAATTGGAGGCCCACTGATAAGCAAATGTATAGGCCTCCCCTACATTCAAAATGTGAATGACAGGAGAAGGGCCAGCAGTGTCACCCTGCAGTCTTCTGTATGCAAGAATCTTGTATACAATTAAAGCATGAAGGAGGGTTCAGAGATTTTATTACCTAAGGAAGAATGGGAAACTGTCAGTAAGACATTCAGTTTTTTCACATTGTTGTATATAGCAGTTCTTCCGCTGTAAGTATACATGCACATGAATATTATGCAAGATAAAAGGAGGGGAGACACTGATCAGACCTCATCACAGCTTAGATCCAGCAAACAGTATGTAAGAACATCTGAAACAAATTAGACCTTAATAAGATCCCAAGCTGTTTAAGGTTTTAAACATAAACAAGAGCACCTTGAATTAAGCCTGGAAGATGCTGCTTTACAGTACAAGACAGCAAAGATAAACTGCAATGTATGTGGTTTATAATAAGCATTGTCCCCAAATCATCATAAATACCTTTAATAGCTTCTTCTGCTTTTGTTTTTACTCTGTTTCCCATAGCTTCTATTCCATTTTCAGGATCACTGCTCTCTTCGACTGCCTCTGATCTAGCTGTGTAGACTCTGTGCTTAGAATTTGATGAATTTAATGAAGAAACTTCTTGCTCGATAGGCATAGCAGTTTTCTTCATTGTAGAAGAAGCTGTCTATAAACATAGGTAATTAAAACTTATCAGCGATACTGATTATCACTATGAAATTGCATTTTCCCAACCTTTTCTTTTGTCTTACATTGTTTAACTCTATTCCCACAAAGATATGCAAATTACAATATTCCCTCTTGAAGACTAAAAATAATGTTAATGACCATATTTAAAGAGGTAGAAACCCCGGTACAACCTCTGCATCTATTTTCTAGAGGCAGGAATAAATAAGGCCTTTATTCTTGTGTTACAATCTCTTCCAAAGTATAAATTAAATAAATAAATTAGGCTTATAAAGTTTTTATATGCCATCCAATACCAGTATTTAAGTTGATGAACTTAAACCATGCTACTAACCAGAAATACATTGCTGCCCAATCCTACTGATCATATTAACTATACTGACAGTACTATTTTTAGTTTCCATGGTGTATATCAAACCAAATGATTAAACACATCAAGAAGCTTGAAGATTTAAAATACAGTAGTTTTAAAGTTGCAGGTGTCTAAAAACTAACACTCCCATTTGGGAGTATTACCTTGGAAATCGGAGATTGCACAGAAAAAGGATTCAGTGGTGTTCCAAAAAGCCTCTTCTTTTTTAGCACTGCAACTGGTGGTGGTGCTATATAAGTGGACTACATTAAGAAAATAAGTTTACATTGTTTTTCAAATTCTGCTAAAGCAAAGAGAAGTTCCTACTTGTTCTGCACTATGATGTTCTGATGTATACTGCCATAACACAGAATGGTTTCCTTATGTCTCCCCACACACCCAAATGCCATCAGTTTCTTGAAGGAAAATACACATTCGGGATCCAACACTTCCTGTCCTCTCACACTGAGATAAACAACCTCCAACAATACCCCAATATCACAAGTTTCTGCAGAAGAGACTTTGCACCACCTTACCCTATTGGTATACTGCTGGAAGTTGCAATATTGATGCACCACTAATATAAGCAAGCAGACCAAAAATGTTGGATACTGTCCATAAGAAATAAAATTGTTGTAAAGCTGCCCTATCAACAAAGCAAGGCCTCTTCACACTTTACAACAAACAAACAGAGTTCACTTTGGATCAAAATACTGCATGTTTTCAGATACCTGAAACATTGGGATTTTAACTATTTATCCGGTTAAACATTTAAAATTATTTCCATAATTTCTGAAGAAATGCAAACAGGTTTACTTAGGCTGAAAATCCTAAAGCCTTGTTCCCCTCCCACTTTCTGCAATAATTGTATCTTAAAAACCAAGCAGAAACAAATTCCTACCTTAGCATTCAGATCCTGCAAAATGTCGCCTAACAAATCATCCTTTGACAGGTCAACGGTTTTCTGCAGAATGAGTGTATCTGTGATCAGTTTATAAGCTCTTAAAGAACAAAACATTTCCAATACAGCCTCAGCAGCCTTTTTCAGGAAATTAGAAAAAGTAACAGTCTTGAAATGAAGTATAAAATTAGTAATTATATATTTTGCATAAAATAACTTACATCAGCATTTTTCTTCCCAGTACTGGCCATAAACATAGATTTAATAGTGTTTGGCTTTGATACCATAGTCTTCTTCACATTTTTCTTCTCATTTGGGGAAATTGCATTTCTTCTTCCTACAAGATAATGTATCAGCAGTACTTTAACATCTAGGAGGTAGCATAGCTCAAATTCTATGATCTGATTCGGTATCATTCAGGAGAAAATCACAGGTTGTTTGCATTGTTTAGCCCACAAACAACCAAAAGTGCCCAGGTTCAGACGTAACACTACCAACCTACAAATGGAGCACTACAAATCTTGCACTTGGGGTACATCCCTGCATATCGTGAATTAACCCCCTATTGACTGCCAAATGTCACCATGACAAGTGCTCCAAAGCCATGGAGCTTTTCACAAGACTAGATTCTCCCTGGATTTGCATATTTCCCCATCTCTTCTGCAATGGCTGCAAAAAGTTTGAAAGCTTTCACTTTCATTTTAGAATAACCAGAGTTTAGTGTGTTATCCCAATTATTTAAGTTTTTATAATAGAAACTCTTAAGTTTCCTAAATCTGGCTTATTTCCATTAATCATAAGTCATGGTAACCACCATTTCCAGCTTCAGGCAACACAGCAGATTGGCGTTAAAATAAAACAGACACGAACACTTCTGAACTCTTCGTCTAAGTGGAGACAAGGCTTATTCTTGTAATACTGAACTGTGTTTTTGTGCTACATCTGAACACTGTTCATGGTGACAGGTGCAGTTCAATAGCTAAATGATGGTTTAGTTCCATTAATGGCTTGATTGGACAAGGAAACAGCTGCACAGCAGTCAGTTCACGTCACCTTAGAAGCTCCAGATTGAAAGGGACTTTCAATGGAATCTTATTAAATTGGCAAAACTGCAGACATTTTGACTACAGAGATCATAAACAGCTTAAGCCAAACAGAGGATAAATCAATGTGAAGACCAATGCTATAACCAGGTCAAAATACAAAAACTTATGCTCCCAACACCCACTATAAAAATCCACTTTTATCAGCAATATAGAAATGTGTCACTTTTCAAAGAATTACTACGGCAATCTTTTATACTTTCCTTTTTAAAACTTCAGGAGAATGCTGAAAAAGAACTTTTACTCACCTTTCTTTTCAGAATCAAAAGCATCATCTTCTAAGTCTTCATCAAATATCTCTCTGCCATCTTCAACGTAACCAATCCCATCTGTGCAAAAAGAACATCTGCTACATTACAGACAGTTACATTTGAATTTACCAGTGCAACAAAAAATGTTAAGAGATTCTGGCACTAATGAAATCTTTAAACAATGCTATTTCTAATGCTGTTAAGCCTTCAAACTATTGTGGGTAACCTTTTAGTCCTGAGAGCCCTACTAGCAGTGGGCATAGTCAGAAATGGCTGTGGGTAGACCCTGAGCTAGCAGTGGGCAGGGTTCAAAATCCCTTTCCTCCAGTCTCTTGCTCACACACCCAGACTTTCCCCTTACTTTCTTTTTTCACTATTTCAACTGTACAAAGGCAGCTTTGTTCTTCCATAGAGCTTTTAACCCGCCTTAGTCAATGACTTCATTCTTAGATCCTTCAGAGAAAAGCCACGGAGCGTGGAGGACTAGAGCATCTTTTCCCACTGTAGGCCACTAAATTCCATGGCTTCATTCTCAAGAATCTGAGAAAGAAAAAAAGTTTATGGCAAGCTAGAGCAGCTCTTGCAAATCTTTTCCCACCCAAGGATAGGTCAGGAAAGCTCAGCAATAGCTGTTGCGGGGAGAGATGGGCAACACAGGTCACAGGAGAGTTGCTTGAATTAAGGGCCACACACAGTCCTTGGGCTGCTCACATGTGGATCAGCCAAATAGACAGCTTTTGATTTGGTTTAGGGAAACTAACAGAAAAGCAGCTTTAGTGTCAGCCCAGGGAGATGAAAAATATAATCCATTTCACAAACCATCATCCACAATCCAGTCATCATCTTGGCGTTCTCTGACAATCTTAGAGTATTGCTCTTCGTCAATTTCATCATAAACACTTGTGATTTCCGCAACCTGTAACAGGAGTGTAACAACTGTAACAGTACCTCTTTTTTAGACAGACCAGAGAATATACAGAACCATCATATTCAGCAATATCACTATTAGCTATTCAGGCCATTATACTCCAACATCAGAAGGCCCATTCACATTCAGTAAGTTTCTCTATACACACACACACTCAGAGAGGCCAAGAGTGTGCACACACAACACAGGGAACCACCTCCCCCAAGGATAGTCCTAAGCTGCTAAAAATATAAAGAACTAAAATCCAAATACTCTTTTTCTTTTAGTTACCTCATATTTGATTTTCTCACCAGCCTTTGCTTTTTTCAAGCGTTCCAGTGCTTCCTGTCTCCCTTTTTTAGACTTCTTCTCACGGCGTGAACGTGACGCTATAAGATTTGCTGAATCAGTTGCTTCTGAAATGTGCAATAGTTGTTAACAAATGTTAATAATGGACTGCAGAATTCTAAGCACACAAGAGGCCTAAGCAGAAAAATGAACACTATGCTATGATAATCTAATGTTATTAGCAATAAAAGATAAGGGTTTTAAACAAAGGTAAGAAACCTCTTTCACCACAAGAGTGAAATTCCAGACTGAAAAAGTTCAGAGTAGTGAACACAAAGGCAAAGCAACTGAAGAGCACTTGCCACTCAGAAAACCAGTCCAATCCGCCCCCCCCAAGTACCTAACACATCCATGTCTATATTCAAAGTATGAATAGCATTTTAAAATCAAGAAAAATACATCTACTTGGAGTCTACTTGCACTCAAGCATAATCAAATTATTCTGAAGTATGAAGAACACTATCAGCACCAAAACCCCCAAAACAATGCATGTCTCCTCAGAAGTAGTAAGAAATAGCAGCATTTTCAGAAATTCAAGCCTTCAATTCCTGTCCCTATACAAAAATTAGGTATTTACTCATTTAAATTGTAATATTTAGAATGTTAAAAATAGTGTTTCATTGTACTACAGATGGTTAGTTGGGGCCAAGCACCAAGTGTAGAAGTAGAAAAGTCAGATTTCCAATAGCTTCTAATGTCTGTGAGAACCAATGATCAGTGACAAAAAACTTTGAAGCCCCACAGAAAGTACCACTCCCTGACCAAAACAAAAACAAATCTCCAGAGAATCCAAGAAATGGATTCTCTGAAAATAGCCAAAATAATCAATGAAAGGCCAGAGGAAGCTAGAACACATAGGAAAATACACATATTCTAGGAGACAGACAAAAAGGGTAAAGAAAGAGTCAAAAGTGAGTGTGGGAAAGGGAGGATGCATGACCACCAAAGCAAGAGGTTCCCCAAACAAAGGTACAAATGTTATAACTCACTAATAGTTTTCCCTACATGCACCCTACAAAAATTAATGTCAATAATTTGTTCCTTTGTATCTTCCATTCATTATCTCACCAACAGGTAATAGTAATCAAAACTATTATTTGTAGCAAAGAATACAAGAAGCTGAATGGACTCTGCTACCCATTTTCCTTACAAAATAGTTTTAAAATAAATTCCACCACTGCAATCCAATACAGTAGTTTTACATGCTATGTAATCTATATGTACCGTAAATTAAAAAAGGGATAAAGAAAGTGCCTAAATACTGTTACTAGCCTGAAATCTAATGTAGAATTAGATGTGACACAAGGTATCCAGGCCTGGAGCTCTTGTGGTTGTTTAGTTAAAAAACACGTTAAGTAAACAACAATGAAGTGGATGTAGCAGAAAATTTCTGAACAGGAGTCCACAAAACATTTCCAATATCTAAAAACACAATGCTTTATAAAATAAAAACAGTCAAACTGGGCAGTTTACCTTCTCAATTTAACTTTTTTCAGATGCATATACATATGAAAGATATGTCTCATGAGTTTTGAGCATGCTAAATGCATGTGTTTTCCTTCATTTTCATTTCCCACAATTCAAACAGTGGGCTGTGTCCAAATATTATATGAACAGAATACTACCAATGTTTTCAGATACTTACTGAAAACTTCTGCTTGCACAAGATGCACTTACTCAGTTTGGAGCAATTCCACCCTCCACTGAAGCCCTTTGCACCACATCTACCAACAATATGTCATACAATAACAGCATGAGGAAGACAGCAAGCTCTTACTACCCTGTGCAGCCCCTGATAAAGGAGTATTCAGTAGACACAATCACTCTACCAAGGATAGAAAACCTGTGCTTCATCATCGCTCACTGGCTATGTTGATCAGGGTTGATCAGAGTTGCAATCTAACATCATATGGAAGGTCAACAACAACTGAACAGCCTCACATTCCCCACTTCTCCTTTCTAACAAGCTGTCATTTTTTCCACCTGTTCAGATTTTCAACTCCTGGCTCAAATCATTTGCTAGAAATACTTTCTATTCATACAAGTGATTATGACATGCACCTATTTCAGATTAAATAATCCCATCCTAGGTATTGTTAGCACTATCTTAGGTGCACTACCAATTTATTAATCTGACTAAATGATAGCTATCAATATATCTTTTGTTTACCCAGACATCATTTATCTGAAATCTAAACCCAGATCCATTTAGTTTTCCTAATTTTAAGAACAAAAATGCACAGGTGAAATTCTATGTATGTTTACTAAGGAATATCTCCTACTAAATCCAATTGGACTTTTAATATAGATGGTTATGGCTATATTGAAAAAACTGAAATTAGCATACATTGATGTGATTTTAATTACATTTTTTGTGAAGCTCTTAAACCAGATCAGTATTCATAAGAGGACAAATCTTGCTAATAATGGATTATGAAAGTTAGATTTCTAGAACACTGCTACTTAGAAATACAAGGAAAATGTTTGGTGATGAGTTTTCATATTAATCTCTGCCAGTCACAAAAACAATTATGCAAACATTCAAAAAGTGGAGGAGGGAAAAATTAATATTCAAGGTATGTATGTCGCCTAAGGAATGTCCCAAGTATTACTCCCACCTTAAAAAAATCAAACAGGATTTTTATTTGGAATAGTTAGGGTTTTATTTGTTACAGAGGAAAGAAACTCTGAAGCCTTGGAGAGAAGTGAACAGCAGCAGCTTTTTCTTATTACATACCCCCTTTCAAAAGACTACTCTGGGAATTATTGATTAGACTAGTTCTACCGGTCAGAGGCTTCAACAACTATCCTGACTGTATCCAGCCTCCCTACCAGCTGTGCCTTATAACAACAATGTTCCATGGGCTTCTGTCTTCAGTCACTGGGCATTTGGAGAGCATTTAACCTAACAAATAGTTTTCATTCAGATGCTGCAATTGCCCTGGGGCCAGTAATTGTGACTGAGTTCCTAATAGCCTTTAGCCTTCCTAATAATTCACAAGTCATGCTGATGAAAAGTGGAGTATTTACCCATACTCAAAGGAAAGCAAAGAAATCATAAGGAAGGAAAAAGCATTGAAAGCACCCTTGTTCCTGAAAGCAAGCAACACAGAGCCTAGGATGACTTGATTCCATACAAACATGTAAGGGTTGCACAACAAATCTAATACCAAACAGGAAATGTATGAAGAGTTTTAGAGCATGGCTTGATGTTGCAAATCACTTATTTGCATTATTTATTGCTAAGACTTACCGGGGAATAACACACACTAAAATCCATGGGACTTACTTCTGAGTACACATGGGTAGGATTGACACCATGAGTTTTTTTACGTCTCCGGAAGAAAATCCTATAATAGGAATTCTCTAAATGCATAATCCTATGCATGGCTGAGGAATGCTGGGAGTTGTAGGCTTTTTTTTCTGTCTAATATGGAAAGGATTGCATGCTAAATAACCATTGATCCCGACTCAGATTTGGGAAACGGGGGTTGCAAGACTATTTGTTAGATTCAGAACAGGCTTGCCTAGAAGTCACCATCCCTATTTATGACTGCTTAGTTCATGGCCCAATTTAACAGGCTTTCCAAAGAGCAACATCCCCGGCTACCGCCAGCCTCTCCACTACGAGCATCAGCGCCTGTCTGCCGACACCACGTTAAATGGGCTCATCTACCTCCTCGCTCCCTTGCTTTCCCGTGGCCGTCCGAGTCTGGCCGTTTCCTCCAACCGCCCCCTACATCCCATTGCCGCCGCCGTGCTCTGCGCTCGTTCTCTCACCTCCATGGCAAACATTTTCAGCCCCATCGCGCGGTCGCTCACTCCGATCCATGGCGCGGGGAGCTAAAGAGAAGGACGCCGCTTGCAAGCCTCCAAAACCGGCCCACTGCTTCACGCTCTCGCGCCAAAGCGCCTGAAAGTGGCGCGAGAAAAGAGACCCGAGTGCCCCGGACAGACAGGCAGCCAATCAGAGGCCGCGGAAACGATATCTGCTCTTCCTATTCCGCTTCAGGGTCGAAGAGGAAGAGTAATGAGTGGCTGAGTGGTTTCTGGGTGGGGAAAAGGGCGCGCGCGGTTGCGGTGGCAAACTGCACACCCTCTCTTTCTAGTTTCCTGCATTCTGAACATTAGAAAGAGAGAGGCGGGCGGGAAAGAATTGTGGAATGACGGAGGGGGCTGGAAGCGTGCGAGGCTCAAGTAACTGGGACGCCAACCATCAGGAATGTAATAATGTTATCTGTTACACGTAAATCGTTTGCAATAGTTACCGGTACACTATATATAAGAAGGAACGTCGCTAGTTAAAACTGTGGTAAGACTGGTCTTTAGTTTTAAAGTTTTAATTCTGTACCGTCATTATTAAATCTATCACGAACGTTTACAATTAAAAAAAAAGTTCATCAAAAAAGCACAAACTCCTCAGTGGCAGTACTTGATGCTAAAAATAATACTATACAGGGCGATCCTCTGCATCAGTTTTCCACAGCCTGGAACCTCCAAATATGTTGACTACAACTCCTAGCATCCTCAGCCAGCAGTTTCCTGGGGGTGCTGGGAATTGTAGTCCAGCATATCTGAAGACCACTCGATCGAGAAAGATTGCTGTAAATAAACTTGCACCCTCCACAACATATCTTTCTGCCATTCCAGTTTGCTCTTTCCCATTCACCGTTTTTTATCTCTTGCCCCAATGCTGAAAGCAAGCAAATAGACTTGTACATGTGTTACCATCCATTCCTACATATTTATGAACCTAGCATTATTGCTGTTCTTTGAATGATTCAGAATCTTTATTTATAATGTCAATCTTAAAATGTACATTTGGAATTTCAAACCCCTTCACCACATTAAGGTGTATATCCCAGAGGGGGGAGTGCATAGGATTCTTCCCATACTTGTTATGTGTAATATAATATTAGAAATGTTAAGCAGACATATTATTCTGCTCTTGGCAGTGCACATGACTGTTTTGTCAGCCAATCTGCACCAGAATTTTAGCTAATGATACAATTGTTTCTTCAAACTGAAACTGTAGCCATAGTTCCAGTGCAACTTAAACAATGGCCTTTTGATTCTGGTCCCAAACTTAGGACAAAAGTAAGCTCTAAGTTTGACAGTCAGTGTGGTGTAGTGGTTAAGAGTGAAGGATTGGGACTCACGAGATCTGGGTTCTAGTCCTCACATGAAGCCATGGAGCTCACTGGATGCCTTTGAGCCAGTCAGAAATTCTCAGCCCAACCCGCTTCACAGGACTGTTGTTGTGAAGATAATATTGAAAGCGTCCTTGAGTTCCTTGAAAGGAAAAAAAAAAAGTGAGCCATAAAATAAATAAATCTTACTGCTCCTTAATTTCAAATAAGCTTGCATAGTCTCACTGATTTACAATTCCAGAAAAATATCAGTTGATTACTTCCCTCATATTGTACTCAGCATATAAATTTGCATAGGCAGGAAGACAATAGCCAGCAAACTTTGGGCAACCTATTGTAAATATTCTTATCACTAACAGATTATGCTGTCATGATCTTTAAACTTTGTTGAGACAGTCATACAGAACAGCTTGGCACAACCTTTGTCCAGGACTCAGAGCTACTTAAGATTTGTTCAGTTTGTAAGAGGAAACTGCAGACAGTACCGTGAAAGAGAAGCACACTATCAAGAATGGTAGGCCATCTAAAACGAAAGACAGAAAATGGAACAACAGCTGTTCATTCCTTTAAATGTCAGCGAAAGGTAAGTGATTCTTTATTTGCTAAATATAGCTTAATCCTATATGTCATTATAGAATCAATGGTTACCGTTATACAAGATTCTACTGATTTATTTAAATGTTTATTTTGTTTATTTACTTTAAACTTTTATATTCTGCCTCCTACCGAGGTCTTGGGATGGTCTTACAAAAAGTAGAATAGAGCACAGCATCCAAATAATTCCTTATACAATAAAAGCCCCATAATTAAAATCATAGCCAAGTCTTAAAATAATGGGAAAATGAAAAGGACTTAGCCTGGCACCAAAAAAGAATAAAGTGTCAGCACCAGATGAACCTCTCTAGGGAGCATACTTCATAACCGGGGCATTACCGCAGAGAAGGCCCTTCTCCAGGTAGTCCTAATCTCCTTCAATGGGGGCTCCCGAAGAAGGGCCTCTGTCCCAGATCTTAAGAGGTGGGTAGGCACATAGGGAAGGAGATACTGCTTCAGTTATCCAGGTGCTAATCCATTTAGGACTTTATAGGTCATCACCAGCACCTTAAATTTATAAGCCATAACCCTAAATTCTTTCAAAAAGCCAGGACTCTGAAGAAAACCAAACAGATTTCTTTATTCTACCCCATCCTGAGGATACTCAAAGCCATTGCTTCCTTTGTGCTCTTTGCCTAAACTTTGCCTAAACTTCCTAAACTTTTGAGATGACACAAATGCTTTGTTGCATGGTTCCAAGATCTTCCTGGGTTCTCCAGGCAAGCCACTCATTCCCTGGGCAGAACTCTCTTCTTCAGTTATGCAACTGAAGAAAGCTCTTGTGAGCCTGACAAATGAAGCATTATTTGCTTCCTCATATGAGATCAATTCCTAATAATTCAGTTACAGAAGAAGATACACAGGTCATGGATTCTAAACACTTCAGGTGCTAGTAGCTAGCACAGCCTTTCCCAAAAGTTGGACTGCATCTCTTACAGTCCCCTGGAAATTATGGGACATGCAATCCAACACATCTAGAGGGTGCTAGGTTGAAGAAAGAAGAGCTAGCATAATACCATCAAAATCTTTTTGCTCATGGCTACTGTCAGTACCTGCCATATTAGGCAAGGTAATAGATGGATGCCCAACGAAACTAAAAGGTTTATAATGGCTGCACTTCTTAGGGTGCAAGGCTATGCATGTTCAGACAGGAATATAATTGTGCAACATTGCCTGGGAAATGCTAGTAGTTGTAGGACTTTTCTGTCTGAACATGCATAGCATTGTGGCCTTTATAACATAGTTCCCACATATTGCTGTTGGGTTTATGCGTGTTGTTTCATCCCTAAAGTATGTAGAGTTCATGGCAGAGGTGATAGCTGAACTAGGTATTTCCTGATATACAACTCAGTCTTTTCAACTGTATCTGTGCATAGCAGTTTATTGCTGACACATGGAAAATGTCACATTTCTGGCATCTGGTATATAATAAATCCATACTACCAGACTAGTTGCCATCATTTTTTTCCTAAAGATTTTTATTAAAATGTTTAAACTAAAAACATCAATCATCAAATACATTGGATGTACTGGGTCAGCCCCTTATAACATATCTTTTCAACATTCTATAATCAAATTCAAATCAGTTTATAAAAATTTAAAAACATCTTTAAATCTAAGTCAAGTCCCGTTTCTCCAGCCAATCATAAAAAAGATCCCAAGTTTGATAGAAGCCATCATTTATGAGACAGTTGGTGATGAAATGTCAGCCTTATCTTTGGTCTTGTTCTTAAATAATTCATACAGTCCTTCTAATGGACATTAAAGGAACTTTAAAGCAACATCTTTTTTTCTCCAATTTCAGCTATTTATCCTTCAAAGGTGATGTATTACTGCTCTTGCTGTTCTGCCCAAATTCGGCATTATCCTGTGTTATGTTTCCTCCTATGCCTAGTATTTATAATTGTTCTCTTTTATTCTCAATGTATCTGATGACATTGGATCAAGGCAGGATGCCATGCAGTGATTAGTTGGTCCTAGGAAAATGTCCTGTCCAGTTGATACTGGCTCTTTCTCCATTTGGAAGAAATGTCCCTGCAACTTTATTCTCTGCTATTTCCTTAGATTGCACCCCAAAGGACCATTCAGTAGCCAAGTAGCCAAGTTCAGACAATCTACCAGGCCTCACGAACCACAGTTTATGAACATAGGAACAAGCATCAGAGCCAATCTTCCTTCCTCTTCCTTCCTCATATGTTCTAGCTTTGGTGCACCAACCTTGGCTTATATTAAGCCAGAGTTCCTCATTAAATCTGATCCAGGAATGCCAGTTAACAAATTAGAATAATAAGCCAAGAACAGAGAGGAGGGGTAAAGGAAGATCAATTCAATACTGACTTCCAGTTTCATACATTACAGATTATGAAGCCAAAGAAGGTCATCCAAACATTTCCTCCACATAAATAAAAGACTTTTTATAGCCAGATGCTCTTAGTTCATGTTTGATGTTCTGTTTTCTTTCGATGTTCCCATTTCTGGATGTT
Source organism: Varanus komodoensis (assembly GCF_004798865.1). NCBI lineage: Eukaryota > Metazoa > Chordata > Lepidosauria > Squamata > Varanidae > Varanus > Varanus komodoensis. The sequence continues at coordinate 2,426,017 of NW_025335941.1, read as the reverse complement.
TAACAGAAGTAAAGATGTTTAGTTGCCTGAAGTGAGTCCAGTTACTTATATCCAATAAATACGAAATTTCAGTCCATTTTCAGGCTGATTTTGGCACTGAAACTGCCTTGGATGCCCTGTGGGATGACCTTTGCCAGGAGAAGGACAGGGGGAGTGCATTCTTACTAATTCTTCTAGACTTCTCAGCAGCTTTCGATACCATTGACCATGGTATCCTACTGGATAGGTTGGCCGAGTTGGAGGGTGGAGGCACTGCTTTGCAGTGGTTCTGCTCCTACTTGGTCAGCCAGTCCCAGAAGGTAGTGCCAGGGGACTGTGGCTCTGCACAATGGCAATTATGCCATGGAGTTCTGCAGGGTTCCAATTTATCCCCCACAGTGTTCAATATCTACATGAAACTGCTGGGAGAGTTTGGGCAATGATATACTTATAACACCAAGTTCTACCTCTCTTTTTCATCTAATCCAAGTGAAGAAGTGAACGTGATGAACCAGTGCCTGGATGGCATGATATTCTAGATAAGGGCCAATAAACTGAGACTTACTCCAGATACGAGGAGGTTCTGTTGGTTCAGCTGTCTGAATGAGTGATATTTGCCCTGTCCTGGGTGTGGGGTTGCACTCCCTCTGGGAGACAGGGTGCATAGATTGGGAGTGCTCCTTGACCTAGCATTATCCCTGGAATTCCAGGTGTCTGCTGTGGCAAGGAGCACTTTCCATCAGCCTCAGCTGATCTATCAAATACGTCATTACCTGAATGAGCAGAGTCTAGCAACAGTAATCCACGTTCTGGTAACCTCCTGATTAGATTATTTTATGAGGCTATCCTCTACATGGGACTATCCTTGAAGATGGTCCACATTCTTCACTTCCTACAGAATAGAGATTGCTCACTCGGACTGGCAGACATGATCATACAACATCAGTCCTATATCACCTCCATTGGTTACCAACTGAAGTTGGGGCACAATTTAAGGTGTTACCTTGACATATAAAGCCTTAAATGGTTTATCTGAAGGAATGTCTACTTCCATATACACCTGCCCCAACTTTAAGATATTCCACTGAGGTCCCTCTTTGGGAGCCCTTCTTAAAGGAACAGTGGCTACCTGGGGAAGGGTCTTTTTTGTGGTATTGCCCTGGCTCTGGAATTTGCTTCCCAGATAGATGCATCTGGCCCTTACACTTTATTCTTTTCAGTGTCAAGCCAAAACCGTTTTTATTTTCCCAGTACTTTAATGGTTGAAGGGTTTTAAAATTGGAACTTTATATTGTATTTTAACATGCTGTTACTGTTTTATGAGCTGTCTTGAGAGGCATCTCAGGTAAAGATGGGGTATAAATGTTTTAAATAATGTGTCCCCTTCCTCCCTCACCTCTCCATGTGCATCTCTCCTAAAGCTGCACACTCAGTGGAAGAGGATGACCATCCCAGACAGAAGGAATTGTATTTATTGTTGAGCTGGAATGAGGTGATGAAATTGTCTACATGTAACCTGAACAAACATATCCATGTAGTGCCAATAATACTAGGAAATAAAGGACCTGCCTTACTAGCACAGAACAGACAACCGCATCACAGTAAGCTCTATTCTACAGACTGCATCAGAGGTGCTTAGTGTGTAGTCCAAGTTACTTCAGGTAAAAAATGGCAAAGCAGGACAAGGGCATAACCAGCAAGGCAGGAGTTGTCCAAATATTTCAGTGCACACTGCAAAAGTGCTGACTAGAGTGCTGTCCCACACAGAAAACTCTTGTCCCAGCACAGCACAGAGGCCTTATGAAAGCAAGCTGTTGTTATTGTGTTCTCCTCTTGAGAACCACCCTGAGTTTTAGGGGCATTGACTGACTCTGTGACCTTTTATTCCTCTAGTTTGTGGAGGAGGGCATCTTTTAACAGTTCTGCTAAGTTACACCCTCTGGGGGGACAAGTGGTATCTTCTTCCCATACATGTCTCTTATCAAGACTGAAAAGTGATTCGGGTTGGAGAATATGATATGAGCCAGATTTTTAAACCTGGAATAGTTTTGGAATAGGCCACTTAAAGAAAAGCTTAAGCAGCAAAATGACACTGAAACTGACACTGGCATACTTCAGGCTGATCTTGAGAAGGTAAGACTGACTGGAGAAGATAATAATGCTAAGGAAAGTTGAAGACATAAGAAGAGGGAAACTAGCTATGAGATGCAGCAGTTCCACAAGCCTTGCGTTTACAAGAGCTGAGCAGGGCTGTCAAAGACTGGATACTTTGGAGATCATTTATTCATAGGATCATCATAAGTTGGAGATGACTTGATGACAAATAACAATAAAGGTATATAATCTTAAATAATTATAAATTAATAATATATTAGTTGACTACATATATGGTGCAGTTTGGGATGAAAATGCATTTTCCCAACAATAAAACATTGCTATCCTAAGTACTTGGATCGCAAGGCGATCTCACCGGTCAGTCCTAGAGGAGATCAACCCTGACTGCTCTTTAGAAGGACAGATACCGAAGATGAAACTCAAATACTTTGGCCACCTAATGAGAAGGAAGGACTCCCTGGAGAAGAGCCTAACTCTGGGAACAATAGATGGCAAAAGGAGAAGGGGACGGCAGAGGATGAGGTGGCTAGATGGAGTCACTGAAGCAGTTGGTGTGAGCTTGGATGGACTCCTGGGGATCGCGGAGGGCAGGGGAGGCCTGGAGAAATGTTGTCCATGGGGTCGCAATGGGTCAGACACAACTTCGTGACTAACAACAAAATCTTAAGTACTAGGCCAAGTTGATTTCAAAGTGGCAAAAGGAAAGGTGAGAGAATTTAGGTTGGTGGGGAATCCCCTTAAAAGTGTAATGCACATTTGGTCTGATTCTCTGCATGTTTACTCAGAAGTGAAACTGAAATCAATAAGAATTACTCTCACATAGTTTGCCTTAAATTGCGGGGGAGGAGGGAGGAAGGAAGGGCAGGTCTTTTACATTTTCCATTGGCTGAATCTTGGAATATTCCATTTTTCCAGTGCATTAAAAAAATATATTACTCAAATTCTACACTGAGATTTCATATATTCCTCATTACTCTAAATGCTTTCTCTTACTTCCTCTTCTCTGACTTTCCCCACCTTCCCCTTTGCAAAAATGCATCTTTTTCTCAGTTGCCTTTTCTTTGTCTGAAGTGACATTTAAATAATACTGCTTATCTCTAAAGATTGGCCATGAGTCATTATTTGCCTACAGCTGGTTTTAGGCTCTATTTACAAGGAAGGTTTGGTTGTTGCTGTTGTTGGTTTTTTGGTGGGGGGAGGTAAATTAAGCTGCTACAGTTAAACTCAGCTGTATTAACAAGTTTGTATTGACCCATCTCAGTTGTTTGTTGCTTCAGATTCAGTTTTAAATATCTTGTGGAATTTCCTGATTTTTTTTTGTATTTTATTTATCCTGTATTATTTGATGTTTATATTTTATACTGTATATAGTATTTTTTGAATGGTTGTACTTTGCCCAAAGAACTTGGGCTACTGTAGGGTATAGAAATAAAATAAACAAAGTGACAGTGACAATAGGGAGCAATCCTGTTTCATTTGGATAGAAGCAAGTCCTGTTACTCCCTGCATTCTACTTTGCCCTAAGGATTCTTCAAGTGGTCTGCTTTCCTCAGTAGCAGGAGCTCCAAAGAGGAAAAAATGGATTTTTCAAGAAAGAGAAGGAGACACATTATCATCACTGCATTTATACGATACTAACTTGAAAGATGGGCACTACAGTTCATGCTGATCCAGCTAGTACATTTGCACAAGCAATAATCAACATAGGCATCCCATATGGATTGTGGGTGTAATCATGATGATTCAGTAGGGGTAATACTTGACAGCCTGTCTAGAAGTACTGTAAAAAGCCTCAGTGCTTTCCTATTGCAAAAGTTTAATTTGATAGATCTCACTTGCGTTACACCATATAATCAACCAACCAACCAACCAACACTATTTATTTAAGATTATCAGCTCTGTAAATCATGAGTTGTATTCAAACTGTATCCTTTCATCAGTAGAATGGACATCTCTGGATAATCCTTCCCCTTCACCCCCCACCCCATTGTCTGCTATGGAGAATTCAGCAGGCTCAGAAGGATGTGAGGAGGATGCAAGGAGAAAGGGGAGAAGGGAACCTCCTATTACATAAGTAGAAGTGATATTTATTTATTGATTTATCTATCGATTTTTATCCTGCCTTTTTCCTACAAAGGGCTCAAGGCAGCTTACATCATTCCCTTCCTCCATCTTATCCCCACAACAACAACCCTGTGAGGTAGGTTGGGCTGAGAGTCTGTGACTGGCCCAAAGCCACCCAGTTGGCTCCATGGCTGACCGGGGACTAGAACTCAGGTCGTCTGAGTCCCAGTCCCACACTCTTAACCACTATACCACACTGGCTCTCTGATATAAAATGGACACAAAGGTTAATATAAGCCAGTCTGTAGGACTATCCAGATATCAGGCATGTGGCGTGCCACTGAATTTCACAATGCTAAATCATGCACTTTTTACCCAGAGGTGTTTGTGTGAATCAAGAAATATGGTATACAACTAGCTTCCAAAGTGTCAAAACTTTAACTATATTTTATTGATTTGTGAAATTTGTTAAAAAGCCTCCCATTAGCATCATGCTTTTTGGGCAGCCATTACAATAAAATTACCAAAAGGTAATTAAAATTATACAATTAAAATGCAAAAGATAAAATAAAGTGGAATGACAAATAAAATTGTAATTTTGTTAAAATGATAAAACTCTGAAACAAAAGCAAAAACAATCATACATGCTAAGCACTATGTTTTACTCACATGCATTCCTGTCTAGTATCAACATTATCCAGAGTGCATCACCTGTGCAACTCTACTGTTGTAAGGAGCTGCACCTTTTCAGCACGAAACTCCTTTAGTAACTACTCTGCCTATTTGCTACCAGGCCAGGTAGAAGGTTTTGGTGCTCATGTATAAATCTTAAACCTTGCTACCAGGATTCCTGTCCTAGTCGCTGAGGTAATAGGTGGCATGGAAGTTCTGTATGGACCTATGACCTAGTTGGGGTCTGCCCTTTAGTGTAGAGGCATTGTTTGTTTGGAGCTCCTGGCCTCTGGAGGTCAGGCAGGCACCAACATTGTCACCTTCAGTGTCTGCTGAAAACACTTTTATTTCTGGAACTGGATGGGACTGGACTGGATGCCTTGCCAAGTACTTCAAACCCTAGTTGGTTCATTGTTGTTTGCTGACCAATTGCACCCCTGTTGGCTTCTAGCCTATGGTGGTTTGTTTAGGTATCCAGGCTGCTTTGGTTGTTGCTTTATTGTCTGATCCCTCATTCCTGCCTACTTCCTGTAACCCTGCTTGCTTGCTTGCTTACTTGTGCTGGAGAATAGTAACTGCATCCAACAAATATTTGAGTGGCATTACTAGACTAGTATGCCACAGAGACTTTTGAATTTGCTTGGGACTCTAATGTATGTGAATTTGCTATGGTTCCCTTAATAAGACTAGCTAAGGCTCATGGTTTTGGACTGGTTCTTGCCAGTGTACCCCTAAAACTCACAATGCTAAACACTCAGGGTATTGTGAGAATGAGTAAAAAAAAAAAAACCAACAACACGGTACTTAGCTAGCTACTAAAGTGTTGGTAATGTTGGGGTATAAGCAGAGAAATGGCCTTTACTGAGTCAGGCCATTGGTTCACCTAGTTCATTATTGCCTACACTGACTGGCAGCAAGTAAAGTGTGTGTGGCCCTTCTACATGTAAAGTATGTGTTCCTCCACTGAGTTAAGGCATTCAAGTGATTTCATGTAATACTTTTATATAATTGCATGAGTGCTACTAATAAGAGGAGCTGTCCTTTCAGCACCACAACACAGCTGGCATTGTATGTGTGCATGCATGCCATTTAAAGGAAAAGGGCCTTTTCCACAGTAGTGCCCCCATCATGGAACTCTCTTCCATCAGAGGTCCAGTTGGTGCCATCTCTTTATTCTTTTAGGCACTATCTTTTTTTGTCTTTTTTTCACCATTATTTTGGTGGGTGAGCCCTTGGTCTATGGTTTTAATGGTTTTATGTTGCTAATTGCTGCTGCCTGAACCAGATTTTACCTTTTGTACTTTATTTTTGCTTAAATTTACTTTATTTTTATTAAAATTATTTTAAATAGTCTTATTAATCATTTAACTTTATGTCTATTTTATTATTTACCTTGTAAAAACCTCGATGTGTAAAGAGTAACTGAATAATTTAGTTATTCTTAGGGGCAGTGGTTATTGTACTAAATCCTACATTTTAAATATGAAGACCAGGTATTTTTGCACACAGAAGTACAAGTACGTATGAGTCATGTGTATACATATTTTGTTCACAAGAACTGAAGATGACCGTGCAGTTAAGAGGAGGATGAAAACACACACACACACAGCCTTTCATAAAAAATGAAATAAGAGTTAAAGAGTCATTTAGTCTTTAAAGGGCTAAGCATTGATTTCTCTGTGTATATAACAGGATCAGAAAAGAGAATGCAGCATAAAACTATTTCACAATCATGAATGTTGATATTGTGAAGCTTTGTCCAATGCTTAAGCACATTTTGTTTGTGTCGAAAACTACACCGCACCAAATAAAGGAGAAACCATTCAGATGGCATTCATAACAACCCGCCTCCCAGTATATATCGCATAACTCAGTTAAAGTGGTACTATGATGACAGTAACCAACCAGAAGGCATCATGCAAATCAGAATACTGTATCCTGTACCAACTGCTCTGTTGCTAGCTGGTTGTTATAGTGATAAACTGAGGCCTTGCCTCTTGGCTTCTCCTTGAAAGAAAAACCTCTAATTTCTCCAGGGAAGGAAAGGAAGAGAAGGGGGGAGGCGGGGGACAGAATTACATGAGAAAGGAAAACATTATCTGGCTGAGAAAAGAATAGCAGAGAGGGCATCACGGAGAGAAGCATTCACTGGCCATGCCAGTGCTTGCAACTAATGCTGAGTCAGAAACAGGTATCCCAAAATCCTTTTCTAATGAGCTTCCTTCAGAAACCATGGAGGAGATAGAGCACACATGCCCTCAGCCTCGATTGGTAAGTAAAGACAAAGGAAACATTTATTTGCTATCCTGAAGCTCTTTGCCTTATTAGGATATAATGGAACCAATGCTTTACAGGCTGAATCGAAATGAAAGAACAGCCTAATCCATGTTACGTTTTTGTTTATTCTAAGAATGTGTATTACAAAGCATTAATTATGCCTACTGCATTAAGGTAGACAATGAGATCATAGTATTTTTCTGTGACCAGTCTCCTTCAACAAAAGCATGTCAGGCTATGCAAAAATGGCACTTTAGCCTTTGTTAGATTCATATTTTCAGCAGAACTCTTTATTTATTCCTTGCCTGCTCTTTGCCTTTCTGCTGACTTTAAAAAATGAAATGGCTGAGAAACAGAATTTCACAATTATCATTATCATCAAAACATGTCTGTTACAGTAGCATTTCAAAGACTGTCACAGACCCCACTTTTTCCCCCTCTAGGGATTCCAGTAACACTGTGTCTTTAACAGGCATATTACTTTCAAGCAGTTGAGTCATATGAATTGGGGATTTGCATCAGGGAAAAACTGCATTTCTTCAATAATTAATCTATAGTGCATGCAAAGACTCCAGCTCCATATAGAATAAAGAATCCTTTCCTCACTGCATGGCTCTTGTCTTGAATTTGACCGGCTTCTATGTTGACTGTTTCCATTGTTATGATTTTGCATATGCATTTTTTATCAGTCGGAGACTTTGCTTAGCTATTTTTTTTAAAGGGACAGGGGAATAATAGCTCACTTTGGTGATGCTCTGAAGTTGTTGTTCCATAAGTTATTCAGCTACCCTAAAAACTACTGGGTAGTTTTGCATGGCAATAGATGAATATACTTGCAGATTATGATTCAAAAGGGAATTGTAAAGAGATGGCCTCTAGTTTATGTGAATGGGACATAGAATTGACTTCTGAAAGTAAAAATGTATTAAGAAGTTTACATACTTGGAAGTAAAGTATACCTATTTCAGTGGGATTTAGTTATGAATAAATATGGTTAGAATTGAGAAGGGGATCAGTGATTCAGTGATGGAAAAGAGTGTCTAATTCTACCCTAAGAATCTTAACCATTCCTAAGTGACAGTGTACAGTAACTTGAGTGAAGAACATGTGGCCCTTCAGATGTTGCAGCCAATGTTGACAGGAGTCCAACAACATCTGGAGGGCTATACATTCCCCATCCCTTCTGTAAAACAAGAAGCATCTTGAGAGCTGAGTGCTTTACCATGATATTTCCTTTTTCTGTATCCTATTATTAATCTCTCCCATCACTATGTCCTAAGGTTGCTGCATCTGGAGAAAGTTAAACTCAGAAAGGCAGCCAATTTGCCAAGTTAGCACTGTACCACTACGAATATTTAACACTGGAATGAAATATTCACATGGTTTTGGCCAGTGTTTTCTGAAAATTAATTCTAATTATTAAATTAAAGCTTCAATTTTAAAAGGTATTCAGGACCTATAAATATTGATGGACGGCACTTGGACTAACTTTTTAATAGAGTTACATTTCCACTTATTCAGTTTTTTGTTCTTATTATACTATTTGTTTGGCTTTTGTGTTCAAATCTCAGACAGAACAAAGTATTTTGTAATATTACAATTACACTATCTGACAAGTAGAATGAATGAAAGGAAATAATAGGCATAATACTTTAATATAAATGTTAGCTATTGTGATAGCCTACTTCTGGAAATGTTTGTGGCTGCTAAAACTATACGAATATTACAAGAACTTGTCATGAGTCCATGTGGAAACAGCAAGATATTATTCTCATGTTGACTGGAGTTTACCAGAAGAAGAATCTTAGGTGTACTGACTCCATTTCTATGAAATTCCAGCCTCTGGAGCTCACACAAGCACCAATATTGTGATGTTTTTGGTGCCTATGGAAAACATCTTGGTTCCAAGATTTTTTTTTTTTTTTTTTGGCCAACCATGGTTTTAATGTTAACTTAAAAAAAAAAAAGTATTGTTTTTGTTCTATCTGATTTAGTGTTTTTACTGTTCACCACTCCAGGATCTACCTAGATATGAAGCAGTATACAGATACTGAACATAATAAAGAAAGGTCTGACTTAGATTTTCACAAGCATTTAAAATTAATTACAGGAGAAAAACTTTACACAAAGTTTTATGGAACTCATACTTCTAAAGTGAGGTTATGGTTGGACTATATACTTATTTCCTATGTATTATCTCATTCCTTCATCCCTGCATTCTTGCATGACATAAATGTGCAGATAATGACCTGGAGGGGGAGTTAGAGGAAATATGGTTAACCAGGTCAAGCTTCAGGAAGGAACAGTGATTGAAGTGGCAGAGAACAAACTATCACTCTAATGCAGGAAATAACACGCCATCACAGCTTTTATGTGGGAGCTGGTTTCAAGTCACCATATTATTATTGCCCACGGTTATATTTAAAATCTTGGAACATGGGTAAAACAGAGAAGAAATCAACAAGAGTTTCTTAGATCCAAGTAACCTTATAAAAGGATCAGAAAATTATGCTTTGGGGTTTTTTTTTCCTGATTTACAAGATCAAATGGCCTATCAGAGTTGTAGTAGATAAAACAGATGACTTAAAAAACAGAGGATGATGACCAAATATACATATTGTAGATTCACCAAGGGGGAAAAAAGTAAGAAATCAATTATGTTCATAGAGACAGTTAAAACTTTACATCCCTCTCTCATTTGCAGGTGCTAAAATTGAAACAAGTGTTAGATGCATATCATATGGAAACTGTACTATTAGAAAATACCTACTATGTTGATACCTTTGTGAAGATCAAACTAAATTCCGATAATAGAGTAAAGATGTCCTAACTGTGCAGTGCTGTATCCATCTGCCTTCTGAGTTTGAAAGTTGGTGAACTTTGCGTGCTATTTACTAAGCCCAGCTGAGATGTTTACATTGCAGTCATGTGCATAGCTACACAGAACTGAGTCTCATACATGAATTATTCCTAGGTAAAAGGTATAAGATGCAGCTTTTGTTAGCCAGCAACATTCTGTACCCAGTGGACCAGTATAAAAACTATCCAGGCATACAGGATGTGGGCACATGCCATGAATGCCCCAATACTTGATTTTCACAGTTATTGTTCCTCCTCAAACGAGCTTATGCTAAGTTGCTGACCCATGTTATATGGGGAGAGGGGTGTGTACAGTCACAATCCTGTAAGCATTTGAGCCATCCATATTACTTAGATAATTATTATTCTATGTGTAAATTTTTGCTAGGACAAAAGGATCCTTAAACTCACTCAATTAGATCCTTAAGTCCACTCAATAGATCCACAAGACCCTGCTCCATGATGATGATGTTGTTGTTGTTGTTGTTAATTTTGTTATTCTTATGATGGTTGTTGATTAACAAATATACCATCAAAATAATAATTGATTTAAGGAAGAAAATGAGGGGAACTCCAGAAGAAGATCTAGAAAGAGAGGGGCAATAAATGGAAAGAGAAGAAGAAAGTAGAAGAGCTGCCTCATATTTCCATTAGACTGTAGTAATATATTGTACAGCAAAGAATTTTCTTCTCAGTTTGTGCAACCTTTCTTTATAACACAGCCCACCAAACACTTAAATTCAATTTGACCCCAATCCAGCTGACTGAAATCCATGTTACAATCATAAACGTCATCTATGGATCATCCTACCCATCATATCTAGTATATATTATATACACTTGTCCTAATGTTGTTATAAGTTATGGTATGAATGGGAGGAAAATAACCATACCAATGTTCTTAAGATACACCGTTTTTGACAATTGAATGCTTAGTGTGCCCAGGAGCACCTCTTTGGATTTTGCTGAACATTCTCTTACAGTTCTCTCTTTGCCCACTCCCCCATCCCCCAGAGTGTATGAAATCTGAAATGGTGCCCTTAAGAACAGCCCCATTTCCACAGAGTTCATGTCAGATTCAAAAATTGGTGCAGCTCTGAATCAGAGCAAATGCTTTTGGAGTGTGTGTATCAGTTTGCATGACCTGAGGATGGCCAATAAGCAATGCCGACATGTCAACCACATTCCTGTGTGCCAGCTGCATGCCTCCTGATTTATCAAATTACCCTTGCTGGGCCTGGCTGGGGTGGTTCAGAAACCATCCAGAGCACGTGGACTGTTCTAGAGTTGCTTGAGGTTCATAAACCACTTCAGCCACCAATCCTCACCTGGTGTGGGCATGCACATGGTGGACATGTTGTGAGCGGAGCCAGCTGGTGCCGAAGGTCAGACTAGATGGCCCGGGAGACCCCTTCTGACTCGCTCTGTTTCTGTGTTTCACAACAAGTCAAAGTAAGAGTGAAATTCATGCATAGTTCCTGGCTATACTCCACAACAAATCCCCATAATATGTCTCTGCATGATTCATTGAACAAGAAATCCAAACTAGGTAAAAATTCAAAATACTGGTGGCTTTGACTATTGTATAATCACAATAGCATGGGGGGGGGTTGTATAATTTGCATTTACTTATATGATTTATATCCTACTTTTTTCTTACAAAGAACTCAAAGTGGCTTACAGCATTCTCCTCTTCCTGTCCTGAAATCTTATCCCCACAACAACCCTGTGAGGTTGGGCTGAGAGTCTGTGACTGGCCCAAAATCACCCAGTTGGCTTCATGATCAAGCAGGGATAGAACCCAGATTGCCTAAGTCCCAGTCTCACACTGTTAACCACAACACCACACTGACTGACTGACTGACTGACTGACTGACTGACTGACTCATTCATTCTCTCTCCCCCCTCAACATGTGTGTGTGTGTTTGTGCGTGTGTAAAAATCACCCCCAACACATAGACCCATTTTGGACATCAAAACAAGCCATGGTGGCTTCTTTTAAGTCACAGTGTGTGCCAGGTACCATTTTCCTAATCAGTCACCAGTTGCAATCTGTCATGTCATTTAACCAAGATATCATGGCTTGCTTGAAGGTGAAGCAACCTTCCTTTTGTAGGAAGATGACAACATCTGAACATTCCATCAAATTTATAAATGAAGCACAGTATTGGCGCTATCAAGTGCCTTGTCTGGAAGCACCCTAACAGTTTGAGGGTCATTGCTCTTGATCAACAGTGATGCTAGCATAAACTATTTTGAGGATGCCAAAGGAAGGCTTCTTAGAATTCCTAAGCATACACGATCAAAACATTCTGCTTCTTCTACCAGCAGGGAGAAAGGGAGGTTGGGGCGGGGGGGGAGAGAAAAGACCACAGAACAGACCTATTTTCTTCAAGTTATCTCCCAGGAAACAGCTTTTTCCTAGCTAGGTCATGATTACCAGTTGTAGGCCTCAGACCATAGCCATTATTGTTTTAACATTTCTATCTTCCTCTTTATCCCAGCATGAACCATGTCTGGTTGGATGTTGTATAAGTTGACCTTGCTTAGAAAGAAAAAGGCAGTTTAACACTCAACTACCACAAAGACAGAAGGGAAAAGACAGTGATTAGAAAATAAAGGAAAGACTGTATGATCATGTATAATATACAGAAAACACTGCACTACGTGGTTAGTCAGTTGAAAAGCAAGCAACCCCATCTGAGGACATGCTTCGTGCAGCATGCCAGCTGATACTACCTGCCACTACCATGAGTAAAACAATCCCAGTCACCTCAGTTTGCACACACTCTCAGTCACTTGGGAACTAGTGGCTGAAGATTCCATTGGGGTCCTTTGTGCTGGGTCTGTTTTTTGTTTTTTTGTTTTTTGCAGCCTATTTGTGTTCTTGGCAGAGTGCAATTATGTTCAGCACACTGCATGCACCCTGAGTGTGGAAAAATATGGTGTGCAGCTTGTGAGCCTCCCTCATTTGATCGTCAAACACACAAGCTGGGTTTTGGTGAAAACAGGATAAAAGAGTTATTACAGATTAACGAAAAGTACAGAATGGGGAGAAGGTTGGTCAGATTCTCAGCATGCATCCATAAGTGGTTCAAAGTAGCAAATCAGTGACAAAGAAAAAATGTCTAGAAATACCATCTAGCTAGCACAGCCCTGTAATAAGTTGCCTACCTGGTTCCTTGAAGACCCACTCCTGGTGCCTGTATCAGGTCTTCTCCCTTTGACTGGGGAAAAACTACACCTGGGTGCCTGTACCAGAGAAACCCTAGGCAATCTCTCCACATACCTGCATCCAACTAATTTACTTCCTGGGAGACTTGGTCCTGACAGTTCTGCTGGAAAAGTTCCCCATCTCCCTATTCCAGAGGAGTATATCTCCTCTGGTTTCTTACCTCTTGCTTGGGGAGAGATTTCAGAAGAACCTCTTTTGGTTCATTGACAGTCTGGTGATGGATCATTCCCAGCTTTGAAATGGATTTTAGAAGATTCCTGTTGTTCAGGTACCTGGACAGTTTCCCTTTGAATAGATTGGCTACTTGGGAGTGCCTGGACATTTGTGTTACAACAGCAGAACCAGGTGACCTGTCCTTTTATTTGTGTGAAAATCTGCATCTGTTGACAAAAGGGAGGCTTTTATCTTCTGGACCTGAGTAAGATGGAATCAGTATGATCTGGCTGACTGGGTCAATCCAGCCTTACTATAATAGCACCTTGCGGTCTTTTGATCCTAACAAGTTCTTTCTTGCCTCTGCCCCCAAGTTTTCTTCTTGCTCCAAAGTTGGCCACCATTTGCTTTCTACCTTATTGGGAACTCATTAGAACAAAGCCACCTTACAGAGAAAGACTTGGACTCTGAGAGAGAGGTATGTGTGGGCAAACCCAGCTTGTTCCCCTGTCTCTGTTAAAGCAGGACTTGAGCTGGTCTTCCCCACTTCCTGCATCAACCTATTGTAGAACTAGAAATGTGGAATAGCTTTCTGAACAGCAAGTTCTACAGTCAACAAAGGTCTCCCAGTTTAGTGATTTGCGATACACATAAGAACAGGGCAAAGTACTCAAGGAATATAACAACAGCAACAAAAATATGCTACTTTGCCCATACAATTTGAGGATCTAACTAGGTCCTAAAGTTCAGGTTTGCTCCCACCAAAGTTCAGGACAATGTCTCCTTCCAATTAAGAATGGAGTATTTCTTCCTATGGGTAGATTCTCCCCCCCCCCCGCCCCCCGCCACCGCCCCACATACATACACGCCCGGTGCACAGAGCTGGCACTTGAGAAAAAAAGGAGGCTGAGGGGGGGAAATCTAGCAGGAAGTGGAGCTAAAGCTATGACATTTAATGGGAGTGGTTTTCTCAGAAACTGGCTCTAGAAGGTATGGTGAGCATTACCTTAATCAGAGCAGTTAATACTTACACAAAGTTAAAAGGAGGGTTGAAAAGGTCTTGCATATCACTGAAGAGAAATTTTCAACCAACTGTATTAAACAGGACAATTTCTCTGAGGGCTGTTTTAGTTAACTTAGTTGTCTTATTTATTTAAAACAGTTCCTGTCCTGCTGTTCAGATAATCTTCCCAGAGTAGCTCACATAGCTAAAACAGAAGAACCACAATAAACATATAAAAGGCAGCATAAAAGAGTAGCAGAATAGAAACAAACCCCAACCCAAACAAGGTAAAAACACTGCACAAAAGCTCAGCATCTAATGCCCAGACTAAATAAAAAGGCCTGCCTAATGTTATTCAGTGTGCAGAGGGGCTGACCAACCATTGTGACTTATTGTGATCAACCACAATGGTCTCTTCAAGTTTCAAGGCTACCATGATTGCTTGTTGTTGAGATTCTTTAGAATAAATGACCGTATAGAAAAGCCATAAATAAATATATAAAATCCAAATTTGGACAACACAACTCATTGTGCATTTAGCCTCAGAACGAGAGAGTCTCTTGGCAACAGTGGACATTACTACTTTGGCAAATGGCAGGCTAGAGAGCATGGCTCACAGCTGCCCCCATTTTGACCCAGCTGTCCTCTTGCCTCCTTTTTCAGGTAGGAGGCAGGAGTTAGTGATCAGCTTAGCAGCGCTGCCCCATTCTCCAGACAGCACCACCAAGCCCATCAGGCACCTCTGCTACCTCTTGCCTGAGAGTGCAGCAGGAGAACAGAGGTGGGAACCATTGATCCAGTCAGTGATGCTGCTCCCCAAATGGATCAGCAATGCAGACCAAATCAGACATCCCCAGCTCCTGCTCCAGAAGTCTCCAGGGGTGCCCAGTAGGTTTCCCCATCCTTCCCACTGCACTCCGGGTCATGAGCCCTGTTGCATAGTGGGGTCTGACAGCAATGAAATTGGCTCACAATCAGAATTGTCAAAGAGAGGAGCCTTATTCATCTCTGTGGTCTCTCCTGGGATGCTACAAGGAAGAATGAGGGGGAAGGAAAGGAAGAGGGGAGGGAGCAAAGTTCCCACAATGAGCTCTGTCCAGTCATCTAGCAGGCTCATTGTAGGTTCTTGGCACTTAACCAGCAACCCAGCATGATGATTTATCATGCTGGGTTGCCATTGCATTTGACGTTGCCCAGAGGAGCTAGGAGGGAGAGACAAACTGGCTTGGAGTACATAAATTATCCACTGGCTTGAAATAAACTTCAGAAATTTTCACTTATGTCATTCTTGTTTTATATTTTTGAGTCAGGAAATAACAATTTGCAGTTGTATTACTAATGTGGATAGGGTATGTATGACAAGCTAAAGTTAGCTGTTTATAACTTTTCCTCATACCACTGCTTGCCTTACCTTTTATTCCCTATTCCATTATCACAAAACAAAATAAAAAAGGTGGTGGGATATGAAGTGGTCACAGTATTCAGCTCCTTAAGTATTAAAGGAAAGAGCTTCTAGTTTATATATGTATGCATGCATTTCATTTATGTCCTGCCTTTCCTGCAAGGAACCCAATTTCTCAAATATTCCAACTCTGTGGAAATGTATTTTAAAAACAATGCAGGAATGTGCTATTGTGACTTCTTCAGTAGAAAAAAAAGCAAGAGATGGTTCCAGGCAGATTTTTTTCATACTTCTAAATAATCGGGGGGGGGGGGGTTCTTCTATGTATCTACTAAACACTATTTCTAACCATTTCAGATTATATAAATTAACACTTGTCTTTCCTGAATGAGGCCTTGAATCCTTGGTCATATTTTGTAAAGGCATATCTAGAAATATCCCAATGCACATTGTAAGCAATCCAAGAAAACTGCTATTGCATAATCTTCCACCTTATTACTGTGTCAACTGTACAGAAGAAGCAACTGTGAATGCTCTATCTTCTATAAGCTGAAGCCAGTAAGAGTTTGACTTCAAATGAGTAGGCAGATGGATTGCCCATGCCTCCCCACACCCTTGCAATAATAATAATAATAATAATAATAATAATAATAATAATAATAATAATAATAGACCTGGACTAGAACCAAGCTTTTGTAAAAGGCATCATTCTCATTAAGATTGAGATGACATGCTTTGTAGTGATACCCAGTGCTTCTGGGTGATGGCAAGGATCAGTTCCACTGATTGACAATCTACTTTGTCCTCTATCCCTTTGACCTGTCCTTCTCCCCTTTCTAGACTTTGTCTGCACCTGCTCCATTTGCAGGTGAAACAAGCTGTCAGTGCAGAGCTCCTCATGAAAAGCTCACAGTGGCTCAGGCCCGCCTTGGAACTCCAGGTGAGTCCCAATTTGTAAGATACAGATGATTGCAATGCAATACCGCATTCATATCTTTACTTGCAGTTAGAAAAAATGTTTTCTAGGAAAGACAGATTACATTACTGGAGTGTGCATTTGATAAGAAAATGCCCATTAACATACAATTTCTTGTTCCAGTTGCCTGACCCATAAAAGGTGTCCAAACTTGATTGATCTGTTCTGATGAGTGCATGTACTTTTATTGTATATTTGGTAAATGTTGTGGATGCATGTGAATTCAAATAGTCCTATGTGAATACTGACAATCCCAGATGAAGCCAGAGTACATTTTTTTGGTGGAAATAAAGGATATATATTTAATAAATAAGATTGCATGCAAACATTTCCTGAAAAGGCATCCATTCATGGAAGAAGAGTTGCACTTACAGAAGGAGTCTCTCCATAAGTACTAATGGAATGTTCCATTCAGGAATGGAAAATAATTTTTGACTCTATTACACATAGAGATATATTTCCTTTTCTTCAGACATACGTAACTGAAAACTGATGACCACAACATATGCCTGGAATTGTTAATGTATTGGAGTGCTGATATTCTTCTCATAGCAGATATAGTGGCATTCACTTGTTCCTACAGGGGATAGAGGAGCATGCTTGTATAGGAACACAGAAAGCCAGGGCTAACCCTCAGCGTATCACACACACGCGTGCACACACACAACATTGTAGGAGAAAAGAGAGCACTTGTGGAGAGGTTAGAAACTCCCTGAATAGCAGTGACATGTTGCTATCAGATGCTAGTGACCACCAAACTTTGACACCTTGCTCAAGAAAGTACACTTCATCAATTAAAAAGAAATCTAAATGCCTCACATTTTAGGAGAGTTCTGATTTTTAAAACATTTCAATAATATACATGTCATCATGCATTTTTAAAATCTTGGTATCAGTTTTCTATATTACTGTTTTTAAAAATAGTGATTTACTTTTCTAACCTGGACTTTTTTTTCAGTCCGGCTGATCTGCCACATCAGCAAAACAATCCCCCTGCTCCACACACAAAACTCCTCTCATCTCTGCTTGGTGAATCTAACCATTGAGATTTGAATATACCTAGCAAATATGCATTTGTAGTCTGACATACTTCACTTTCAGTTCTTCTTTGACCTGGAAATTGTTTCCTTGCTTCCACAGTGGACAGACCTGTCAGAGTCTATGCAGATGGAATATTTGATCTCTTCCATTCTGGTCATGCTAGAGCTCTTATGCAAGCCAAAAATCTGTTTCCCAACAGCTACTTGTTGGTAGGAGGTAAGGCCAACAACAACAACAAAATCAGGTTATCTCTATGTACAGTCTGCAGGAGAGGCATAAAAAGAATCGGGAGGTTGCTTGCTTGAATCTTGCACAGGCAAAGTTTTAAGGCTACCAGTCGTTGTGAAATGTCAATGAGGGAAGTGTATTTATCTGTGTCATAGAGGCATCTACACAGCCCCTACAGAAAACAGGACAGTGGACTTGAGAGGCCTCTTGTTTGACCCAGCAGGGTTCTTCTTAAGTTTTTATTTTCTACATATGATGTGCACTAATGCCTCTATTCCATAGAAAGAAGTTATAGACTTGTGGGGAGTTTTTTTTCTTAATTGAGACCAAGAAGAAATTTAAATCAGATGTAATCAAGAATAATTTTCTGCCTCCTTTTAGATCTCATAGGAACAGAAATGTAGCATGGGACGTTCTGAAGACCTATTTAAATTTTATTTAAAACAAATATTCTTCCCTCAGTCAAAAATGGCTCCTAGAATGGCTTACAATTAATCTGTAAAAACAAGTCAAAAAGAAAAAGGAATAGGGAGGAAAGAAGGACGGGGACTTGTAGCAGGACCGATAGAATGGCACTGCCTCCCATCTCATCTCCCTTTGTGGTTGCCTCTGGAATGACAGCTGAGGAAGCCTCATCTCACCCAAGTTTGTATGATGGGCTATTGTCCCCTTTTCCCATCACTGGAATTTATCGCTGAAATAGAGTGACTGAGGAAGGAGGTCCCTGTGGCCAATATGACCTACTTAACCCTAATTAAGTTAGTGATGCTTAGCTCAAGTACCATTAATTTGAGGGGGTCTTCTGCAGTATGAGAAAATCTACATCCATCCCACAGGATACAGTACAGGATGGTGAAGTGAAGGATTTCTAACCAAATAGATATGCTCTGTTTTACTGGGCTTGTGTCACTGTGTTTTGAATTGTACTTATGTGTGTATGTCAGTTTGCAGTGATGATCTAACCCACAAGTTTAAAGGCTTCACTGTTATGAATGAAGCAGAGAGATATGAGGCCCTCAGACATTGCCGCTACGTAGATGAAGTCATCAGAGATGCTCCATGGACACTCACACCAGAATTCCTAGAAAAGCACAAGGTGCGTTCCTCTTCTTTCTGTTAGCAATTTTTAGCAATTTTACCAAATGCTTCAAATGATATAGTTTTGAATATGAAATAGGCATGCTTATAAAGCATACCAGTTGCTGAACTGGGCTTGTTCTCTACAGTCTTTCTCTAGCCCAGATTTTAATCCAAGGTGCAGAATAATTCCTCCACACTTACATGGTGGCAGCAATGGCAGCAGCAGGAAAGATGTTCTCTCCATCACCCTCGTAATGGGTGTAATGTAGGTTCTGAGAGTATGAGGCAACTTCCCTTCCTAACACTAACCAAAAAAAAAGAAAAAGCAGAAATTGCCGCATGTAAGGAGCTTGAAAGCTCATTGGGGGTTGTAAAAGTGATTCAGACCCATTTAGATTTGAATGATGCCATTGGGAGTGAAACAGGATCCAATTTGGGTTGCAACTGACAAGCTATATCTGACTTTAAAACAAGACAAAAAAAATACTGTGGCTTGCTGAGCCCAATTCTGAATCAAACTGAGGAAGAATTGACCATCATTACTTATATCTACTGGTCCCAAAGGAATAAGTGGCTTTACTATGTATCCAGACCCATTAGCTACACCATCCTGAGACGTTCCTAGAAGGTAAAGTAACCCAAGCAAAATGGAGCAAAGCTACACGACTAAGATGTATAATATGTGCATTTTTCTTCCATCCTCAGCACATTAGAACCATTAACTTCTTACTGTTGCAACAGCAGCCTTATACTTCTGGCCCTAGGTATGCTATCTTTACACATTATCCTTCAAGTACCAGCATTCTTCTGAACTTCAACAAAGTGATTGTTTTAGAAGGAGTAATGTTTTGCACATGTTCAGACAGGCAAATGCGTAAACTGTTTTTGATCTATGTAAGCATAATTGTTCATTTATTTATGCCCTACTTAGTGTATAATCCTATGCACAGTTGTTTGGGAGTAAGGCCCACTGATCACAATGAAATTTACTTCAGAGTAGTTTTCACTTTCAAAATTGCAATACGTGCAAGCCTAACCACAACAGCAGGAAAGAAAGTTTTCTGCAGACAATAAAGAATGGTGGAGTGAGATTTGCAGGTTACCTACATAACATGGAACGAACTGGATTAACAGTGCTATTCATATTTCAGCCCAAGAATCTTATATAGGACTATTGGTGCAGTTTATAAAATAATAAAGTTTCTGCTGCTTCACTGAATGTCAAGATTGGGTATCTCTTCACTATTACAGAAGTTACAGAACCCTCTCCTGATATCTGAACCCCTCTACTCAGTGACAACTGAGAGTATGACCAATAATTTTACCATTAGTAGCTATGCCATATTCTTGAGTAGCCACTCCTGCAAGTTTCATTGTGTTGAGAACCAAGTGCTTCAAGTAGCATGCTAGGTTTCCTGTAGCAGGGTCATTAGTTTTAACATGAATGAGCAAGTATGGTGGTGCATATTGTTCTGTGGGAACTAAGGAATTCTGTGCTAATGATGGAAATTGTGAAAGTGACAATAGTCAGCTTTATGTCCCTCTTTTGGTATTGCGTACATGACTCCAAAATAGTTCCCTGAGCCAGAGGTTCATGTACTGCATAGTTATCATAGTAACCTAATGCAAATATACTTGTTTAATGCTCGTATGAATCTTCTTTGAAGTCAATAGGCGAACTGATATAGGTGAAGAAGAAGCTAGGCTTCTAAAATAACAAGAAAGAATGCAGTATGTGCCAACTTAATTTGCTACCTTCTGTGTTTTACAGATTGATTTTGTAGCCCATGATGACATTCCATATTCCTCTGCTGGTTCAGATGATGTTTACAAGCATATAAAGGAGGCAGGTGGGACCAGTGTATTCATGCACTTAGTTTTCAGCTATTAAGTATACTACTCCCTCATGCAACAATCAGTGCAGGCAGATGTGAGAAACAGAGGTACATACTTTCTGTGGACTATTGCAGCACGTAAGAATGCTGCCTTCAAGTGCTTTTATCTCAAAACCCTAACTCTGTTTTTTCTGGAGGAACAAAAAACAGGAAATCTTGTTGAATCCTTTATGTGTGTCCTTCAGTATTATCATGTGAGCTACCTTTACAGCTTTTTTCATATGTATCCACTTGACTTTGGAGAAGAATGTTAGGATGTATAGCCCAGTTAGGTTCTGAAAAGTTCTTATACTGTTAAGAGCTATGCAGAAAGGTGAACTTCTACTTTTCTGTTGGAGTCTAACTATGATAGGAAAACATGTGGACATAAGAAAAGCCCTGATCAGTTAGACCAAAGATCCATGTAACTCAGTACCACTTTCCCCCACAAACTAGATGCTCCAGCCCATATGCTTCTTTTGTGTAAAATTACCATCACAAGAAGATAGTTCTGGCTCCCCAAGTAGAAGAAACACACAGCCATTTCAAAGTGCTGGTCCAGCAAAGTGCAATGACCAGACAGTAGCACCAAGCCTGGCCATCTCTGCAGCTGCCACTGCTGGAGATGGCATGACATAATTCCCCACTGCCACCGTCATTCCAAAGCTCTGGCTGGGCATTGGGGAGGCAGTGCAAAGACAGAAAATAAAGTGGTAGAAAGCAGCCAATTAGAGCAAGGCTGCAGCTGCCTCTAGCGGTTGCTAGATCAGTGAAAACTGGATGCTTGACCGTCAGCTGCAGCCACCGAACTCTATGGCAGACATGTAGAAGCCATGCAGAAACACTGTAACTGGGGCATACATAATGACAAGCAATGGTGTAGTATGCAAACCTTACAACAAACTGTTGTTTCTCCATGTGGTTTCATAGCAAATGTGCCAACCTTCACCATGGATGCTAGGTTCACACATAACAACAAGCCATGCCTGTGTCATTCTGAAATAACAGAAATCTCATAGCTCCCTTTTCCTTTTTGTCTTTAATCAGGAATGTTTGTGCCAACTCAGAGAACTGAAGGCATCTCAACTTCAGATATTATAACTAGAATTGTACGTGATTATGATGTTTATGCCCGTCGCAACCTGCAGAGAGGATATACTGCTAAAGAGCTGAATGTCAGCTTTATAAATGTAAGTGCATCAATCTCACCAGTTATGCTCAAACCAGATTGGATTTGAAAAGGGGGTGGGTAGCAAACAAAGATCAAGTCTGTTTTGTTGTAACTTTTCTAAGCAAATATTTATAATTAGAATGTTCACGGTCTGTTTCATGTCATTAATTAACACTAGGGATGTGCGCAGAAAACATTTTGGGTATAAAATCTGCTGAATTTCCTGCTTGCAGCAGCCCAGAGTCCAAGTTCTTGGTGGGCGTGCCCAGGATTCACAGGGTACTTGTCAGGGATCGGTCCCCATGTGTTGAACAGCAGTGCCGTTCTTCTGTGTCTCCCGCTGTTGCTTGCAGCAGTGAGCAGGGCAGAAGGTTGACCACTGGGAATGGGAGCCAGCACGCCTGCGCTCTGAGCCCCTTTTCTGCATGAGCTGCTGCCAGGAGCAGCAAGCATGGAAGAAGTCTGGTTGCTGGGAATGGTGGCTGGTGGAAGGCTGCCAATTGTGCAACCAAGGGTCTGTAACTGTTCACAGGCTTGGCTCGTTTTGTGGGGCTAGGCTGACCATGAGAGGAAGTTCACAGATTCTGGAGGATGGATTCCAAAAGGGTTAACACTGAAGCTCTTTAAATAAATTCCCTATCATGTTTATAAGCTCTGCTTAGAATTGCTTCATAATTTTCCCCCAGTGTGTATAAGTGTTTTGTGTTCAGAGTCAGGGGGCAGGGGGAAAACTATGGTCACATTATATAATAAGGTCATATAGGAGACTACAAACCCACCACCTAATAATACAGTTTCGCAAAATGTGCACCTGTATGAAATATATATGCACAGTCTTCACCATTAAATGATAGAGGACAGAAATATGGGCTTGATCTTTCTTTTTTGCACCTGTGTAGACCTGGTACCATTTACTTTCTGTTAA
The DNA here is from genome assembly GCF_004798865.1 of Varanus komodoensis. Lineage (NCBI taxonomy): Eukaryota > Metazoa > Chordata > Lepidosauria > Squamata > Varanidae > Varanus > Varanus komodoensis. Next base: position 2,402,963 of record NW_025335941.1, on the reverse strand, counting down.
GAACAGATACTGCATTTCTGTTTGCAGTAAACCCTAAGTCACGTGCTCCTAACCATCTTTCTCCTTTTGAATGCACCATCACTGAATGCACCAACATTGCACTAGCCTCTGAAAGGCTAAGAAAGGAAAAGTACATAAATAGTTTTCACATGGACACTTTTGGAAGCAGCCCTGTATTTTCCCCAATGTTCCAAACATCAAACTTCTGGAAAGACAGGGGTCTTTCTCAATGTCGCCTGCCCATGAGTAGGTGCAGTCATAGTAAATGCTGTGTCCTGTGTTTCCACCAACATAAACTGAATAGGGCCTCTGAAAGAGATCTTAAATAAAATTTGTCAAACCCTCTGCTGAGATGCTGACAGATACACCCATCCCAAATGTTTGTTAGCTACAGGTCTACAATGCAGACCTCATTCAGATGAAGAAAAATGAACAGAGGTTTAACAAGATCCATCCACACCTTACACTGATTCCACTGTTCTAAAGTTGCTTCTATGGGAAACTAAATTTCATTTTTCATTTGTTAAACTGTGCTTCTTGGTTACATTTTGACAGCTCATGATGTTTCAGCAGGTATACTTAATAGTTATTCAACTTCAACTTAGTCAAGCTTTACTTCCACCTCATGGCCTCTTTGTAAGTCTATTTTGTTTTTTGTTTTTATTAGGAGAAGAAATATCGTTTTCAAAATCAAGTAGACAAAATGAAGGAAAAAGTGAAAAATGTGGAAGAAAAATCTAAAGAATTTGTGAATCGTGTAGAAGAAAAGAGTCATGATCTTATTCAGAAATGGGAAGAGAAATCTAGAGAGTTTATTGGCAACTTCCTAGAGCTATTTGGGCCAGACGGAGCTTGGGTATTTATTTATCTTTATAATTTATGAGCCACTTTTAGGTCTGCAAGGTAACATATACATTAAATCATGTGAAATTATATGATAACAAGTTTTCTAACAAACTCAAAATGTGAGAAAAATCATATTTAAAGCAAGGTAGTGAAGTTACATTTGAAATCATGCAAACATTAGGTTGTATAATGGTCCAACTATAACTGATCAAAGAAGAAGCAAAAATAACCTCCCTAGGGAGAAAGTTCCACAATCAGGTTGCTGCCACAGAAAAGGCCATGTCCTGGGTTTTTACTAAATGAACATCAAACAAGCCCTCTGAAGCCTATATTAAGCTAAGGCAATTGATATAGAAGTAGGTGGTCTTTTGGATCCCAAACTATTTAGGACTTTACAGGTAAGCACTATCCCCTTGAATTGTGCCCTCAAAGAGATCCCAGTGTAGTTGCTTTAGGATGAGTATATTACCATAAGTAAAGCTCAAACCAGAAAGCAAACAGGCCACAGCAACGTGGCTAGTTTGTACTAGCACTAGTTTTCAACACTCCTCAAGGTCATCTGCACATAGATAGTGTTGCGGTAGCAAAAATGGGAGGTGAATGAGCTATAGATCATTGTGACCAGATCCATTTTCTCTGGGAAAGGGCATAACTTCTACAAAACTGAGCAACAGCATACCTGCTCACATCAGTTACCTGACCTTCCAAGAACAATGCCCAAATCAGATGCCTTCTCTTCCAAGTGGTGAATCTGGTCCTTCAGTAGGAGTGCCATCCCATCCAGAGGAGACTGTATGTCTAATTTTGGATTAGCTTTCCTAGTTTTCCCCATCTTGTCTTGACCAAGTCTCAGGTTGTTGGCCCACATCCAAACCACCACTACATCCAGACAACTGTGCTGGAATTTCACAGCTTCCTTGGCAAAAATAGAACTGGGTATCATCAGCTTAGCAATGAGCCCTAGTTCCATATCTCCAGATGACTTCCTCAGCAGTTTCATGTAGATGTTAAAAAGCATAAGGGACAAAACAAAGCCTGACTAACCCTAGAGGCCAAGGTGATGACCAACATTCTGGGAACACACAATCAAATAGGACCAGAACATTGCAAAACAGTGTCCCCAGTTCGTACTGAACAAACAGCTCAGAAGGATACCTTGGTTGATGGTACCAAATGCAACTGAAAAGTTCAGCAGAAGCAATATGAATGTACTCCCCAGTACAGGATATCCACCAAGATGGCCAAGGTGTGTTTGCCCCAGATCACACCTGAACCGAGAACCAAATAAGCATCTTCAACCAAGATAACCTATAGTTGAGTTGCCACCACATTCTAGGATCTTACTCAAAAAAGGAATTCTGCAGTCTAGCCAATAATTAGATCTGTTTGTTTGGTCTGTTTTTGTAAGAGGTCTCACAGCTTGTTTTAATGGAACTGGAACGTAGTCTCCTTTAAAGAATCATTTAAAATCTCTACCACCCTATTGACCAGTACCTCTCTGGCAGCTTTTACTAACCACAATGTCCAAGGTCTGACACAGAAATGAGACTAACCCTCAGGCTGAACAAGATAAAACTCACCCATCAAAATTGGGCAATCTCCACTCAGGTTGCTCTCATAGCAGAGTTCAATTCAGAGGAGATATGAACAATTTTATCACCAAAATGTTTTACAAACTCATCACAGTGAATTGCTGAGAGTTACGCCTAACTGTGTTGGGGCCTAAAATGTAACAACCCCTCTATTACCCAAATGACCCTGCTATACAGCATGGTGCTAATACAATGGTGACAGAGAAGAGCAACTCCACTATCATCACTGTCACAGAACAGACCTTAAACTGTGTTCTAACCTACGTTTGATCGGATTTATTTCAGGTTTTCCTCCTGTACTTTGCTAGCTGTCTACCTAAATATACACAAGCTCTTCTAGTCTCTATATAGATATAGAGACTAGAAGTAGATATAGATATAGACTAGAATTAGCACTACTTTCAAGTAGGATTTATGTAATTACAATAGCATGGTTTGGTATTTTCCTTCCATTTTACATTTTTATAATAGGAAAATGGATGTGATATAAAGTATGCTCAAGGAAAATCTCTGTTTTCCCCCCGGAAACAGTTTGGAGTAGTTAAACTGCACTTGGGAAGTCTAGTTCTGTTTATAATTTATATTTTATACAGTTATGTGTATTTTATATTGCTATTTATGAATTTTAATTTATTTATTTGCAAGCCGCCCCGAGGCTTCGGCGAATGGGGCGGCCTAGAAATTTTCTAAATAAATAAATAATAAATGTATTACTGCCCTATGGATATGCCACAATAGCTTAGACTTTGCTTGTAAATCAGTAAAGTAGGAACAATGCCACACCTATCCATCTGTCCATCCATCCATCCATCCACCTGTGAAGTGGCTTCTTACTACCAGGTCAAGATAAATGTGGCCATTTGGGCACTCCACAGTTTTATGGACAACATTTAGAGGGAAATTTTAAAAAAGTTCAGGGGAATGGTGGGAGGTGGCAAGGGGTCTCATCATAGGGCAACCCACTACCTGAAATCCTTTAAATGTGATGCCAGGGATTAAATCTGGAACGTTCCTTGTCTGAAGCATGTTCTTTGCCACCAGATATGGTACCTCCAATTTAACATCAGAAAGGGTTTTGTAGAGAACCACCTGGTTAGGACCAAAAATAGTACTTTGCACACGAAAATGCTAAGTAAAGCATCAGCACTGATGCTTTAATATTCAGACTTAAAGATGTTCTGCTGCAAGCTTAGGAATTCAGCTACATACATTTTTATCAATTGAAAATAGGAGGTGAATGTGTGTGCATGTCCTTGTGTGTTGTTCTGGGTCTGAGAGTGGGAGCAACTACAGAGCAGGAAAGCAATTTGATGTGAAGGCCTTTGTAAGGCCAAGCCACATAAAATTACCCAGTGAAGAATGAAATCAGAGGTGGCATTGTTCTAGAGAAAAGCTTAGCAACAGTAAAGCCATGCTGTTCGGGTGGGGAGGGTGAAAATGAAGTCCATGTCAGTAATAGCAAAAGTTTTATAACTTGCTATTACTGTCAAAAATATTCTTAACATTAATTTTCCATATCAGATGTTGCTTTTAGTGTTGACATTGGATGTACAGAAATAGTTCCACACATGCTCAATTCTCAGATCATAAATGTGTATCTATTAATAAGCTATTATTACAATAACTATTTGTGGAATAATACATTTTGAGCCTACATACATTATGGGGAAGGTAGAGTAAGTAGTGCATAGCCTATTTAAAAAGCTAGAAATTATTCTAATATTGTTTTGCTCCTTGGGTGAATTGATAGAGCAGCCTCCTTCATGTGAAGAAGGTCCCAGATTTAATTCTTGGCAACTTGAGGTTGTGAACTGCTGAGGAAGGTGCTATGGTTGAAACACTTGCATGAAACTGTACTGTGGCCAGAATGTATCCAGAATCTATATGTAATATGATACTAACCCTTTTACTTTTTTCACAACATAAATCCATATGTAGATTATTCTCTACTTCTTTCTGCTCCACACAAACAATAGTTCCATGATAGTGTAAAAATACTTAACCACTTGCAATTGAAAAGGACTAAAATAGAATTTAAAATAGAATTTACATGTTTAAGTTTCTGAACCATGCATGTGTAAGGAGGAAACCCCTATTTTAACTCTCTTTGCAACGTTCAATTGCATTCTGAACCACTGATCTGTTCTTATCAGGTTGACCATCTATGGATATGATGATCTATGAATAAACCTATTTTTCTCTGTTTGCTTTCCAGAAGCAGATGTTTCAAGAGCGGAGTGGGCGCATGCTTCAAGCCCTGTCTCCCAGGCAGAGCCCCACAAGCAGTCCAACACGAGGACGTTCCCCATCACGATCTCCATCTCCGCCCTCCCCCTGGCTTTTCAGAAAGGCTTCCCAGGCTTCCCCCCCTTCCTCTCCAAAAGCTGCCTCAGCATCTATCAGCAGCATGAGCGAAGGAGATGAAGATGAGAAGTAGAAAGAGGAGTAGCAGTACTGAGAAAAAGAAAGAGCTACATAGATGGCCCACTACTTCGCAAGTGAAGTGGAAAGGAAAAGAAAAAAGATGCATGAGATGTTTCTGGAAAGGAAATGGGTACCACAGTGATACTGGAGCACAGAAGATTTTGGCTATAGCATAACTTGCTGAATGGTGGGGTAGCCAGACCAGCAGCACACAATGACAAGATATGCAAAAATACGACACACTTCCCAATGATTATAAACGCTTTATTGTGCTGTTGCAGTGGTTGCTGCTCAAGTCACTGAAGTGTTATGAGGAATCCTTGCATATAAGGAGATCCTTGCACTTTTTCATAGGAGCCAGTTAGGTTTAAGGTATGAAGTGGCATTCCCTTTGGCTGGACAAGATGCATCTACATCTGAGCTCCATTGCATATCTGCCAAAAGGCTGGACTTCACTAGAACAAACATGAAGCACTGTCTAGAAACAGCGTAAGCAACAGCAAACAATAAACCCCAGAAACAAACCACACCAAACCTGAACCTCTCTATCGCAATGGACTTATTTTGGATCTATTAAGTTTACTGGATGTTGCTTGTTGAACAGGCTTTTGTACATACAGGGCAAATTTATTTTAATGTGAATACAATTCATTTGGTCAACTGTTATTATGTTCTACCAGTGCCTCTAAAGCCAAAACGTCTTCTTTTTTTGGTCAGTTTTTACTCAGACATTGCTATAGAAGCCGTGCATTTCAAATAAATTTCACACCAGGGGAAATTTATTAAATAATCCACAGACCAATGCCCCACCTAGCTCCCATGTAATGTTTTGTACTCACAAGGCTTTTAAATTTATTTTCACAAGTATATTTCCATGTAAAGAAAAATGTTTTCTGCTTGCCGTGAGCTGAAGCTGGACACATTAAGAAGTCAGTTTTATGGGATTGTCTGAAATGCTAACCCATTCTACTGTCATGTTTTAATGTGTTTACACTCATGAAAGCCCATGACCAATTCTACAGAACCAAAAACATTACATTAGAATCAGGCCTTCATTACTGATCTTTGTATTTAAACATATTTTAATAATTAAGTATGCCACAAATTACATACGGAGCTACATCTCATCCTATTCTGAAGATGAGAAAGTGTTTTTCAGAGTATGAAAGCATATCCCCCACTATATGCTCAGATACTCAGTTACTTATGCAGCATGTAGGTACACAGAAGAAACTGTGTATTCCCTGTGCCCACTAATCCTGAGATTATAGCAGCTTGCATCAATAGGGTTGATGCAGTGGTACACGTACCACTGGTATGCCAAAGCCAAACATGATAGGCCTGTCTTGCAAAATGAGGTAGACGTATGAAAACCAATGGACGTTGAGGCTCATTCAGAATGTTAGCATGGCCAATAAGAGACCAGAGTTCAGAATTTTGCTTTTCTGTATATGGCATTTTCAAGCACTGTAAGTTTAGGGACTGACAAATAAATTTAGGTAGTGTTGGGCAAATCAGTTTTGGTTCTGCTCAGTTTCTCATTTTTCCAGACTTAGATTCATTTTGGCCAATTTCTGCAACAGTGCATGAGTGGTTTAAAATAATCTGCACAAAAACGTATGCATTGCTGTGTGCAGTTCTCCTAATGTATGTATATTGTATGCACTTTTCCCACAATGTATTCATTTTTGTGTGCATGTTCTGCTGCTCTACACATTTTTGCAAGATTTTCCTCCTATTATGTGTTTTTGTTCTTTTTAATATTGTGCACATTTTATGCATATTTCTCTAGCATATGAATTTTGTGCACATGTTCCTTTAATGCATGCATTTGTGTGAACTTTTTTGAGTGGCAAATTCTATCCCAACATTCAGGAAAGTCAATTTTGGAGCACAGCAGGGCTCTGGTTTACTCACTGGTTTGGGAGAAGCAAAGTTTGCATAAATATTCAGACTGAGGAAGTGTCTCACCCATTCCTACCTTTAGCTGAGCTACTTTTCATAGCCCACCTACTTCAATCAGAAACCTAACAAAGAGATGTTGGCATTGGTCTGAGAGTAGTCTCCCATCAGTCTGCCGGGCTCCTCCTTTCCAAGAAATGAGATGGCAAAGTGAATGAAATTATTTCTGACCTTTCAGGAAAATCTCCCCAAGTGTGATGGAACATATGTGTGGCAAGTCCTTAGTTATGGACAGCATCACAAATTCAGCCCCAGTGAGCAAAGACAGAGATATTTTGAGTTAGCTCTGTGATGTGTGAATTTCTTCCCTCCTTGATAAAGATTGAAAGGCTATCAAACATGATGGAACCAGGGTCACAAGAGCCTTTCCGCTGTCTCATAGGTTGGCTTTGTGGGATATTGAAATGCCCTGTTGTTGTTGCCTTTATACCCTCCTCTCATTTCTTGTCCACTGAAAACTTTTTGCCTTACAGACTTCAATAACAAATATGACTTTTCAAGACATGCCTCCAAATAGCTGTTTCAAACAATTGTAGCTTGATCACTTTCTGCCACATGAACACGCAGGGTGGTTTTCCTGCATATTTCCCTTCTGGAGGCAAATCTAAATTAATCTAATTAAAAACTTTCTGTGTTAATCAGGCATCCCTGGTGCTTTCATCTCATGCCTATGAGGGAACTGGTTTATATTTCTGATCTGTAGAAAAGTCAAACCTTTTTGTCAGAAATGCATCACAGTGAGGTCAACCAAACTGTCACTGATGCTGTTCATTGAGAATCCTGCTTGGATGAGAGACAAAACTCTGACATTTCAGGGTACTTACTTTAGCAGGACTTTTTAGTAGGGTGGATTGGGGGGGAGGGGACAATGTACATGTGTTGCTCTTAAATGTCAAAGGGAAATTCTAGTCAGAACAACCACCAATTGATTTCTGATGTACATTATAGATATGATATGCCTGGCAGTAAAGTCTTATATATGTGTATAATGTCTTCAGTTGGAAAATAGCAGTTTTTGTTGCCATGGCTCAAACTTGGATAAGTGATTCCAGCAATGACAGAATATAAAACATATGTTCAGCCATATAGGAAGTATTTTTCAACTTTGGGAAAGGCATGATTGGCTCTTTAAAAAATAATGAGTATTGACTGACTGTGTCCCAGGCTATTTATGTGCCCAAACTCCATATGAAAGTAAATGAAATACAATGGAAAATGCACTTACTTTTGTTCTTTATTGGACTGCTGCTTTCATCATACACCCAACCACAAGAACTGGACTAAGATGATTTCCAGTAGTATCAAACTTTCCTTGTGAGTATCCAGCAACTATAAACTGGGTAAAGAGGTAAGTGAAAAGCAGATCAAGCCATTTGGTGCTAGGCAACCTGTAGCTTCACCTGATTTCACTTAGTGATAGGGACTGAGATCCTGACAAGAGATGTGATTGGCATATTGCCTATTAACTGGAGAAAGCACCCAGTTCTGCTTAGCTAGACAGTTCTGCCTTGACTTTCTACTCCCTACTTCCTAGGAGACATGGGTGTTTGGGTGAACAGGCACAGAGGCATCTCTCTTTCCAATAGGATGAGGGGTGTTGTTGTTGTAGAATTTTGGGAAAGAAGTTTAAATCTTTTCTATGTGTTGTTTCACATTGTGATTTACCCCTGGAAGATGGAGATATGCCTGTATAAATTAGCAGGCATATTCACGTATCTCTGGTTGATCCCCAATATGACTGATGTAACCATGCTCAAGAAGGTCGGGAATACGCAGCATGCAATACAATGTGCAATCTCCTGGAAGTTGACGTGCACATTCACTACAACTCAGGTATGAGCCTCTGCTTAAACACTCTATTCATTTTCAACGGGCGGAAAATTCAAGAAACACCGCAAGGCAGTATTTGAATGAAGACCTCTCTGGGAGTGTGCTTTGTTCATGTGAAAAAGGTGACACACATGAGGAATCATTGAGAAAACTACTTGTGGTAAATCTGAGAAAATGCAACACAATTTAAGAGAAAATCTCAGCAGAATGAAGTTCTTGCAAAGCACCTATGCAAAGCATTTTACTGTTGTAGTTGTGCCTTAATACAGTATATACAACTCAATGTACCAATATAATTTCCAATAAATTTTACAGGCTTTCTAAATCCCACTTAACAGATTTTTAAATTTGGCAGCTGTCAGGGCTAAATACTCCTGTAAATGGGGTGGCTTGTATTTTTGTATGTTCCCAAAACATTAGAATCTTGGGAACAAGTACAAGAGTGAAGGTACATTGGGGACATAGGAGCTCTTCCTCATAATTTCAGAGGACCTTGGCATGAAGCGGGTGAAGGAACCACCACCGCCTTTTTGCAAACAAAGATCACTCCTGCCTTTGGGCATAACTGACAGCTTGCTCTTTGACAGCAGTCAGATATAACTAAATGGGGAAGAACTTGCCTGCTGCTTCTGAGGCTCAGTGCCTCGATAGGTGCCTACTACACTTTGCTGGCAGGGACCTCTTCCTGCACATTGCCCATCCAAAGCTTGCCTTCATCACAGTTGTGCAAGTATGGGCAAAGAACAAATGTTATGGTTTTTTGTAAGTATCTGCAAAAATTTCAGGGTGCTAATTAGGCAGATGTGATGAATCTTTTATGAGGGTGGGACTCCATCAGGTTCTATGGGCTCAGGTTCCTGGGCTCCGGTCTGCTTTGTCTCATGGTGTTGCTCTTCTGCATCATGGGCAGCAGCCTTTATTGGTGCTGCCCACAGCACAAAAGAAGGTTGCCTGTTGCACCACTCTCACTCCATGAGGATTCACAGACAGCTCAGCTCACTTTCTAAGACAGGGCCGAGCGTGAGATGAAGTCCATGGACTGAAGATTCTCTGGAGTGTTGTCACAAGCCTAGCACGCACGCATGCACAGACACGTACATACAACGCTAGATAATCATGAGTAGCCAGGGCATTCTGATGGAACTGCTTGTAACTGTCCAAATAGGAATTGCAAAAGCCAGTTTGAGAGTGAGTTTGCATAATCTTCAGGGGGAAAAGTTAGAAGAGGAAAAATGCTATGAGTTCTAAAGTTTGTGACAGGAGCAGGAACCAGGGAACAACTCACTCCTCCAGTGTCTCCTGAGAGAAGCAAGGGGTGTACTATCTGCTTAGAGAAGTGTATTTTCCTACACTATGTTCTGCCTATGTTCTGTTTTAAAAATAAAACAACTTTTACAAAGGCACCTTATCCTGGTGACTCATCCAGTTAAATGAAACTTTGTAGTCTTGTCCTAGGACTGCTTGACAAAGTGCAATATTGCATGGTATTTAAATAGATTTTTTTCTTATTATTGCACTTATACTCACATTTTTCTTTTTTCAAGGAGCACAGGGCAGCTTACATGCTTCATCCTATCCTCTCCATTTCATCCTCTCAACAGACCTGTGAGGTAGTGCAGGCTGAGGATCATTCACTAGCCAAGAACTACCCAGTGTTCACAGACTTGCTCTTTCTAAGATCAGGCCAAGCATGAGAGGAAGTGTGTGAATGCTAGAGGGACAGATTCTGCTACATGTTGTCATCTTAATGAGAACTGTGGCATATAGGTGAATCACAACCTTGCATTCCATGAATGACACTGGTAAAATATTGGTAGTTGGTAGGGTAGATAAATCCAGTTTGTGTCTCTTACCTAATTTCTCATGCTTCTTCCCACAAGCTTTGCTCATCTTCCACCTGCACTCATGCCGCAATCAAGCACTTTTCCTCCCTCCCATGAAGTCTATTATCTATTAAGTTCCCCTGCAAACTATCTAAACTACAGCCTAGATGAAGATGACGACCAGATTTTAGCTCAAATAATGAAAAGTAATTTTAATCCTGAAATGAGATAGGAGTGGGACAGTCTCCCACATATTTTGGCAGTTAGTGTTTTCTACTTGCAAGACTAGGAAATCTCCAAAAATCTTGAAGTAAACCTTATACTGTCCAATATTTTTGAGAAGGTGGTAAAATCAAGGCCTACCATAGATATGGAGAATGGTTTTTTATAACAAAACCTTGTAGCTTATTCATTTATATAAATAATTATATACAGCTCATTTGATAAGTGTCTATGGAGAAGGAATAATCCAGTATCTTGTGACATATCACAATAGCATTGATTCCCATTCCAGTCTGCAACATTCACCTCACACCCTTCCTCAAATAAAATTCAAGCAATATCTCACAAAAACACTGCTAGGCTGAGAAAATGAATTATCCCATTATCCAGTAAGCTTCATGGCTAAAGCTCATTGCAGATGCTGCACAACCTGTACTAATAAATAAGCCGACTCTGTCTCATGATTAGTCATTTTCAAATGTGAAAACAATATATTGGAAAGAACAGACAGGCATTCCTAGTCTGTTTGCAAAATGTTATGGAACAAATTAGAGAAAAACTTTTATCAGTTCTGTAAGAATTTCTAAATCACATTCCCCAAATTCTTTCATTAAAAAGTCAATGTAACAAATTAAATATGAGTGATAAAAGCTATCATCCACTTATGAAAAGTAGACTCATTACCATTTGCTACCTATCACTGAACAGATGATGATTTGAAATGCTATTAAGGGAATTTAATGTTGCAATCTATATCACATCCTATAGATATTTCATTTCTCCAAGGTTACTTACCAAATTCTACAATATGTAAGATGACAAAGGATAGCAGAGCCTATTAGCAGCATTCTGTGGTTTTAAGAATGTTTGCTATCCTTATACTTACAGATCAAGGAGTTTCAGTTTTTACAGACATTTTAGCTACTGAAGCACCACAATTTATGATTAAGTCGAGTGTCAACAAAATCCCATTTATGCAAATAGACAACCAATGCAATCCAATGCTTATTTTAAGATGTAAAGCTATTCATCATTACTTAGGTGATTTATGCTGAGTTGACTTTTCTGATTTGTCTGTCTGAAGGGCCTCAGGTGTGCATAATATTATTGGGAACAGAACCAACAAGGAGAAGGGTTTTTTTTTAATATTCATACTGTACATGTAGATAAATAAAGAGCAGCAAAAAAAAAATCTTGCATAACGATGATCATTAGTCTAATCAGGCTCTTTGTGAGTCAAATGGATGCAAATCACAGTACAAATTTTGCTCAAAGTTGTAAATGCATAGAAATTGTAGCAGGAATTCAAAAGGGATCACATTTGAGTAGGAGAGATTACAGGTCAAAACAGAATTTGTAGCTCCTTTACCTTGGTGACATTTCAGTACTATCCATTGACTACCTGTGCAAGCTATCTCAAAAGCCAACAGTAAATGTATTTCAGCAATTTGTTCATATTGTTACCTGTCTTAATAATATAACTGAAGTGTTATTCTCTAATAGTACTACAGAAATAGTATTAAAATGGATAGTAGTTAGCTGATAATTTCCATTCTAACACAATTCAATGAGAAGGAAATATATACAGTACTTCTGTTATAAGGAAATGGCTATCACTGCAGCAGGGTGTGTTCAATTTTAGAACACAGAATACGTCAGATACATAAAGCAAGAGCATATATGTCAATAAAATGTATTAAAACATTTAATATATATTTAATAATATATTTTAATCAACAGCATATAGTTCATATTTTAATGTTATTAGTTCTAAGTGTACTGACTGAAATGGGATTCAAGCATCAAATGAGCCTGTGGGATAAATTCCACAACCTGGCATGGGCTAGATGCTCACATCTATTGCTTATCATGTCTATGGATGTTATAAGCGTCATCTTTGCAATCTTATTTCTCACAGCATGGACAGATAGACAAGAACCAGGGGGAAAAGTGACCAAACTTTGCTGTTTGAGTGACAGCAGAAAAGTAAGGGAAAACTGGAAATGGAAATGCTAACTTGAGGAAAAAGCTGAGCCAATCAACAGAAATAAACAAGTATTTTCATTTATTGAGTAAAAATAATGCCTATTATAAGGTCTAATGCCTCTCCATCTATAGGGTCAGTGTGACTAGATGTAGGGTTCCCTCCACACACATTTCTTATTTATGGTGTAAGATACGTTAGCATACATGTTTTTTAAAATAATCATTGGTATCCTTAAAAGGATAATCATTCAGAAATAACTAAGCCATTTGCAACTTTAAAAAAGGATGTATCAATCCTATATTCTTTGCAGCTCTCCCTCTCAATAATAAAAACATACAGAAAACAAAAATGCTTCTTCATTCAAATCTACTCATTAAAATAGTTTAGACATACAACACACACACACATACCTCACTCATAGCAATTAACCTTCCTGAGACAGAATTTATCATCCTTATTATTTCTTAACAGAAATACTTAATAAATTTCACACCAGAATATATTACCTTTGGTGTAGTTAAATTTTAGACTGATTTACAGTATCTGACAAAAGTCTAACTATGTCTAATTAAGCTTGATTAACCTCATGGAAAATGAATTGTGCAAGAAAGGTGTTTTCAGATTTTTCATTTTCCCTCCACAGACCTTCAAAATTATTAGCTATGAACATTTTTTAAAAGCAAGCTTAATTTCTTTAACTAATGCTGTTCAGATTTAATTTGAAAAACACAAACCTAAGGTTTTATTTATGACATATACGGGTAGTTAAATCATATTTTTAATTATGGTTTCCACAAAAGAAATCCAACTGTTTTACAAGTGTGGTTTACACACACACACACACACACACACACACACACACACACACACACACACAGAGGGTTTTGTGTTTGCAAGACACAGCAAGCAACTCTGCATGGTTACACATTGCAGGTTTTTACCATGATCTATTCAACAATCACATGATTTCTACATTAGCTCGGTTTCCATTGTCCCAGCTCTAACCTCCTGCTGGCAGCATGTACCCCATTGGCTACTCCACCTGCAATTCAGTCCCAAGATGCAGCACTCCCTACCTACATCACTTGCCTCTTCTTCCCTGGCCCACACAGTTCCCTGGATGTGTTCTCTGTCACCCCACTCTCTTCTCCTCTTTTACCCATGTCCTTCAGCCAACACTCTGTTAATAGATGGATCTGCCCATAGAAATGAACTTTTCCCACTGCAATCCTTCTCTATACTGAAGCATCTGTACCCTTTCTAACCTCCTGCACCGTTCCCTTATGGAAGATCTACTGAGGCTTGACTTTGTGCAGGAACAACAAACATGGCAATTAGGCTTCCCCTGCAGGTACGTACTCCCCCAGAGGGCCCATGTGTGGACATGCTTTGACCTCCATCTTCCTGACCATGCCTGCAGCCAGCATCATCCTCTTCCCCTCATTTCCCCCAGCAAAGTTCTTGTCACCTCCACCTTCACAATCAAACATTTCTGACTTGGCTCTCTTTCAAATCTCCTCCCATCCCTTTAGATCAGCCATCAAGAATACCCTCCTACCCCTCCCTGGTCATGAAATACATGCCCATGGAAATCACATAGTCACAAGCACACATCCTCCTGATCCCATAGCAAACCCGCTCCACAAGACAGACACATCTGCAGCAAAATGCATCTTTAGTTCAGCTATGTCAGAGGACTTGGGTTATGGAACACTGACTAGAGAAACTATAGGGTACAATTCCGCAAGCAGATTTATTCAACTCTTCCGCTGGTATGCAAGCTCTTCTACCCAGGAGTTGTGACCAGAAGGTAATCTCCCCCATCAACCCAGCAGAGCATTCTTCCCCGTGTATCCAATCACTGGATACAGATCTGCTACTTCTACAACCAGCTTTACACTTTCTGTTCTCTAGCATCATAAAAATCTGTCTTCACATTAATGCCCTATAGCTCATGTACAGCAATGTGCTAAGGACACAGAGACGCCTGCAGATCTGCTTTAGGGAAACCACATCAAAGGCTGTACCCAACACCTGCAAATCTTTCTGCAGGGCAAGAAACCCTTGATAGGACACCATGGTCACAGCTGCAAAGCATCCTTGCATTCACACTGGAATAGAAGCTTGAACCTAGTTGATGGGAGTTCTCCCAGATCTACAGAGAAGCAGCTGCATGGGTTTTCTGTACTTCACACCCAACTGCAGCGGGTCTAGGCGGGTTCAGAGGGTGTGGAGGGGCTGGTTGGACCACCACTGACCACTACAGCATCACTTCTGGCACCCAGGCAGTTCCAGGTTTTCTGCCAGCAACATGGATTCTGCATGCCTGAAGGAGAGCCTTCTACCCTATGCGCCTGCCCCTTGACATCTGAGGCAGAAGTCCTTCTCTGGGAGCCCTCTTTGAAGGAAATTAGGAGGGTAGCTATGCAGAGAAGGGCATTTTCAGCTGTGGTGCTCTGACTGTGGAACATGTTCTCCAGGTAGGTTTGCCTGGCACTGTTGCATTGTTCTTTTCAGCATCAGGCAAAGGCCTTTTTATTTTCTCAATATTTTAACACTTAATTGGCTTCATCCTTGTTTTTATCATCATTTATTGGATGCAATCTGTTGTTTGTTGTATATGGTTGCTTTGTTTTTTGTAAGTCATCTAGAGACTTTTTGTATTGGGATGGCATATAAAAACTTTAAATAAATAACGCTTCTGTGTGTTTCATAAATGTATTTTAGCCTTCCCCAGCCTGGTGTCCTACAGATGTTTTGGACTACAACTTGCAGCATTCCAATATGTGTTCCTCTGGATGTTGAACTGCAATTCTTATCAGCCCTAACAAAGCATAGAAAATGATAAGGGTTGATGAATGTTGCACTTCAACAATATCTTTAGAGCCTCACAATCCCTGCTGTAGGTCTACTTATTCTAAAGTACCCAAACCAGGCTATGGGCAGCTTGGGCGCATGGTTGGGTATGTGGTCCAATCCAGGCAGTTACGTCCAGGGTATCAGGTATTTAATAGCCTGCAACAAGTTCCAAATATAACCAGATCTGCCTAAAAAAGAAAAGCTTAGCCTCATTCTCTCTTCGCTTTATCTAGAGGGGAAGCACCACCATTTCAGTCTTGAGGGCCACACTGGGGTCCACTAGTACTACGCATCTGCATGCACATGCATCCTCATACAACTCCCACACACAGTCACACAATGCACTATCTAACAAATTATCAGAGCAATTAATTACAGATACCATATTGCAATCTGAATGCATTAGTTAATCACAGAGCTTTGCTAGCACCAAAGATCCAAAGGTTGAAGCTGCCTCCTCTCCAAAAAAAAAAGGAGAGCAAAAGGCTCCAGGCTTCCTGGCACTGAAACAAAATCCATAAAAGATTCCCAGAACATTGTAGGAAGCAAACTGAACTTTGTGCACGGTTTTCCAGGACATTCTAGGAACCAGACTTCTGGGGTAGGAATGACTGGAATACTCATCTGGAATATTGTGTCCAGCTCTGGGCACCAAGATTTAAGCAAGAGGTGGAAAAATTAGAAAGGGTCCAGAGGAGGGCAACAAATGAGCCAGAGTTTGGAAACATTGTCCTATGAAGAGAGACTGGGAGAACAGTGTATGTTCAGCCTTGAGAAGGCTGAGGGGGATCAAGGTATCACTCTGTAAGATCTTCAAATTGGTGTCCTACAACAGCAGGGGTTTGGACCCAATGGCCTTCCCGGTCCCTTTCAACTCTACTGTTCTATGATTGTTAAAATTGAACATATTCCTAAAACATTTTTTCCTGTGACAGCAAGGAGTGTCAGACAGGAATTTGGAAACCACATCCTTTACACTTCTGGCCTACTCCATTTCTTTCATTCATTCATTCATTCATTCATTTAAAACATTTCTATGCCGCCCCCATCGCAACAAAGCCTCAGGGCGGCTCACAAAAAATGCATAAAAACATAAATAATAATAATAATTTAAAAGAAAAAAACTTTTAAAAACTCCCGGTGCATTCCCGGCTAATTTTAAAATCCTAATTAATTCAATAATTTAGCAATTAAAATAAGTTTTAAATAAAAAAGTCTTAGCCTGGCGCCGAAAAACAAATAACGATGGCGCCAGGCGGACCTCTCTGGGGAGCGCATTCCATAGATGGGGTACCACCGCAGAGAAAGCCCTCCTCCGGGTACTCACCCTCCTAATATCATTCACAGAGGGTTCCCGGAGAAGGGCATCGGTTGCTGATCTCAAGGGGCAGGAGGGTATATATGGGCGCAAGCGTTCCTTTAGATAGCCAGATCCCAAGCCGTTTAGGGCTTTATAGGTCACACACTTGAAGGCTGCTTCTGACAAGATTATTTGTGCTGTGGTAGATACCCAGGTACAAAGGACATCCATTAAGAAGGCTGAAAGCATACATAAAAAGGAACAGTTCCCATTTGTATTTGAAAAGAAAAAGCCATGAACCTTTTTTTAACTGTATTTACATTTAATCAGTATTTGTATGCAACTATGATTTCTCCTAACAAGCAGTTACCACTTCAAGCATCAGATATTTATTCCCCCCAAAACAGAGATAAACATTGGATACTTTGAGAAGGTCATACCATACTCTGAATTTAATATATAACCTGTCCAGTTGACAACAGAAAAGTC
This sequence comes from Varanus komodoensis, assembly GCF_004798865.1. Classification (NCBI taxonomy): domain Eukaryota; kingdom Metazoa; phylum Chordata; class Lepidosauria; order Squamata; family Varanidae; genus Varanus; species Varanus komodoensis. The sequence goes on along the minus strand of NW_025335941.1, from coordinate 2,385,629 downwards.
AGCCATTCTGCATCTAAATATTTTACCATCTAAGTCCTTTCAACTGGATTCACTTCAAATCAAGTATGTTTACTGCTGTAGCTGAAAAGTTCTATGTAAGTGACAAAGGATACAATTTTAACTTTTTTTATTGCACAATGAAAAGGGAAATGGGGGTGGAGTGTTTACAATGAAAGAACAGAGATGGTAAACTTGGAATTCTAACACAAGTTACAGGAAGTTATTATGAACCCATATGTTTAGAACCACTTGAACAGACCATTCTCTTCTCTTTCATACTCTTGCTACACAACTGAGTTCCTATGAACTTCCCTTATATGGTCAGAACATTGGTCTATTTAGCCCGACATTACCTGTTCTGACTAGCAGTGATTGTCCAGGAACTTAAGTACAGGTCCCACATGTGAGCTTTCAAATGTGAGATGCCAGTGATTGAACCCACACCCACATGCAATGTATATGACAAACTAGTGCTCTCTCATGCCATTGGCAACTTTTCAAGCCATTCTATTTGAATAAAGATGAAGCAAATTGTTTTTCTGTTCTAAATCCAGTTCTAATTAAACTATACCACTATTATATATTCTGGAAATTTAAACGGACACTGTATATATTCTGGAAATTTAAAAGGACACTTCTCAATCAACTTCACTAGAAGGATATTGTACTAAATTCAACTGTACCTTGCGTCAATAGGTACTACTTCAGAGTTAAGTGGTTTAAAACAGAAGCCGCAGCATAATTTCTGTGCAACAGATAATGTACAAAGTAATTGCTTGGGACCAGTTTCATCCGAGAAGGCAATGATGGAAAGACCTTTGAGATATCTTTCAATCCTAGGTTCTCATATGAGGATTGGGGTACAGAGCATCAAAGGAGGCATGATGTTCTGAGAGAGGATGTATGTCCAAAACCAGCTAAAACTGCTCCCCCTTCAAGGTTTGGCACTGCAGTTGCTCCTGTCTAGAAGAAACCAAACTACCCTAGTAAGGGACACTGGTATTCCTGCAGCATACTCTCTGTATTCATCCTGGCATTTGAGAGTTCGTGTTGCAGTTCTAGTTTAAGAGGTGATTCCTTTCCTATGAAAAAAAGCTTTGTCTGTTGCAGGCATGCTTTCACATTTAATGTCTTTGCTCCTAGCACCCACTGTCTCTCTCTCCCCAGCTAACAACTTCTTCCTGAGTTCTTTTTTCTAAATGCCTGAGTTCAGGCAAAAGAGCTGCATGGTGCATCCACATGTACCAGATAAAGCACATATTTGGGGCAGGGGGCGTAGAACAAGCACAAGATCATTGAGGACTCTAGGTGTCTAGCAGTTTGTCTGATCATTGAGAGAAAGGCATTGTGCATCTATCGTTATTTCTTCCTTAAGAAGAATAAAACAGAAGCAGCTATGGGAAACCACAGGAAAGTAGTAAGTGGATGACAAGTCTGGACATCCCTTAAAATTCCCTGAATGAGGCAGAACAATGATACAATAAAGGCCTAATTTTAAAGGACGTATGTTCCAATAATGGAGCCTTAGAACACATGGCTGCATTCAGTTTGAAACTGCAATCAAATTAGTTTTAAATATTTGTCAAATGGTTCAGGAAAGAATGATGTACACAAGATAGTAAGAGCTAATATGTCTTTATACAGTCTTTATACAGACTGTCTTTATAATAAATATATTCCAATATGCTCCATCAAGAAGGGGAGAATGTACTCAACATGGGCAAAAAATATCAATAATTCTGTGGCTTCTAAGAGAAGCATATACTAGTAGGATTAGTGTCCTGCAGTATTTTTCACTGCAGAGAGTAAAGAGACTTTCAAATTGTAATGAGAAAAGTGTAAAATTACTGCACTGTTTTGTTATCTCATCTTTAAAGTTCTTGCACTATTAGTAAGGAATCCTTTTGCGTTTGATATTTTGACCAATGTAACTTTTCTTCTTCACCCTCTGCAATATTCTCTGAATATATTTCCCACTGACATCATGAAATGTGGCCCTCTTCTAATGTAGGTGCTGATGTGTCATGTGAACAATGGGACTTATGGTCCAATATTATTTACTGTAGCAGCTGCTCACCACAGCATAGCATTTAACCTCTAACCTTTTTTTCTAGGGGAAAGATTGATCCAGTCTCTCAGACTGAGCAGTGATAGAGAAGCAACTCTCGGGTCCTCTGCGCAGAAAGGGGCTTTAAGGCATCATCTCTGATGCATTATTTTGCAAATATGGATAAAACATGGGCAGGAAGGTGCTGATTCCATTACATGGAATCCAAAAATTTCTTAGCTCTTGTAATCAAGAGCAATCATGCACCACTGTATTGGTTGTAGGTTTGAGAGTAATAATTTGCTCAGAAATTGCACCCCTGTCTAGCTTGTCAGGGGTAAGACACAGTGGCAACAATGATGGTGCAAGTACCACTTGAGCTACAGAAGCCACACTGTCACAATATTTACTGAAATAATACACAGGAAGCATTGTGAACACCTACATAAATGCTGAGCATTATTATTAATAACCAATGCTTAGCAGATACTTTTTGCAATATCTGACTCTTCCAAGTTTTTGAGAAAGGTGTGTATCAGATAAATCAGATACTACCTCTAGAATGTTATCCTTGCTCTCCTTTTGTGAATCAGACAGGGCTAACTAGATGTGACCAGGATTCCATCTCTCTGAAATGTTCTCCTGTTGTTTTTTTGTTTATAATGAAAAGCAGCCATGGAAAGTTGATCACAGCAAAAAGAAGCAGCAGATATAAACCCCTATTCCCTTCTGCTGTTTGTCTGCTAAAAAATAAAACCCACCTAGCAGGAGAAAAGCTATAGAGAGAAAAGCAACAGAAGTAATTTTCAAATAGACAGCACATCTTTAAAAGGTTTAAGCAATCGCTGCTCCTGTTGCATTTTATTCCAAACACAGCTTTCTAATACTGCTTTTCATATGCTTATAAACAAACAAATCAAGAGACAGAACTCTATGTTATGACTAGTTTGGTCCTACATTGTTCATATGATCACAATGTATCCAAAGAGTGAAATACTGTATATATACAAATGCTACACATATGATTTATACAGGCAGAAGGTCAACAGTGATGAAACTACATTCTTAAGATATGACACTGCATCTGTATAAACCCAACTCAAACCAGCCTGTGGCATTGAACCAAGAGAATGTAATCTCTTCCTGCCTAGTCATTGCTTTTCACAGCAGCCAATATTAGGACTGGACTCAGCATCTAAGTGGCATAGCTACAGTTAAAACAGGCATACAAAATTTAATCACATTTCATCCATCAGCAAATTAATTATTTTTCTGAATGTACTTTGTACCATGGAACAAATAATTACTTCTTTGTTAGATCTAACTGTCTTAACAGCCTTCCCAATAATGATAGTCTTAATAAACTAAATAGAGTAGAAGTTCTAGAAGTTGGTCATAGTTATATCGTTATCACATATTGCTGTCGTATCAGTCTGTTCCATTATTCTGAGACTAATTTCTATTTTAATTAAATTGTGAATCACTGGAAGTATACTTAGATCTTATATATGCAGATTCATTTCTTCCAGAATGCAAAGACTGAACATGTAATTCAGAAAGACATATAGGTGCCAACACTGTAAAGATTCATAAACATGTTTAATGTTCATGCAGTGCTGTCTGAAAGGAGTGCAAACCAAACCGGTTTCAAATCAGTGCTTACAGATGTTTCAGTTGAAACTGGGAGACTCAGTTTTAATTGCTAATGAAACATTTTACTATGTTTGCACAAAGACTGAAATAGAGGTTTGTAGCATCTATTTAAAAAGTGTAAATTATCTTTCTCTTTTTAGGCCTATCAGAACAAACTATACTCAAAACTGAAATTTTGTTCATAGTCTCCTGCTGTCAAAACAATATACATAAAAATACAATGCATTTTCATGCTCTCACTCCCCACTCTGGCTTTGTTCTTATCAAATGTTGCTAGATCTTTTGCTTGACTGCTTCTCTTCGAGTCATAACATCAGGGTCAGTGCTTAACTAAGATTCACTGAAACATGTCATGGGTTTTGGCTGGAGACAGTTTTCACCCCACCCCCGCCACTTATTTCAAAGTTTTCCTTCTTGGAAAAAGAAGAAAAAATAGCCATCTTAAATTCATGCTTCACTGAATGGTTAGTCCAATACCATTTCTGTGATCTTCTGATAATTATTTTATTTTAATATTAGATGGGTTTGAAATGACCAACATATTAATATTAATCCACTTAGTTATTGGCTGGATAGATTGCTGGTGGGTTAACTCTTTAAAAAATGCAATGAATCCCACACTCAGAATTAACTCTTCTCCTGTGGTAAGCCGCAACACCTTTATCAGTTGAAATTGTCTCAGATATACAAAACTGATCAGCTTGTTATTGTTCCTTAGCAAATTTGGCTTGGTAAGAAAAATGTTTTGCAAAAATCATAATTATGGTGATTAATTTTATAAAATCTACCAAGTTAATTATTACTAAGTCAAACTCTCAATGCTTTCCCAGGAATCTGGGTCAACACTGAAGAAATAAGCTTTCTGAATTGTGGAAAAAATCAGTAACTTACATTTTAAAGGTCAACATTTCGTTTGAAGAACATGTATACTGTTGTTGGTGGCAAGATCAAAAAAGCTCCCATAGTGGTGTCCTTTTTATAATGGATTAAACTCTGCAATATAAAAATGCAGTAACGTGCGTTTTCTAAGCACATATTTACCTACACTAGAAATTATTTGTTACATTATATTGCTGTGTAAGATACTACTGAAAAGGGGGTCAACACTATTTTGATGATTTTTACCTACAACTAGAAGCTGATCTTTAAAAAATAGTACCTTTTAACTATACATTTGTATAATCTAACTGCAGTCACAGTGCAACATCTTCTGTCATTTGTGATCAGCTAACCAAGCATGTTTTGGCCAAGTAATTACATTAACTCACACCAAAAAAATGCATCATGTCAGTCTTTTAAAGTCCTCTCTGTTCTTGCTATTACAGTCTCAAAGCAGGTCTGTCTAGGGAAATAATTGGCTACTGTAGAGTGGAAGATTTTGGAATCTGGACCAAAGAGACTCGTTTCTGGATGCAGCTGTCCCCAATCATGGTAGAAAACACTGGTGGTTTATCGATTCGCTTTATATTTGGAAGCATCCCTGGGTTCTCTGCTAGGGTTGCTCCAGTCATCAGCTTCTGGGGTGGTTTTGTAATGCCGCCAGGCCGATTTATTAAAAACCGGCAGTCTTTCAAATGATTCACTGGAAAGAGCCTAAAGAAAGAAAATGTATAAGGTTATGTTCAGATACCAACAACACAAATCACTTTACCACAAAATTTTCTGAGGACAACTAGGCAACACAAGTTGTTGTGGTTGAGAAGGAAGAGAGGATGGAGAAGACTTGTTGAGGAGTCTACACAACATGACAACCCACCCTGCAAATAAACTATGCAATCTGGGTTGTTCATGGAAGAACCTTACAGTTTTGATTGGCCCTACTGTACATTGTTTCCCCCTTCCCCCTAATCCTCCAGTTAGTATCCCAGAGTCCTTTGCAGCAGAACTCATCTTCCCCTCCCTGCTCCAATTGTGATCTTTTTGCTTCCTCCACCTTTACCCCGCATCCCTGTGCTGCCACCAGTGAGAGCTACTCCAATGGCCAAGAGGCACTTTGGAGCAACTGCCACTGGTTCCTCAGTTTTCTTATCTTTCTTTCTTACCCTTTTAAAAAAATTGGTGGTAGAAATTTATGCCACTAAAATTGTGTTGGAGTCTTTCCTTTTTCAGTCTTTTGCAGGGTTGCTGTTACAGCTGCCTGAAATGCAAAGTCTTACTTGGGCAATGTCCTGGTGTGTGTCTGCTGCCAAAGTGCAATAAGTACCATCCATGGACACTGATCAAGGAAGGCTGCATAGAGACTGCTTTGCACAAATTCACAGCTGTCACTTTGAAAAGCAAAGTGGCAACAGTGAATGGTTTTTAATCCCCAAAGGGGTTGGCAAACATATCCTTAGCAGTGTTATACTCTAGTTTTTAACTATTGCCTAGACAATTTTCAGCACCTTCCACTTTTCCGTATTTGTCCAAGCCTCTAGGCAGTGCAGAGACGGCAAATCTACATCTCACACCCTTTTTGTGATTTTTAAAAAATGATCCGGCCAATTGGAGCATTTTTGGGGGCAATAAAATATCCAGCCATGAAATATGTCTGCATCTCACAACTGCAATGGGAATAGCATCTCAGCCATGGCTTGCTGCCCCAAGATAACCCTCTCTGTGGAAAGCAGTTCAGATTCAAATGGCACAAGAACCCACCAGGATGGGCTGCTCCATTCTTTGAACACATCTGTTGTATGAAAAGTCAGCTCACTTAGTGGTTTGTTCTTTGATACTCATTAATGTCTATCTTCATGTGTGTGTGTGTATTTGATTCTGAAATTCTGCAGCCTCCTGATCATGATGGCACTGATCTGATTCAAGACTGTATAACCACATCAAAGAAAGCTTATGAAGAAAAGTGGGAAGTTTGCTTCAAGTATACAATGCACCACTGTCTGGAAAGATTGCTATCATACTGCTTTCATCTGAAAACATTTTCTGCTTTCCTATTAGTGATCTACTAGCAATATTAGAGAAAAAGGGTTTAATAAAATAAAGGATTAACTTTTGTACCTTAAAAAAGCACTGAATATTCAGTCTCAAAAGTCTTGACATTTCTCTAGGAAAAAGTTCCAAGAATGTGAAGAAATCTTTGCCTTTATAGCTTGCAACACGCCTTTACTTTACATAAAATACTTAACATTGAATAATGCAAGACCAATTATGTTAAACTAAATTCCTATTTATGATGTCTAATATAAATTCATAGCATTAACACTTTTGCACAGGGATTAAGCATTTAGCCTGTTATGAGGCTTTTATAGTCATGCCAGAAAAAGAAACAGAATTACTGATTGTGTTTCTGATAAAAGAGTCTTTGTATTACCTTCAAATAAATTACAGCATCAGTACCAACACCTTCCATTGAGTAGAGTTTGAGATCCCCTTGAAAGTATCTAGCATAAAGACGGGAGATTGGCAGACCATAGCCATATCCAGCCTAGAGTAGAAATCAATAATGTTACACATGAAGAACACCTTCACCCTATTATTGTCTCAACTTTCAGGAATGATACTCTGCTCTATGTAGCATTAGTCAAGTAGTGCATGGGGCAGGGTATCCACAATAGTGATGTCTATGTTTATGGAAGAGCTTTCAAGGAGAAGTCACTAATTTCCATTGTTCAATATGTTTCCCCAGAAGGTGAAGACTTTTTTATTTCTAAAACATTTTCAGGACAATCCAAGGGACATTTTTTAAATGTGTGCTGTCTTTAAATATTATTTTACTGCTCCTTTGTAGTTCTTTGTGATATTTAGATTAAGTGCTATGAGGTTCTGACTGCTTATTCTCTTAAATGGTTTTTCAGAAGGTATTAGGCATTTTAATAGAAAGGTGGAAGCAGCAAATGATTAATTTTTAATGGTAGTAATTTTTCTCTTTTCAAGCTCTAATGACCCTATGGACGTAATGGGGTTCAAGGTCACAGAAAATTAGTTCTGAGAATGTGGGAAAGAGAAAATTCACAAGCACACTTTTCTACAACATGCACAAATGAACAGCAAGTCTCACTGCAGAGACTTGAGAAGGATGTGGACTGTGCTGTGCTCCTAAGGATGTCGTTACATGAGGAGAACGGACAGTGATCCACATGGCATCCAAACAAGCTGATAGTCTTTCAGGACTCTCCACAGTGGTAGTTAGTACTGCAATATCCCAGCCACTGCTCAGTGGTGCTGAGATTCTGATGGTAGTTTATTAGTGGTTTTTCGGCGCCAGGTAAAGACCTTTTTATTTAAACATCATTTTAATTGTTAAAATATATGATCTGGCCAGGGCAACTTCTTCTTCCTTCTCTTTTCTCCTCCTATATTATTTATTTACTTATTTTATACTGATAATTTTAATTTTATATTATTATGTTTGTAACTCAATGTATTTTTTTGTATTTTTGTATTTAATGGTAATTTATTATGTTCTATTGTATTTCAATGTATTTTATTGTGTTGTAAGCTGCCCCGAGGCTTCGGCAAGGGGCGGCATAGAAATGTTATAATAACAACAACAACAACAACAACATTACTTGGGATTGTTATTCACAGAAGTCTCTAAACACAGGAGATGTGAACAAAGTAAGAGCTGGAACTGCATCCTTCAGTTAGTTTACTTTGCCAGATCAATTATTGTTGATAGCATGAAGCAATGAATGAAAGAAGAAAGTTGTTGAGAAAATAAGACTTGCAATTTTGGCAACAGAAAAAATTATGACAATGTATAGAATGCTCACCATGTTTCAAGTATGTTTGGTAGAACTTGATGCCTTTCAAGTAAGCAAAAATTTCTACCATATACTACTTGCAAAGAACCTGAAAATCATACTGAAAGATTCGGTCCTCAAACCAACTGGGACCTAGCTACTTTATGATCTCAGGCTGTGTGATAAATCAAAGAGATGGGCTTTTCCCCAGATCTGAACTCACTAAAAAGAAACATGTTAGTGAGGCAATTGTTTATTCATTAGATTCCTTCTAACATTCCTATGCTTGGAGTCAATGCTAATGAATAAAACATGTTTTGAGATTAGTGCAATCTATGGCATGAAGTTACTCTTGAAACTGACAGGGATCTGCCTTCTAGCATAGCTCTGTCTTGACTTCTGCTACACAACGGGTAACATTTTATCGTTCTTGATTAGTCATAAGCCCCACATCAGTAAGTGAGTTTAGACATCAGATGATTGCCTGCTTGGTGGCTTGCCACGACTTGCTTCTCCCTCAGTCTCTCTCATTCTCCTGGCTGGTCCTGCAGCCGTTGCAGAAGTAATAATTGTTCTCTGTGTCAACAACCTTTCAAGCAATTGGTCCACTGGGGTTGCTGATTCACAAGGGAAACTCCCTCTGCTCCTGTTTCTGATTGCCAAAAGGATTTAGGTTTCTGAGCCTTTATGAACATGGGAACTATGTGCAAACGTATTTCATTTTTGTTTAATGGACTTGTGCACATAGCTGCAAGGCTGCCTTGGCATACTGTGTTCCCAACTCTCCCTTCAGTTCCAGATAATGGTGGACGAGTTCTGTGAATCCAGATGACCACTCAAAGAGCTACAGTCCCAGCTAAGCAGCCTGTCTTTCTTCTTTGTGGTCTCTGTGCATTGCACAGTAGGGTAAGTGGCAAGTTGGTTCACTTACCCAAAGTGGGTCAGTGCTGTCAGTGAAGCACAGAAGACAGAACAGACGGTCCAAAAAACCAGTCTGATTGGGAAAGTGCTTGGAGCCTGTAATGTGGGATAAAGTAGATGGTTCTGGCCAAGGGGCTACATGACATGGATCTCACAAAGGGACACTTCTGCTGAATGCCACAGAAGCAGCCACTCCTCGTGCCAAGTGTCCCCGCAATGGTCCCAAGAGTTCTAGTTCTGACAATGTACAAGGTGTCCCAAATTGAAATCATTTCATAGTCTAATAACACAGCGAATTCTTGCTCAAATGATCTCAAATTTTAACAAAATGTGTAAAAACTAACTAATGTTAGTTACACAATGTTATGCAAGACATACTACAGCGTGTTTGGCAGGAGGTGGACTACCAAATTGACGTGTGTCATGTCACAGGCGGTGCGCATATTGAACATTTGTGAAGCTATGCAAAATCGGTTGTAAAATCTACATCCCTTTGAATCTCTTGTTCAAATTTTGATAAATAAATCTTTTATTGTTAAACACGAAGCCTATTTAATTTTGTTTGTCTAGGACACGTAGTTACTCACATATTCACATTTCAAATAATGTCAAATTTTTTGGGACACCCTGTATATACCAAATGGATAATATGAACAATCCACAATGCTTAATGTAGTGATGAAATAGGCAACTCTTTACCCTTGCATCCTTAATATATGGGAAGTCTGGCAGAAAGTATTTGTTCTAGATTTGGATAATGTTGAAACTCCTCTCATGTCAAGAGAATGAAGCATTGTCCCCACTGGTGAAAAGGGGAAGACAAAAAGGAGGCAAAATGGCTTACTCAGGTGAAAGTCTGAAATGACCTTACATAGGAAAGATGAAAAAGGCCAGGGATGACCTAGTCTATGTGGAGTATGATGTAAGAGGAATCCACCATTAGGGGACTGAGTTCACTGGATTGTTAGGCTGATATGGTCACATCAAGGAAGGTGACCTTTGAAATGAAGGTGAAAATCAATTGTTGTAAGAGATTCAAAGCACTTTAATGTTAAAGCTTGTAAAACTAGCTACCAATACACTCCAAGTCAATAGCAGGACATGGACAGGTAGTATAATATTTCATATTCTTGGAAGAATTGATATAATAAAGCATGTGAGAAAGATTAAAAAAAAACCCTCCTAATAATGCATGAGGGGCAAAATTTGTTGCCAGGTAAAATCAAATAAGCAACTTCTCTGAGCCTTATTTTCATATTGAGAAGAACATTGAAAAGAAAATTTAAGTGTACAGAAAAAATAGTAAGATTTACCCTGCCCTAGAATATGGAGGAGAAAAAAGCAGTCCATTGACAGACACAGGAAGATCACATGGAGAAGGACAGTCACTGAAAAGCAGGGTAACAGCCTGAGTACCATTCATGGATAAAATCTCCAAGCTGTTGGATGAAGACTCTGGATGCTTAATGATGTTTGAGAAGGCTTGCATTCCGAGAAACCAAGTTCTGTAGCAATGGAAGGTGGTAGAACTCCCTTTTTGCCTGGTTCAGAAAGAGTGCCACCCATGCTTGACATGGCCACCAAGGCATAACTAGGATCCCATCTGTCATGCCTGATCTCTGTTTCACCAGTGGGGAAGGTGGGAATTAGTAGCACACAGTCCCTGTCCAATGGATGAGGAACACATCACCGGGGAACCATAACCAATTCCCCTCCTGATTGAAAAGTATCATGCACGCTATATTGTCATGATGAGATCTATGGTGGGTGTGCCCCAGCTTTTGAACAGAGGAAGTAGTATAGCCAGGGGAAGCTGCCACTTGTGTGTGAGGTGTGGTGACCATAAGAAGTCTAAGTTCATGCTGCTCACCCAGTGAAATAAACTGCTATGAGGGAGATCCCCTGAAGAATACTTCAATTCCATATTTGATACTGGGAGATTCAATAGACAGGCTGAGTGCATGCCTCCGTATCAGTTTTCTACAATGGAAGTCTGTCTTAGACATGATACTGAAGACTTTTGAGAGAGCGGTTTGTGTGAAAGAGAAGTCTTGCTAAATACTGTTTCGATCCACCATTAGAGGGAGTATTGTACTGGATCTGCTATGGTTAGACAGGTCCTGCAAGGACTGACTGTGGGAATGAGCAACTGAATGACAGTTCTGTGGTAGCAGCATTTTGAGACAAGCAAATGTAACCACTGCTACCACAGTGGCCATAAAACCAAACAGGCATTAAGCACAGTAAATGCTTGTCTGAGGCTGGTGGTATAACTTGGCTGATAGTGCCACCAAAACCAAGGTTTGGTCCCAAGGTACTGGAACATCAGCACAGATATTTCTGTCATTTTCTCACATACAGGCCAAGTGAAAGCTGAAATGAGCTGGTAAGAAGAACAGACTGGTGAAGTTCTTTTGTCTGTTGGGGTGACCAGCAACCACTAATCTAAGTAAGGATAACCTGGGTGCCACAAAGCCAAAGGCAGGCAGAGATTACCGGTAAAAAGTGAGCTGTCACAAGGCCTCAGGAGAGAATCCAAAACTATTACACACCGGATCTTATGGTGCTCTTGATCCCAAAGTGCAAATCCACACCCTTGAGGTCCAACAGTCTCCCTTATGGAGAAGGAATAGAATGAAGGTTAATGTCACCTTTTTAACTTTCCTAGGGTGATATAGGAATTGACCCCCCCTAAGGTCCAGGATTGGTTAAAGACCTCCTTCCTTTTTTTTGGCACCATGAAGGATCTGGAGCAGAAGTTGTCCAACAGTAGATGATTTGGGATGAAAACGAATTCTCCCTTTTTAAGAAGAGTGTCAACTTCTTCCCTCAGAACTGACAATGGAACTGTAAAAATAATGGTACCCAAAGGTGGGAGGATGTCAAACTTGATTCTGTAGCACCTGTGAATGAGGGTGCGCAAGATGGTGGATCAGATAAAATTGTCAATGGCTGAATGTCTCTGTGCAAGTAAAAAAAATGCATTTTGACTGGTAGGGATTGTGTCCTTCTAGTGAATTAATAGTACTCGTTTTGGAAAGGATATCTAGGCTTGAAAAAATCTGAGGTATTGGTCTAAATCAGGGGTCCTCAAAGGTTTTCCCCAGGGGGACAGTTGAAAGGTGCTGGTGCTGGGCACAGGCCAGAAAGGTGGTGCTGGCGGGGTGCACGGGCGCAGCAAGGCACAGGCGGGTGCACGCGGCAAGGGGAGGCAAGGCGAGGCAAGGTGGGGGTGGGCACATGCCGCGATGCAGCAGCTTGCTCGCTTGGAGATCATTTTCTCCGAGCAAGTCCAAAACGATCTCCTCACGAGCAAGCTGCTGCCTCCCTGTGCGGGGGACGAGGCAGGCGCGCAGAGAGTTGAAACCCTCTGAGGCGGGCTGGATAAATGGCCATGGTGGGCCAGATCCAGCCCCCAGGCTGTAGTTTGAGGACCCATGGTCTACATGCTCTGGCTGAAAGCAAATGGAGGTGTTCCTTATTATGGTCCTGGCAGAGCTAACAGAATAACAGTGATTCATGGAAGGGGGTTGAAATCCCAATCCCATTTTGCAAGTTGAAGTTTTCATCTTTTGGAAATGATCTATGGAGAAGCTAAAAATCTGTGGAGGAGTTAAAGAACCTCTCTCTGTCAAACAGGCCCTTTTTCATTCTGGATCTGGCCTCTTGGTTGAATCCTGCAGTTCTCTTCCAAGCATGACATCTCAATGATATGGTTTCTGCCAACCTTGAAACCACAATCACCATGTGCCTTGCTGTACTGATCTAGATCAGTGAGTCTGTGTCTGTCTGTGAGTTTTGGCCTAGAATGTCATTGCTAAATTTCTGATGTCTTATATTTGTAAATCAATGTATTTTTTGTATTTTTGTATTTAATGGTAATTTATTATGTGCTATTGTATTTCAATGTATTTTATCGTGTTGTAAGCCGCCCCGAGGTTTCGGCAAGGGGCGGCATAGAAATGTTTAATAAGAAAATACAGATAGATTGCCATGAAGATCTCTTAATCTGCCAGCTGAAGTGCAAAACAAGACTCAAGAACTACCAATATCCTTTACTTCAAGTCAAATGGTGCTTCTATCAGCCTTTAGATTATGAGGATTTGATGATTATAGAGTTGAAAGTTGGCTGTTTGAAGAGGAAAACAATCTTCCTTCTGAACTCTTGGCATTTCAAGACATTGGTGGAGGGTTTAGTCTACAATGTTTTGTTCATATGAAAAATGCTGGGGACCATAGTGCTGGGAATGAAAGGGGGCAGTTGTTCTTGGCTCTGGTTCCAAGGTCAGGCAGATTCAGGCTCATCACATGATGGGCCCTGGGAACTGACATCCTCAGACCTTGAAACAGGAGACACAGAGGTGCTTATTTCAAGGTCATCCTTCCCATGTGTTCAGGTGGACTCTGAGAATTGTCAGAATCTACAGCTGCAAAAAGGGGGCATGGGAGAAAAACTCTAGCAGTCAGCTGAGTCTGGTATGACTCTTGGCCCCATGACATGGCATAGGAAGAGACAGGCCACCCAACTAAAGGGGTGATGGATACAGAAGAGGCTTGCCTACCACCAAAAGGGCCCTTCCAGAGATACCCAAAAAGAGGTTCTTGCTCAGACTCCAACTATAGAGATTGTACCTTAGAGAATAAAGATTTTTTTGTAAAGGAACAGTTTGTTGCTTTGAATGTGCAAAGGGGAAGACCTAACTCCTGACATCTATATACTGGTGCTGTTAGATCAGAATACTGGGTCTATAACCACGCAAGTTCTTCAGAACACTGGGTCTATAATTACAACCAGAGGAACCTTGATGCCCAAGCCCAGATATCCTGCCATCCTAAGAACCTGTTTGTCCTTATGTGACATGCTGGCGGGAGAGAGGTGTATGTGGGGAGGTGGTGGAGGCCACCACAGATAAAGGGGAAGGATGGGTCAAGGGCAGGCTCTGAGACATAGCTGACTCTAGTGCAAGGCTGATACATGCATGGGCAGGAGTGGTTGTACAGGGATAGAGGGTAGAGCTGGGGCATGTGGTAAAGCGATCACTGGCAGTGGTTTAATGCAGATCAATGATGAGGCAGTATGAAGCAGCCCCCATTTTGCTGCTGAATCTGCAATCTCTAGGGCACAAAGATGAGAGTTCTGCTGTGTCTGCTTTGTCTGTGAAAAACCTGGCAATGTGTACAGGAATCAACCCAATGACAAAGAAGGCACAAAGAGTGATCATCTGTCAGCAGCATCTTTCCACTCCAGCAGGTACAATTCTGGAAGAAGTACTTGCAGGCTATGCACTCCCTAGGGGAAATGTCGGGGAAAAAAACAACAAAAATGCAAGAATAACATTAAATGAAAAAGCAGGAACTTTGCCCAACTGAGCAGGATGAATTGTAAGACTTGAAAAATGTTTCAAATTCTGCTATTGCTGAAACAGACAAAAGCAAACTGAATGGGAGGAGGGAGCTCTAGAATATTCTGAATGGTTATAAGCTGATGTCTGTAGGGATAACACAGACTGAAGCTGCAGGAAAGATTTAGTGAAAAACATTATAGTTTGTGGCTGAGAACTTACCAAAGGTACAGCTCTTGATGGCTCCAAACTAGGTCTGGGGGCAGTTGAATACATATAGTTAAATAGGCGATCAATTTTTCTCAGAGGAACACCACCACCTTTATCACTTATCTATAAAACATAATGAAATTTTCAACCAAATAAAATGACCTGGCACACTACCAAAAAACAGAATTCCTCATGAAATATTCACTAAAATAACAAAAGAAACAATTTCTGTGTACAAGCATTTTTACCATGTGACCAATGGGTTGCTTCAAATTATTTTGGCTCTACAGAATAGAGTCGTAGGACTTAAAATGAACTCAGTATTTTAAAATGTATGGATTAAACTATATCACTCTCAGTTAGCATAGCTTTAATGAACTTTATCATGATTATAGGTCATGGGCTGTAAGCAGAAGGCAGGCATGAAAAAGATGGCTCATATCAGCAGTGCCTGCTCATCTGCAAAAGCCTCTCAGAGCTTCTGGTCAGAACAGTGGGGAAGACTCCTCCTCCAGGGCTAAGATTCTTTGAAAAGATTCCTTTCTCATTCCTTTTGTACAAGTGTACCTTACCCATTCCCATCTACAATTCCAGCAGAGAAAATTTCAGAAGTTCTCCTATAAACTAGGCCATCAGCAAATTAGATGCTCGTAAATCACATGTGTGCACACATACTTGTTATTTCACTGGCCTTTTGGCTTACTACTATAAATGCAAAACTTTATTTAGCAGATTATTTACCTTTATTGATAGATCTTCTTTACCCAAGGTGACTAATGTTTTAATTGATGGATAGCTTTCACATTTACCTTCATGTAATTCCACCGTAGCTCGCATTGAATTCTGAAAATAGAAAGTAACAGGTTTTAACACTTCTAAGGTATAACATTCTAATATTAACAATAACATTCTAATATTAACAATATTAGATAACTTATAAATCTCTAACCACAATTTTCTAACTTGTTTTATTATAAAAGCTGCCCAAATGAACCCAGTATTTGAACACAGTTGTAGAACAGAATTTCGTTAACTTGTGAAATGTCTTCATTCCTAAAAGCTACTTGCACGCAAAGGATTAGCGAACCCATAAAACTCCTGGTAAGCATGGGTTTCTCTGATAAGTGCGATGTGTACAAACAGAGCTGCCTAAACATTGTGAATGACGGATCCTAAATTGTGTACTGAAGTGCCTACAGGACTCTTCAATGGGCTCATAATATATTATTTAATTCAATATTTTAATATAAGATCAATCTGAATGATGTAACATGCATATGGTAACTATTTCTATGACATGGTAATAACTGGCTGCAAAACATTTTGTTCATTCATGCCTTATACAAAAAACAGAAATGATGAAAAAATTAACAAACTTTTACAAACAGACATCATTACTCATGATTACATTGCATTTATAGCCACCTTTTTCCTCTTGTAAGGAACCCAAGGAAGCTTACATCATTCTCCTGTTTTTATAAGAACAACCCTGTCAGGTGGCTTAGAGTAAGAGTAAGCGACTGGTCAGAAGTCATCTAGTGAGCTTCATGGCTGAGTGGGGAGTAAACTCAGATCTCCCAGGTCTCCAATCTAACACTCTCACCACCATGCTACACTTGTTCTCACAAATATACATTAGAAAGACTTACATGCTGCCAAATGTATGAATGCTCTGTCATTAATTTATATTTTGTATGTTTGTTTATAGCACCACTTTCCAAATTTTTATCTTACATATGAAAAGGGAAGACATTCATCAATTACAACACACACTTACTCTAGTTATGCACATATACTGAGAAGATCATAGGGTAACTATGGAAGCCAAAAATTATGGAAGAGCAAAAGGAAGAATGATATGAAACTTTTCTAAATTGAGTTTATACATCCCAAGGACTATGGGTAATGTTTCAAAAAATGATTAGACAGAGTAAACTTTGAGTTTAAGCTTGATCGCACTATTTTTTTCCAGTACAGTCAGTGAATGAGTTTGTATTACACTGGCTTTCATGTGGTGAAAACATTGACCAATTCTTGCAGGATAGCTTATTTGAGGGCAACAAGCCACACCGATAATTGACTTGCTACTCCTGCTTACTCAGATACTCACCAGTGCTCACTGCCTAGCAAGTGCCTAAATGGACACTTGCATGACTATGTGTTTCTGCAAGTGTAGCAAATGGAACCTTCAACTAAGTCAACGTCCTGGTGGGCACCAGCTGCCACAGTACAGCTGGTACCAACTAGGACACTGATCTGAAGAGGCTCCAAATAGGCCTTTTCTTCCCTTTGCTTTCTCAGCAGCTGTCAAAGAATGGTCCGTCAAAAGAAGCAAAAGTCTTGAGTGAGCTTTGCTCATGGAAAAGATGTGGTGGGATTTACAACCCCTGTAAATAGATTCTCCTATTTTTGTTTTAGTTTTTTGCACTAGGCTGGCATAAGGGTGAGCACACCTTTCCAGTTGTGCAAATGTGCAAGCCACCTCCCATTTAAAAGGCACTGTCCACTTTGCCAGCTAGTTGTTAAAATTCCATCTTTTAAGAATGTTATCCTGCTGCCACCCTCAGGACTCTCTGATTTTCTTCACAGGGATATGCACAGGCATAAATGCATTTGTTCAGTCAAACCACAGTGAGCCCAGTCAAGAATCCCCATTTAAAGGGAACAAACATTTTGACAACTAACTGTCAAAAAGGAGGTTTATTTAAAAGGGAACAGGTTGTACTTTTTCATTTTACTGAGTGCTCAGAGCTTCAGGATCTGGAAAAGTGAGCTCTCCCTTAGGACAATCTAATGCAAAACAAACACACACACACACACAAACCAACCAACCAACCAACCAACCAAGGAAGATCTTGCTACAAAGGCAGACATCACTTATATCATTGGTTTTGCTTGCCGTCTCATCTTTTGACCACCACCCCCAGGCTTCCATCTGCGACACTCACTGAACTGTGCACATTTGCATTTGTGCAACTCAAATAAAACGAAACATAAATTAAAGGAAAAATTTTAAAATGCTGCCTAACCACTGATTGTCCATCCAGTGTGCCACCTGGCTGACAATTTAAGGATCACAAAAGCTGTCTGTCAAGTCAGCTTTTATAATCTGCCACACAAAAAATTAAAAGGATGGAAGGAAAAGTCACAACAAGTTAAAATCAGCTTGCAATCACAGCGGGGAGAGCGAGATAAATTGGTCCAGTCCTGGGAAGGCTGAGATAAAGAACAACCCATGGTGAGCTTGATGGTTTGTGGCACAACAACCAATGCACTACAAATTAAGACCAAATAAAGAACCAAGTAGAATCAGTCTTCTTTCCAGAAGATTATTCTATTTACCTTGAACAATTCAAAAAGCATATGAAACAGATGCGATGGTACATAGACCACTTGAATAGGCTTGCCTGGTGCTTTAGCTAGAAAACAAACAAAACATTTAGTTAACAAAATTAAATTCAGCATTAAAATATATATTTGCTACTTCTCAATACTGAGGGCTGGATGAAGACTTAAGCACCGGACTGGCAGAAGTGGGCTTGCCCAACTTGTTCTCCCCACTGCAGCTTTGAACAAGACAAACTAGGGCTGCATAGAGAGATTTCCCCAAAACTGGGCAGATGCACTTGCCTGAGAGGAGCTCTTCTATTAATAGAAAACGGATTCTGGATTCAATCCTGAAAATTTCTAGCAAATAAAATATAACTTCATAGTTTTTAAAATGCTTCCTTCTATTTCCAGGGTCTAGAAAACAGCTTTATTTCCTAGGCATTTTAATAATCAATAACTGAATTATACGGAATTAATTTTAACTTTAGTTCGATTGATTTTAAATACATTTTAATGATGACTTATCCACCATCCTGGCTTAGGCTAAGTTTTGTTAAGGTATTATATAGTGGTTCTTGTTTATGTTTTTAACAGATTAAAAATTAAAAATATTATTTATTGTATAATTTGTATTATGTTTTGTTGTTGTTGGTACACTGCTCAGTCCTGTGTGGACCTATTAGGTGTGGTTTATAAATCAATCGATCAATCAATCAATATCTAAGCTTATGCCAAAGCAAAACGGAACACCCAGCTGCCTCCAACCAAATGCACTCAAGACAGACAATCCTAAAGAATTACAGCAGAAACCAATAGAGCAATGCTGCCTTGTGCGTATCTTTGCAAGTGTGGTCCAGAGCATCCATTTGTAAAATAGTACTGTTGACATAATGCATAGCTAACTCCACCACACAGTCTGTGAAGAACCACCGATTCAACTGTACATGCTAGTATTTTCAATGACCTGGATCAAAAAGCCCACCAAAAATGCATTAGCTTGTGCCAAACATGCAAGAGAAATTTACCCTTGTGTTTTCTGAACTACAGTTCCTCATGTGGCATGGTAAAGCTCTTTTGACTCAAAGGAAACTGAATGGCATTTTGTTATGGCCAAGAGGTCTGTCACTCAGAAGGAAAATGTTGCATAGTGCACATCTAAACCTTTGAATGCAACTAAACTTCTTTTGATTCTTGTCAATGGATACCCAAAATGTCCACCTATATTTCCAAAGACCTGTGCTAATATTGGCTTTTTATTAAATTCCTTATAAAGCCAATTATTAGTGCTCAAAAGAAGGGACAGTGAAAAGCAGTAATTGTGTATTCTGTTTTGTAACTTTGGAACAGTTCTTGCTCTAAATAAATGCAACCATTTACTTCTACATAAATAAATATTTCCCTGAAATCCACAAAGCCCTAGCTACTCATAAGCAATGCTTAAAACACAATGAACTTCAGTGTTACCATTGAATTCTTCAATTTCTAAATCAGGTGCTACTTGATAGTACTGCTCACACAACATTTTAGCAGTTGCAAAGGCATCTGTGAGTGAAGAAACAAAATAAAAAACTAAATATAAAACAGTGTAACAATATAACTCTCAGAAGGCTATAAACAGTTATTATTTTTAGAAAATACCTGTGAAAATCAAGCTCTCGGGTAATGTCTTTTTCTTTACTTTAAAGCAGATGATAGAGGGCTGCTAATGTGATTGAAAAAGTGAAACTAAAAAAGGGGCGCTTAAACCTTTCTCCCATAATTTCCTAGATTTAAACTTCACTGCTTCTCTTCCAACTGCTATTAGCTTAGGCAGGTTTTTAAACAGCACCACTCCCATTAAAAGCATGATTTTCAAAATAAAAAACAGTCATGATTTGGAGAGTAATTTAAATCAATCCTTGCCAAGAATAGGTTTCTCTTTTTTGTTCTGCAGTTTTCACCCATCATTTAAAAATACTGCACACTAAATTTACATATATTTTGCCAATTTGGCTTAAAAGGTAAATAAGAGGTTCTATATCTTAGACTAGGATGAGGAAAAAGCAGATTTCCAGATGTTTTGAACTCAAAATCCCAGAAGCTCCTCCTATCACTATGACCAGGGATCAGGAATACTGAAAGCTGAAATCTAAAATATCTGGAGATTAACTACCTGTTCACCTAATCTTAGGCAACAAAACAAAGCATGTAATATAGTCCCTGGATTAGATATATATGTATATGCTGGAGTAAGCCCAATTGAAATCAATTAGGTTTACTTCTGAGTAGATATGATTAGGACTAGATGGAAGTATTTTTAGAACCTGATCTTGTAGTTATTAACCAAAAGGTGTCATCTTTACCTAGGCTACTAGACCTTTAGCTACTATATACAGAAAGTTTATGCCTGGCACATAAAAATGTATAAAGAGGGCATCACGCAAACCTCTATGGGGAGCTTGTTCCAAAGTTGGGGTACCAAGGTAGACTTCTCGGGTCTATCTATTTGGCAAATTAGAGATCAAAATATCTTCAGGAATATTGATATACACACACACACACACACACACTCTCTCTCTCTCTCTCTCTCTCTCTCAATATATTTAATATTAAGTGAACTGTGTTATGGCTCCATCTAGTGACAAGAAAAGACAACACAATACAAAATCACCTCTCTCCATATCAGTGGGAAATATTAAATCTTACAAACTAAGAACCAAAACTGTATACACACACACACACACACACTTAAATAAAGAAGCTATGATTTTTTCTCGCACTCAATGGGGCTGTATTCACTAAATCACACTGCAAAAACATGCAGCTTGCAAGGACTTCATGAAGTAGCCAAAAGGATGACCAAAGTATCCTGCAAAATTGTCCAAGTCTGGAACTTTCAAGTACTGAAAGAAGAAAGTAAAAGACTGGAAAAACTATAAACTCAACAACTGGCAGAGATGGAAAGAAAGAAAAATTACAGTTGATATCAAGTCAACTATTGTGAAATCCTGAGTGGAAGTAGTACTGGCTCCCTGAAATCCAAGACTGGAAAATCAAGAGCCAGTCTTGTGATGCTCCTCTTACTCCCTGTGGAGCTGGTCCTTATCTCTCTTCCCTTGATTTAACCAAGATTTAAGTTTACATCTGCACCACCACTAGTCAGGAATACCAACTTAACTACAAGTATAAGTAGGAATGCAAATTTGGATTTGAGAGAAACTTAACCATAGTTCACATCAATACAAGAGTAAAGTCTATAAGGGAGAGGCAAAATGAAACAGATGGTTCAAATATAATTTTATGTTTATCCTTACCGTCTACCACATCAGCCACATTACAGGTTGGATCAATACTCCCAATATGTTTGGGATGAGCAGGATTAGTGACTCCACCAAACAGCAGAGCTATGCGGATAAAAAAGTAATCATTAACTTATATAGCCTTACTTTTTAAACAGTGAAGGTAAAAGAATCTGCACAGACAAAACTTGGCTCCTCAAAGTCCTTCTAGAGGTCCTTGTTTAAGGTTAAAATATACAGGGAATGCTGGGATTTGTATGGTACAAAATATACTTTCAATGGGTGAGGTGCAATGTGCATCCACAAGAACTATTCTGGTGCTCTGTTCAGCCATGCTGCACTGAGGCAATTTTATTACAAGAATGGAGTGTAACAAAACAGCAGGTACTGGCTAGGTTGCAGATTCTATCCCTGCCTCCCTCCCTCCCTCCCAATAGCCGAAGCTGGTTTGGTGCTTTACAACAACACATTAAAAATACAGTTTGGGCTTCCTTCTTTCTCAGCCACAGTGGAACACCTACAAACAAAATTATTAAATGGATTTTGAGAGGTACAGAAATGTTTACAAAATTTGACCCAGCTCTAAAAAATGCTGCAGAACTGGCTCTGCAACTCCTCTAGGTGGAAAAGGTATTAAAAAGATTTTTTTGGAATTAATATTGCTTAATGTAATAGTTAAACTAAGGCTGCAAGTTATACTAGATTACCTCACTGAACTCAAGCCTGCCTTATGAAAAGACATGTACAAGGTGTTTTGTAAGCTACACACAGTCCATTGAGGGAGATAAATTTAAAGCAACTGTATAGAACTTCGTTATACTAATATCTGAAATTGGGCCACAATTATTCACGGACAGAACAAATACAGACACTGGAAAGGCAATATACAGAAGATTAAAAATTCATGAATCTCTGATACTTCTGTCTCCGTTATCAAACAGGAAGTTAGCACTTGGAGAAACAGGTCCGGCATTATGCAATTCAGCATTAAGCCACCCTCAAAAGGCAAAGCTCTCATCAGACTAGCAATGCCAGAGTCCATCATTCCTCACCATTTTTATGCTCCATTACTTTCTGACTATCCCTATGTCTCCTCATTTCCTTGCCAGCTGACTGTGCAATATCTGTCTCCACTTTTGGCTTTTTCCCAACGCCCAAACACCCTGTTTGGAAGTCCTGGGATATTCTCAATGTTATTGGAGCTCCATGGATGGTGAAGATTCAGACTGTGTCTCTGCCAGCCTGGATAAACAACATCGTATCTGCTGTTCTCTGTTTCCTTAGAAGTTATATTCTCATTTATGTTATCTGTTATAAATAACAGAATTGGCTAGTTTCATGCTAGAAGTGAGCAGTGTGCGTGCGTGCGTGCGTGCGTGCGTGGTGAGAGCTACCAATGATTCAACAAGAAACAGGTAAATTGCTTAGACAATGTTTATAGCTGTTAAGGTATCAGCAAACAAAAACCGATTTGCCATCAATGCAGCAAAACTGACAAGAGGGTTGATTTGCACAGAATAATTTCAGCTGTCAAGGTCAAGTCTGTGATGCATTGGAACAAACTGATATTAAGTCAGCCACTTTTATAGCAGTGAAAGAAAAGAAATGGTTCCTTTTGTGTTTTGCTAAGTATGTGGAGGAAAAAACTGGTACATTCATACTAACAAAACAATGTAGACCAGATTTCCTTAATTGATGGACAATGTGCACATCAAATGCAATTCATGTGACTTGTTTTTTTCACAGCTTGCTGAGTACCAACGTGGCACTCTGCTACAGGAAACACCTTGCATGGCACTGTTCTCTGCCTGCACAGGTTGCAACAACTTCTTCCTGCCAAAGTAGGTACACCTATTCATTAAATGTCCTTTACTGACTTTCCAGGCAATGGCTATTGAAAGGCTACTGTTCCTCCCAACCATTCTTGCCTAAGTAGCTGAAAGGAAAATATTCCAGAAAGCCTACTTAGCATAGGATGTTTCTGCTTCCCTTGGTCTGTCACTCCCTTTCCCCTTATGCCAAATCCCAACCCCTTTTTCCCTGTTAATCTTTTGGCCACTTTACACTGTGATCCCTTCAGTTCTAATGACAGAACAGTGCTCAGTGCTGTAGCAGGTCGGGGAAATGACACAGAGTAAAGTTATTTTGAGTCCACTTATTTGCTAGCCTATATACTGTACTGCACTTTAATAAGGAAAGACTTGTGTAAGAGTGTTTGCAACCACCCTTTTCACCAAAAATGGTACTCAGTGTAGCTTACAAACAACTAAAATTGATTTAAATAATCTATTAGAATACAATGAAATATAACAATTATAAAATAAAAACTAAAGGAAGCACCCAAACCACAAGACTCAGAGGCCAAAGACATTCTTGAATAAAGTGGTCTTTTCCTACCAGCACAAGGACAACTGAGTGGGAGTGAACCTAGCTTCCCTTGAGAGAGTTCTGCAGCTTATGAGCAGTCACCAAAAATTGTGTCTCTTGAAAGCAACACGTCTCCATAAGATCTCATATGGGAGAAGGCAGCCTTTCAGGTAGCTTACTCCAAACCCATATAGTGTTTCAAAGGTCATAACCAGCACTTGATTTCTGCCCAGAAACAAAAGCAGTAGCCAGAGAAGCTGCTGTAACACGGAAGTTACCTGCTCTGTATGACTGAGCCTGGTTTACATTCTGGCCATAGTTTTCTGGACCAGTTGAAATTTCTAAACAGTTTGCAAAGGCAACCCTACAGAGAGCACATTGCACTAGTTCAAACAGGATATATCTAAGACATGGGTCCTCCAACTACAGCCCGCAGGTTGGATACAGCCTGCCTTGCTTATTTATCCGGCCTGCCTCAGACGTTTTGGACTTGCTCAGAGAAAATGATCTCCAAGCGAGTCCTAAAGCTCTGAGCTGGCACTGGCGTACTCAGTGGGGACATGTTCATGATCGCGGTTGTGTTTGTGCAAGGAAGGCGGGCACAATCGCCGTTGAGCTGAGGGGGGGGAGATGGCCACGATTGTGCTCGGGGGTAGGGGAGAAGGTTGTGCCCCACCTCATCTTGGGCTTGTGCTGCAGCCCAAGCAAGCAGAGCAATTTTTTATTTTTTTATTTTAATTGTGAATAATTTTAATTTATTTTAATTTATTTTAATGTGCAGTGTGCATAGGAATTCATTCATATTTTTTTCGAACTATAGTCTGGGCCCCCAACAGTCTGAGGGACAGTTTACTGGTCCCCCGTTAAAAAAGTCTGAGGCCTCCTGATCTAAGACATGTGTGACTATAGCCAGAATGGACATCATCCCTAAGAAAAAGTGTAGTTGGTGCTCTAGTTTCAGCTGTACGAATGCACTGTTGGCAATTGTCAGGACCTGACATTCAAGTTCAAACTGCAAGTTAAAGAAAGTTTAACTCTATCTGGCACAGGTTATTGCCTATTCTCTGATCTGACTTTCAGCTGACCAAAACTACCTCAGTCTTTCTGGGATAAGTTTCAATTTGTTTGCCTGCATCCAGTTTATTATTGATATCAGACACTAGTTTAGAACCAAAATAACCTTCCTTACATTTAGATATAAAGGAGAGACAGTGTTGGGTGATATCAATATACTGGTGGCACCAAACTCTAGACACTCTCTTCCATCTGTTTCACATATATACAAAATAGCATGGGGGATAAGATGGAGCCCAAAGGTACATAAAAGGCCAAAGGCTATGATGAACAAAAATACCATAGTACCACCTTTTGAGATTGACCCACACACACACACACACTAGAGCCACTGTATAGCCATGTCTCCCAGTCCTACTTCAGAAAGACAGTGCCAAGCCATACCAAGATGATCCTGAAAGCTTATGAAAGTTCAGCAAAACTAAGAAGGACACGCTCCTCCTGTCCAGATCCCCAAGGAAGGCAACCAAAGCGGCCAGCCCCATAACTAGATTTGAAATTCATCTGAAATTGACTGAAATACATCTAGACAACCTGTCTCATCCAGAACTTCCTGAAGTTGAGAAGCCACCACACATTCCAACCCCTTGCCTGAATGGAATACTGGGGATAGGGGAGAAATTAACAAATATAGTGGGCTTCAGAAAGAGTTGCTGTTTTTTTAACTTCCTTCAGGCATGATGGAATCACACCTTGCCATAAAGAGGTCTTTATCACAACTTTTACTCAGGCAGCTCCTTGTTTTGATAAGCCCCATGTTTTCATAAGACAGGAAGGACAAGGGTCCAGCACACAAGACGGGCACACACAAGGAGCACAAGAGCAAGGAGTTACTGGTATGTAAAAACCAACCAATGGAGTCTCCCTTTTGCTTTGTAAGCAAGAAGTCCAATTACCACTTCAAAAGGAAATAGAAAGCAGATACTTACTGTGCTGGTTAATAAGCATACGGAATGAGATGCGGTTGGTGTAGAACCTATCTAGAAAATACTGGATATTGCTGCTCACAAAAGGGTCAAAGCCATATTTTTCCTTGTATTCAATAACTCCTTGGGCCATGGTAGGAACAACATCATTGTGCCTGTTCCTGACTTTAATTAAGATATCTAGAAAGCTGGAGGTAAAGAAAAATCAAAAACACAGTTTTGTTGCTATTGTTATTATCAGTATTACAACTACTATTAAAATATTAACATAGCACCCTTCATTATGGAAGTACAGAGAAATAAAATTCATTACAACAATAATTACTCCAAAGCCTTACAGGAACTGCTACATGAGCACTTTAGGTGGCAGCTGTGTTTGAGTGCCATCATGCTTTATTAAAAAGAAAAATCCAGGCCTGTAGTTAAAGATAAGGCTGGCTATTTCAAGTCATTATTTGAATGTCAGCCTTTTTCACCTCTCCAGTTTATTGCCATATGCCCCTAAGCTTCCTGCCTAGTCTCTTTTCAGTCTGCCTGTTCCTTTCAGATCTTCTATTGCTTTCTTCTTCCTCTGAACTATTCCTTATTCAACATTCTCCTTCAGATATCTATGTTGTTTGGGGACTGCTGCCATTTTAAGCCCTCTGCCCCTTCTTACCTAAGCACTTGAATCTTCCCTGCCTCTCTCCAAGATGTGACCAATTGATCCAATAGAGCCAGAGACTTTCTTCCCTTCCTACTTCTCTATAACATTAGGGCAGCTCAGCCTGTCACCACCAAAAGTTTCACCATCACCAAAATCCCACTACAGCTGTTCATATATTACAATATAGATATGCTAGGAAGTTAAGTGTATTCCAAGGAAGTCTATTTATATCTTGGATACACAATTAGGTTAATGTGCATATATCTTTAAGGGGCTGCTGCTGAATGATTTGCACTTTAGTGCAACAATTTTTAAATGAAAATATTCTTAATATTAGTAAAGATAGTAAAAAATTAGTAATGGTTGGAAAGTAGGAGCAGCCCTCCAACATGGCTCCTAGTTTAAAGGGATGGCTCATAGCTGTCAAAACAGGGATCATAAAAGCTAGCTTTCACAGTCTCCAGGAAGAAGTCTGAAGGGGAAAAAAGCTGTAGCAAGGAGGCAAAGAAGCCAGGACTCAAGTGCTGCTAGGGGTCTTTAGGGATGGCAGGTACTGGCAAGTTGCCTGGGAGCTGAATACCAAAAGAAGTGAGAATTTTTGCTGCTCATATCATGGGGCTCTATAGCCAGTTCCTCAGACCCATGATGGAATAGGCTGTCCAGTTTTCTTGACAAAACAAGCCATCATGGGAATAAGCACATCTATGACAGCCCATATACAGGCAACCTTGGGGAAACTGGTTAAGGTTTCCACATGACAATTCCATCACAGATTGCTACCTACCTTATTCACCTTTCACACCATCCAGATGTACCTTTCATTTTCAGATATAATGAGGGTTAGCATTATGTACCCCAGCAGTTTTTATTAACTATTGTTAGCTCATACATAATCCATAGTTAGCTTTGAAAATGGAGGAGTAAAAAAGACAAAGAAACCCACATTAGGAAACTGGGCATGGTTTCATTTGCACTGGACTTTTAAAGCTCTGCTGTTGAATACTTGATAGATGGTTACTATGAAATAAATAATGCAGCCTACATACCTATTTATGTCATAAGAACAGATGAAAGCTTAATGTATTGGTTAACTATTAACTTCTGTTTATATAAAACCCTAATACAATTGCTTAAGCTGTGACCTGTTGAGCAGAACAGTTGAAAACAAAAAGTCAGCTGATACCTAAATGAAAGCATCCCAAGTCCACCATTTCCTCCACTATTTTTATGATTATATGCTTATTTACTGAACATGAGAAATATAAAACAGAACTATCTCATATATAAAATTAAGAAAATCTTTTTAAAGGCAACACTAAAAAGCATACTGTTTGATATACTACACTGATCAAACTGTAAGCTACTGGGCATGTTAAAGCAGTCCATTTAAAGATAGCAGAGAATCAATTAATAAAGGCCGGCAAGGAACTCTTTTAAGAGGAAGAGGATTGGAAAACATGTATGTTTTAAACTACTACAAAAACATTGTTGCTGTTTATACAAGAAAATGTTGTTCGCTGCCAAGAGTATTGCTATAACTACTTAAGATTCCATATAGACCAGGGGTCTCAAACTCAACTTACCTGGGGGCCGCTGGGGGCTGGGCTGCATCAAGTATTCCACCACCGCGGCGGTGGTGGGCCGCTCATCCCGCGTCACTCCTGGAGCCCGGCCCAGGCGCTGCCGGCGCTTTGAAGGCCGCAGGGCCCCTCCCCCGTGCCCTGCCCATCCCGGCGCGCAGCTTAGAGGGAACATTGCGCCCAGGGTAACAACTCACGCAGGTGTGTGTGAGAAAAACGTGCGGGCCGCACTATCACTAAACTTTGATATCAAGTGGGGGCCACAAAATTTCATCCCACGGGCCGCAATGGGCCCACGGGCCGCGAGTTTGAGACCCCTGATATAGACATACATGCAAACTGAAGTAGCGGCAAATTTTTCTGCTTCTTGCCCTTTGCTCATTCCCCAAACAACACACGTATGTTCTCTGAATTCAATGCTGATTGGTGCTTCCTTTTTGGGTGCAGTTGCCTGCTTTGTGGGAGAATTTCCCCCATGAGAGTTTTGCATGTTCGTGTACAAAAACGTTTTGGTGCTTTTTGTTATTTTATGTTTAATCCTCTCCAACCATGGCCAATTTACCTTGAAAAAGCCCTTCAGTAAGCGGAAGCTTTGTGACCAACACAAGGAACAGCCAATCATTATTGCGCATAGCCCCTCACTAAGGGGAAAGGGGCAGGCCAATCAGTCTTGCTGAAAATCATGTTTCTTCTGAACTCATTCTGGGGGAAACTGTCTATCTGATCAAGTGCGATGCATACTGTACCACAGTAGATGTTTGGATAAAATTATACATGTCTAACATACCCCAATATTTGCTTAGATCCAATATTTTAGCTGCTGTACAACACATATTATAC
This sequence comes from Varanus komodoensis, assembly GCF_004798865.1. NCBI lineage: Eukaryota > Metazoa > Chordata > Lepidosauria > Squamata > Varanidae > Varanus > Varanus komodoensis. The sequence continues at coordinate 2,356,736 of NW_025335941.1, read as the reverse complement.
TTGCTGAGAACCTGGCTATCAATCTAACAATCTAGCAGTACAGTGAAGGGAGCAAAGAGGGTTTAACATCAACATAATGGTGGCAAAGTAGGTGGAGTTAATTAGGAACCATATTTCTCCAAATTCTCTCAAGAACCTGAGAGGCAGAATAGATAATCCTTTACTCACACCACACAATTTTGCACTGGCCCCAGCAAATTCATGAGAAGCTCAGCATTAACTTTATTTTGCCAGGAAAATAGTTGGCAAGGGGTTCAGAGTTTCAGGTCTGCATAGTTCTGCCCAAAAGAAACACAATTATGCAAACTAAGCAAAACTGTGCAAATTTGCTTTAATTAATTTAACTTATATTAATTATATTGTGGTGTCCTTCCTTTACTCTTGTCAAGATGTCCATGCCTCCCAAAACAACAATCTATTTGCTTAGCAGCTGTTGGGATAATTATAGAAGAAACTGTTGGTTCAAAGAATTTGTTCAGTATGTTGGGGCTCAGTCCCCACTTCTGCCTTGCACTCAGTTTTTGGGGCAGGTTACTTCCATTGCCATACTTCCCCTGACAGTTTTTTCATATTGCTCAATTTGCTCACAGTATGAAAAGGTTGCCTACCACTGGGATACAAGAAACCATATTTTCTATGCACAAAATACACTGTCTCCCAACTGAAACTATACATTTTCATTTCAAAAGTCCAAAATGGCAGCAAATCTCTCATTTCCAATAATTACAAGTTTAAAATATTCAGGTGAGAATGCTTAATAACTGATATGAGGGGGGAATTATGCTTGAGTTCACAGTCTTGCTCCCATTAAGAATGCAAGCTCCCACTATATCCTTATCAGCTTCATTCTCCAGATATATTAAACAGTTTTCTAGCCCAGAGGGCTGCTGAGATGTAAATATAACCCTTCCTATCAAGTAATAAAATCATGTCCATTTTCCTTGCAGGTACTTTCCTAACATACCTTTCTGATTGCAAAAGAGTGCTCTTCTTTCTAAGATATTTTACTTGCCATTTTCCTGTCTAATCAGCAATGCTTAAGCACCTTTGCAAATTCTTCATGCAGTTTTCAAATGATCCATTACTCTAAAAATAATAACTAAGGAATTTGAACAGTAACAACCTAATCCCAAACCTCAAAACCTTCAAATTGCACAAGAAGGGTTTTAACCTACTCACCTTCCTTGCTGATTGGACAAGGACCCCTTCTTGAAAGTTATTTAATGCTTAAAAGCTTCAGCTAGATTAGATCCTGCTGATTCTATGAGAATCTGAGACTTAAAGCCAAGAGAAGTCCATTTCTTTACTTTGGTGCTTCAAATGAAAAAAGAAGTATTCTTTTTTTTTTTGTATATGAGGAGATCCAAGTATCACAGGGCATCCTATTTCGCTAACATATAGAGAGATGGCATATAAGGATATGTTATGTGAAAAGAAACCTGGGTTGCTTGATTTTTATTAGTTACATTCAAAGGTAGGTGATAAAAGCACTTTTATCCTAATTAATGGTGATGCTTGTTCAAAGGAAAGAAAATCTAAATACTTTCTAAATACCCTGTATGCATCTGCATAATTTGTTGTGATTTTTCACTACTCTGTATAGGTCTAAATTATGATTAAGGCCAAACCATTTCTCACATCTTTTCCGAAAGGGCAGCACAATACTGATCACTGTCACTATCAGCCATAACTATTATGCAAAGCTCAGATGAAATCACTGCAGTGCTACCTTCATAATGTTCACAATTATTCTACACTTGTACTTGCTAGTTTATACTATACAATATAGTATCATTCAGTTTAGAAATGTTTCCTTTGAACACTGTATTGCTGAAAAAAGGCTTTAGGCTGCAGTCTAAAATGTGAGGTTCTGCCTGTGTATATGCAGAACCTCACATGCATCTGGAGATTTACGAAATTTCTTATGACACTATTTACACAGTTGGATGGGACATCTTTTTGTTGCATTTTATTTAAAGTCACTTTGCTATATGGCTATGAAAATTTCTAGGGGGAAAAACCCTTTCCAGGGCACATACAGCACTTTCTTAACAACAGAAGCACTTTTCTACATTGCTGTGATTGTGGAGGGTTAAAATTTAACCCTCCATTAACCATTACTTTAAACTATTGAAAATGATACGTAAAAGATGTACACTGATCAGTTCACAACTATATCAAGCATTATCAGGAAACCTTTCAATTTATTCATTTGTCACTATTAAATAATTGTGCCAAAAAAATAATTGTTCATTGAAACACAGCAAGTTTTGTGACTTAAAATTCTGACTGTAACTTCATTAAGGCAGAAAATTAATACATGGTTTTCACAATGTTAGCTTGTTTAAAAGTACCATCATTATCACAACACTTACTTATCTAAAACATGTGGATCTTCAGGACTTTTATTTTCATATTCTAAAAGTTCAATAAAGCTCTGCATATACCTGAAATAGAAATGAATAGAAAAGTTAAGATAAAATCATCTAGGGAAAAAAATCTTGAAAAACACAGAGATCTAACTAAAAAGGCAAGTTACAATGGAAGCAAGCTACATTTAATTTAATGGTGCTTACTTTTGAGTCAACGTGCATTGGATGGCATGGCTAATCCAATAAATCTGTCCAATCATCAAATGGACCCTGAAATGCTAGAAACTACTAGAACCAATAAAAATTGTCAACTGATAAATGGTACATTAAAACACATTTTTGAAATACGGTACATAGGCTGTTAAATTTTGCTCAACTGTATCAGTTGGTATCCTTTAATCTCAATTGAAGGATTACTATTTTTGAATTGACAATCCAACCATTTATTGTTTAAAAAAGCTTTTTAAAACATACCTATGCTTCCCAGCAGTTGATGCATTCTAATTAATCTGCATCAAATGGTAGTGAATAGACTATGAAGATGTGACACTAAGAGTGCAATCCTATGCATGTCTAGACAGAAAAACTTCCACAATTCCCCAACTAGCCATGCCAGCTCAGGAATGCTGGCAGTTGTATGACCTTTCCCCCTGTCTAACTTGTTGCTCAATAAACAACTGCAAATATGTTCATTGTCATATTACAGGAATTTCCACAGGCAATTTATAGAGCAATAGTATGGCTCCCATATAGTGCCTGGGGAACTATAGGATGGTTCCGATAATTTGTTCTCTGCCTAGACAAAGCTAAGAGATCTGAGAAGATCTGATCATGGATCTCCTCAAACCCCATCCACCACGATGTGTGGCTTCTCTTCCAAAGTTACAACTTTCAAAAGAGACACCAGAAGGGGAGAAAAGTGGCCACAATGGAGGGCAGGTTGGAAAGGAAGAGAGGCCTTGATTCTTTCAATCCAAGAAGTTCTCTGTTACTGTCCCTGCCCGTATGACTTAAAGAATTCTAAACAGAGAATGCAGACAGTGTTGTCTAGCTTTTACCAGCAGAGCTTTAAATAGACAAAGGGTTCTGGGATTGATGTTCTGTGTCTATCAAGCATCATTTTTTAGGACAGTGCTCTTAAATGATCTAAACCAGGAGATGGCAACACAATACATTTGGACACAATACCACCAACCAAGACTCCTGACAGCATTTGCCAAGACCCCTTCCTCATTCCTTTTTCCTTTCTCATACCGCACGGAAGTGACAGTGCATAATCCCTCTTGGCCACTGATTTCCTGCCTTCTAGTTCTTTCCTGAGAAGAAAGAGTTTGCACTGCATAAGCAGGCAGACAAGGGACTGGCCAGCCAGCTGGACAAAGAAAGAATGGCTAGCAAGGAAAACAGGGAAAGCCAGCAGGGCAGGTGAGTGGGTGGGAAGACAGAAGCAGCTGTCAGGGTGGGCAGGTCAGAGAAGCAAAAGTAGCCAGCAGGCAAAAAAGAGAAGAACAGGTGAGGGCAGGTGTGAAGCAGAGGCAACTGGTGCAAGAAGCAAATTGGTAGACAGAGCCAACAGGGAATGGGGAAAGGTGGAAATGGCAGTAGGCAGGAGAAGTGGGGGTGCAAAAGAAGAAGAAATCTGGAGAAGGAAGTGGACTAATTTCACTGGGGGGGTGGATAGACAAATTTCCACAGGAAGGAGGTAAAGAATAGAGAGAATCTCACCAGGTGGAATGGGAAGTAAAGGAGGTATAAACTGGTCTCATTACGTCATTTCAAGATGTAACAGAGAGGAAAGACTATTAGTGAGATAATTAGAAGCAACTGGGGTTTTTGCCATTGCCACTGGGCCATGTTCCTACATCACAAGTCACCCTGAAAAAAGGCCACCCAGAACTACACTGAGGAAAGTGCTCCAAATACAGACATCACAACAAGCCACCATGAAACAAACAAAGCTGACAACCAACTGTGGGTTGTCATATGAACCAGTTGGTTTTGAACACAGTTTACTGTTCAAATGTCCCAGTTAGACTGAAAAGCAAAGAAAGAAGCAGGCCACAAACTGGTGCTAGAAAATGATCTATGTTTTAAGAAGAGCCAACACACTTTGGCTATAGTACTTCCTCCTAAGCAAATGGCCTTCATGTGTCTTATTCTACTACTGCAAAAGGTACTCATACATGTATGCAAGAATTTAAACTCATTAAAATGGAACTAGAGTTCTGAGAAAGGAAGACATGAGAAGCTGAGGCAGGCAGGCTGGATCAAAAGAAAGAAGGAAAGAGTCTAAACCAGAGCTTCCAGGTAGGGAAGGAGGCACTGGAATTTATATGGGGAGGAAAAGCCAGGACTGGGGCACAAGCCAAATTCATGAATGTATTATATGCAAGGCTGCCATCAGTAACCCACAGTTAAACAATTTTTCCTTGTAAAATTCATAATGTTAGTTCATGTAGAAGTCTTGCCTTTTATCTGTACCTACCAGCTCTGAACCAGTTTAACAGAAGGTCTATTCAGCAAGTTGTCAGGCAACAAATTGACTTCTCTCATGGTGTTAGCAAGTCGTACAGGAAGTTCTTTTCGCAGGAACATGTATGATGTTTTTTCACATGCATTATCACGCCCTGAGGAAAGAAAGGAAAATATTGCCAAATTGAAATAAATTTCAAGATGTTCTCCTGTTCTCCAAACTTTTTTAGAAAATAAAAATAAGATGCAGAAAAGAAAGAAATCATATTAAAATTGGATTTCTTGATTTTAAATTTCCTTTCTTTATACTAAATCTTAATTCAATCCAATTGTTCAGAATTCCATACTCAACTTGCAATCTATAGAAAATCCACTGTCGAGTTGGCAAAACATCTACTTATTAATTACCTCCATGTTAGCTAAACAGCTCCAAACAAATATGACTGGCTACAAGTGGAATTTTGATGTTACTCTGGAACAAGAGAATTCACTCCTATAAAAGATGTGAAGCCATGTCACTCTGTCGATAGTCACTGTAATAGTGAAAGTTAGTAGCCCTGTTTTCTGAAATAACTTTTATCATTAGCAAACATTTGAATGTTGTAATGCTTTGTAAGATCATTAAGATTAATTTCCCATGAAGACCTGAGGCATTCATAATACACACAAGGGGGAGGGGGGTGGACTAATTTATATCTGGCACATGACTGAAGTGACTAACAAATTGGACCTGAGGAAGTTTTATTAATTTTCTTTTCAAGCAAGAAGCTAGTGGTTTTTAATAGTAATGAATACATTACATTTTCAGTGATTCGTTATGGAATGATTTTGCTTTAACTCCCTTTATTATTTGAATGGTTTTAGGAATGGACAGATATGCCCTGTTTTACTTATCACTGCAGTCTGATGCTCTCTAGATACTTTGGACAACTCCCAGAATTTCTATTAATGATACTGGCTGGGGCTGACAATCGTTCAAATCAAAAACATATGAAGGGCGCCAGGTTAGGGAAGCCTACCCTTTCTAATGCTGATGTTGGGTTAGTGCAGCAGCCCAGGCTTGTATGTAAGAATAACTGCATGTTTGATTATGGAACAGATGATACTGGGTTTGGGGAGCTATGGGTGGGAGAAGGAACAACATGTTTAGAAAGTAGTTACAACCTAAAATGTTGATCACACCTCTACGAAGTCTAGGTCTGCAAGTCCCATTGAAATTAACGCAAATGAAAGATTTTAATGTATGTTTCATTCTCTATGGAAATTATGCCTGTCATTTCATTACACCCTTACAGCCCAATCTTATATATGTCTTTTGAGAAGCAAGCTCCACGTTCCATACATATGGGTACTGCACTGTAGCCTTAGCCTATAAACACATTGAAACTGGTTGAAATTTGGTAAAGGTTTGTTCATTGTTACTTTAAAGAAACTTGGATGTTCTCAACAATACCCAAAAGTCAGATATCTAGGCTTCAAACTGCAGACTATACACTATTTCATTTCTCTCACCCCCTCCCTAAGAGCAGACAACTCTACAGTAATATACAAAAAGGCCAGGTAAACTCACAGACCTGTGTTTTACCTGTAATGAGCTGTCAGTATTCCACTTTAGGCAAGAGAAAGATTGCAAATGTGTTAGTCATGGTCATAAAAGACAACCATCTGCAAAATGAACAAGTACTGCAAGGTACTGATTAAGTTATGTTCATGCAGCCTGGGAAATAATGTTAAAAGCATTGCTATGCATATAATAACTAAGATTTGCAATTTGAAAAATCCTTAAGTGTAGTGCAACTGGCACAATCAAGGTCACACTTTTTAAGGCAGTCCCATTATAATCAGTTCAACAGCACATCATTCAGCATCTGTTCACAGATAATGTACATTGGCAGGATAGAGCCCAATCAGCTTTTTTTCTCTAAGTACTCAGTTTTGTTCATTTCTTTAAGGCATGCCTGACAATGGCTTGTTATAGCTTAGTAATTTTTTGTTTTAGACATGATCCTGCAACTATTTATTGATGTATGTCTTTTCCTGTTCATCTGCATGCATGCACATTTCTTTTTCTGGCCAGAGGTTTTTGTGAAGCATTTAATCAATGATATATAGCGGAAGCTCCATTCTGTCATATAATTAATCTGGAAAGCCTATTTAGAACCCTCAGAACTGTATGAAATCATCTCTGTTTTTCTGACACAGTTGACTTTGAATCCAACCAGTGATTCATCTGGGAGAGTAAGGCAGACCATTTCTGGTTACCACAAGGAGTCAAATTTTCATTACTGTTATCAGAACCATTATTATAGAGTACACAGGTCAGAAGATGACTCCTCTTCGCTAGAACTTTTTATCTTCCAAACTGCAAGAAGCATTCTGTCACCACCAGGGGAAGAATCACTGGGGAAAACCACTGAGACCATAGCACTACCACAACAATGTTAGATTAAGGACAGGAATTTGCTCCTAAAAGGAAAAAGCATGAGAGAAAGCATATGGACCAATCTGCATAATGTTAGCCCACTATGTGTTATTTAAGTGCAGCATATGTGTTCACCATCTTACATATTGAATTCTAGAACAGATGATGGGCTGCTTCACTTCATGCTTGCTGGGTGTGCTACCTCATGCTTGCTGGGTGTACAGAACAGAGGTTGGGTATATAAAGTGGCATCCATGGGCACCAAGGCCTAGCATGAGTGAAACAGCACCAAGCGCCATGTTATGGGAACCAGGTCATTATCCCAGTAGCAGGAAACTTGTGAACCTACAACTCTCATTAGTGCTGCAACCACCATGACCATTGGTTAGAGATGATTTCTAGGAACGGCCATCTAGCAACATCTGGATGACAAGAGGGTCCCCATTCTGGTGTATGGGGTCCAACAATCTATTCTTCATTTCTTAGTTGTGGTTAAGCTATCTAAAGTCTTATGTCCACAACAGCCCAATGTGAACACTAAAACATTATAGAGTAAAAAATAAACAAAATACTATTTAATGACTCTAATTACAAAAGCCTTTTTAAAATTCTGTATGATTTTTCCATTTATCTTGCACTGCGGGAAGTCTTGTTAATTGATTTTAATTGTTATTGATCTTCGGAAAATCAATAATGTGGAATAGGTCTAAGCTGAATTCTATTCAGCTCTTGAGGGTGAGAACTGAGGCTTTTTAGTTGCTATTTGAATCAATTAAACAGCTGCAGGTTGTTTTAAGCCAAAATGATGTATTTATAACTGGTGGGAAAGAAACCAGAAAAAGTCATAACATAACAAAGTCTAGCATTCTCTTTACTAATTCTCATCAAGCAATGAGATGTGGAATAGCATTACTTATCTGCTATTGCTCAGTCAGGTCACCTCTTTCATATCTGGGTAGAAAGTTTTCTATCCCTTGTCCTAAGTGTCAAAGTTCATATTATCCTAAAGATCCATGACTGATCTACCAGTATTTTTGTATTCACTTTAAAAATGCTATAGGAACAGAGTCTAAATTTGTTCAGAGTACTGGCCCTATAATAAGGTTATTTATCCTTCCCGCTATGTTTTTTTCCAAATCTAAATTAGCCCTCCTGATAGACTGAAGAAAAAAATTGATTGTCTGTCCCTCTCCCAGCAAGCTAAGGCTAGCAGCAATTCTGGAGAAAGGCTGATACTTAAATAAGGAAAACAGAGCACAACCACTGTTATTAAATTCATCCTCCACAGTAGACTGGTGAATTTTATTTTGGAAGTGTGGGGAGTGGAAAATTTCTCTCTAAAAGTTGTAACAGTTTGAAACAGTTCCCAGCATACCAAATTGTTTCTATGTCTGGACATAACACTATACAATGATTTATAGAATCACACAATAAAAAAGTTGGATGGGGCCATGAAGGCCATCGCGTCCAACCCCCTGATGTTGAAGGACACCATGTTACACCATCCTACTCAGATGGCTGTCCAGGTTCTTTTTAAATGTCTCCAGTGTGAGAGAACCCACCATTTAATTTAGCTTCAGCATGATTTATTAGTATGCCTGACTCAAACACAGTGCAATTTTGTACAGACAAAATCTCAAGGTCTAGTTTAAAATTGGCCTATGAGGTTTGGTTTCTTTTGTTACATCTGAAATTAACAGTCTGGCATAATCCTACTTTGTTGTATCATGCTCTCCCTTCCTGACTATAAAGACTCCAGAAGAAATTAGCTAAAAGAAACTGCTCACCCTGTTAAGAGACTCTTGCTAGAAGTTTCAAAGACCTCTTGCACAGTTGTTAGAAAGTTATGCCAAAAGTTTTACAGATGTAACTGCACGGTCTGACTTAAAAGTTTCCCCCAATCACTATTCATTCACTTGGCACCAAACTCCTCCTTTTATATACTATAAACCCAAATGATTTGAACACCTGTTCTTCTACTAGAGTACCAGTAAAGTTTTATTAGTAAAACTAATAGCACTGTGCTATTAATCCTTGCTTCATAGGGATAATGAGAAGAACTGTCTTTTTAAAGAGTACTTTAGGACTCTTTATTTTGCTCATAAACTTGCTCAGGGATAACAAAGATCTCGGCAAAGTTCATATTCTCTGACCTGTTTTCTGCAGCTGTGCAATAACAAAAGAACTTAAGAGATAGTGCTGTCTTGCAAGTGTGTGCCACAAGGAACTTAAACCCAGGAGGCAGGTATTCACAGAGAAAATGGACCAGTACCACAGTTAGTCAGAACAAGCCATAATTTGACAGTCTGCAAGCAGCATCCTGGCTTCTTCAATGAATCATAGCTAAGGTAAGCCATGGATTAACATTATATCAAACTGCAACCTGTGTTCAAATGTATAAATTATTTAAATATATTACAGACCATGGGACATATGCAACAACTGCAGGTTTCTAATTCTGAAAGAAAATCTAATATTCTCAAAATACAAAGATATGGCTTCTCTAAATCATTACCATATTCTTAAAATAACTCAAATACTAGAATCTTTTACAACAAAAATTGACAAGATTGATATCAAAACAAGAAATGTTCTAGTATGTATACATATTGTATTGTATGTATGCATACAAAATTATATGTCTACATGCAGCTTGGAAAAGGGGTTAGTGAATTATTTTCTACTGTGTAACTGCTGCTAGAGTTCAGCAGATTACAGTTTTTAACCAGGAATGTAGGAAAATGCTGTTGAAAAATAATCAAAGCAAAAATAAAATTTCAGTACTGTCTTAGGAATGTAATACTAACTTTTACTAATTCTCACAAAGCTGTGCAAATAAGAGTAACCTGGTAAGTAAATCTATATTAGAAGAGTGTACAGACAAGACCACTGTGGAAACCATTTGTTTCCTATTTACTCTCTTTCCTCTTCACAGGGGCCAAGGCCTTCCTCCTTAAATCAGTTTTCCCCAAGCAGGTTCCCTTTACAAGCTTTGGACTACAAACTGTAATATTCTTGTGACCATTGTCAATACTGCCTGGGAGTGTTGTGAGTTATAGTCCGAAACATCTTGGAGACACCAGCATGAGGAAGACTGACTTAATTTAATGAGCAGGAAGGCAATGTTAAAATTTCTTCTCTTTCCCATAGCTGGAGTTTTTTTGAGTAACCTAACAGATGATGATGATGAATTTACCAATGCTCCCACTGATCTTAATGTGTATGTATATGCAGAGCATCCTTGATTTTTCTGGCTTTTCTCAGATTTTATAACTGTCTAAAATTCTTTGACAAAATATATACATATGGTAAAGAAACCAATTTTATTCTATAGACAACATTTTTTTCACATTTACATGTTTACTGCATAACAACTAAATGCACTATCTACCTACAACAAGTATTCTTTTTCACAAGGATAATGTTCAATAGATTACTGTCATATCAAACAAGGAAATCAGAGAAGTCTCCACAGTAACAGGTCAGTCTAAGCTGTCAGTTTCATATTCAAATTCATTTAATAATTTTGGTAAAATAAATAAGCATGAACCCAGACTAACTTTCTTCCAAAACAGATTTTTCAAACTAATGCATCTAATCCAAAGTTACTAAACACAGAAAGAAAAGAATAGGCAGTGTTCTCTTATAATAATCTGCTCATTTTCACCTGTGTATAATATGTCAGTTTTTCTCATCTTTAAGAAAAATCATATCCTGATCTAGGTGGCTAATTGTGTTTATTTAAAAGGATGCCATTCATGCAATTCATCATATTTGTTAACAAATTGTTGACTTTCAAGGCTATCATAACTGATAAAGGAATGTGCAATACCTAGATGCATAGCTATCAGCGATGTACAAGGATTTTTCCTGTAATCACTGAATTACAATATTTCTCAAGAGCACAGGAAGAGGAACAAATGACAGTCAAATAATAATGTTTATCCTCTCTTTCAGTATATTGTGCAACTGCACTAGCAACAAGCTAAGCGTAGTTCTGCGGAGTAAACTTTGTTGCTTCTAACTGGACCCAGTATATCAACATATAGGCTGCTTATGACAGGTGGCATGTGTTAATTCCTTTTTAACACATCTTGAAGACTCAAATAGCAAAGATTAACTCAACTAGCAGAATGATCTTGCAGAGTTAAATATGCTTTAACCCTCTATTTCAATGGCTTTAGAACTGCTTAGTTCTAGATAGAATTGTATCTTATGTATTTACATGCTATCTCTCAATTTGCCCTTGCTGATTCAGTAACTAATATGCTATTAAACCTGATTAAAAACTATTCAAGTATTCTCAGAAGTGGTTTAAATAAGCATTATTCTTGGATTCCCTAGTAAAAACGATAAAGCAAAAATATTCTCTGTAGAATGTCAAGCACAAACGAGCCTCCAGGATTTGGCAATATCAAATGGCAATAAGCATGTGTTTTGATATTTAATATTTTCTTGAAAGCCACTTTGAGCACTGATTCGGTGAAAGCTGGTAATTAGCACTTTAAAAATATAAATACATATCTATATCTGCACACTCAGTGATCTAGTAAGGATGGACCAGAAGTAACATTAAATGAAATGCAAAAATCAGGTACAATGAGTTTGCAGAATTGCAGAGGGAGGGGAAATTTAATCATTTTCTTCCCATACTGCAATCTGAACAAAAGTATCTACTCCAAAGCTACAATTAGCATGGGGGAAAAGATCCCCCCATTGTAATCTATCAGGCATTGCTTTTGTGTAATCTTGAACAATTTCATCTGAGCTTTTGAAAGGAACTCTGTGAACAACCAACTGAAATAACTGTTGCAAAGCAACAGGTTAGTAAGTTATATTATTTTGTAACTCAATATAATGCTGTAAATCCCAATGACTTCAAAGGGTTATGCAAGGGGTCAATAGTCACTTAAGTGTACCTGCAGCATTATGAAACTGATGGGACAGCATCTCAGTTTCCACAGTTACTGACAAAATCCAGTGAAAAACTGTTATATAATAGCTCTCTACGCCGACTGCCAATTTGTTACAAAGCGGATTTTAATCAGAAAAAAACCCCCAAAACTAACCACAACTTCCAATAAGCTCCCTTGAAAACAAGAAACTTCATGAGGAAATCCAACTAATCTTACATGTACCATCCCTGCTCAGTGTGCCAGAACTAGCCATGGAGCAAATTTGTACTGATTCTCAAGGCTGGACTGAATTCAACTACACGAATAAGAATCATCCCATATAATTATTTAAACATAAAGATTACAGCCATCTGAGCTGACTCTTAAAATATGTACTTGCATATATTTAAGCTTGCTAAAACTGTTAATGAACATCACTTTATTTATTGTTTCAATCTGTATGCCACTACAATAGCCCATACCTGGGCTCTCTGTGCGGCTTACAGCAAATAGAACAACACAACATTCTAAAATTGATTACACTAATTCAACATTTTCAAAACATTTTAACAACATAATCAAAATGTTAAAACATCAAAATTAAAATATTACATACAAACATTAGAATAAAACAATTTAAACTAAAATCAACTAAAAACCAGAAACAGGGTCAATTAAAATCAAGTTACCACTAAAATCAACTATTAAAATACCTGGAGAAGAGATATGTCTGCACCTGGAACCTGAATGATAACAGTGAGGGCACCAGGTGCACCTGTCTAAGGAATTTTGAAAGAATACTGATGTCTACTTCATCCAAACCCCATTAGCTAGAAATGGGACTTCTAACTCAATGGTCTGGTTTGCATGCATTGACAATTCAGGGTACAGATTGTCATTACATGCAAAATCTGACTATGGTGGACTATGAGTTCTTAAGCACAAACAACCCAGAAAGCGTACCCCTGTTCATGGGTAACAACTAATAGTTAAATCATAGTATAGGGTTCATATGCAATGACAACCTACAATTTCAATAACAACCCCTACTCTGCGGTGTCATTACATGCAAACTAAGTCAATGCTTATCTGTGCTTTCAATTTTCGGCAAGGACACAGTATGCTGTCCAGAAAGCTTGCAGGAACTGCAGTAGTACATTTTAGTTCAGTGTAATGACCTACAGGTAAAGAAAACAAAATAGGAAGGCCCAAGTAACACATATGTCTAAAGGTCTCTTGAATTCTACCTTTGAGGTGAAAATGTCTCCTTTAACTGGTAACACACCATTAACAACAAAGATAATTAAAATCCCAAAGATGAATCCCCATAAAATGAAGGTACTATGGATTAAGTAGTTTCAAGCCGTAGGAATTGGCAGAAATTACCAGCTCTGAATGGGGTTGCAATTCCATCTGAAGGAACAAGTTCGGGATAGCTCTCGTAGATCCATTGCTGTCACTTGAGCCCCAAGTGACCTGCCTAGGAACAACTAATACAAGCTTAAACTAATGTGCAAACCATACCCATTCCTGGACAGGGATATAATCTTCAGAGAAGGTATATATTAAGAGTCAACTCAGATGGCTATAGTTTTTATGTTTAAATAATTGTATGGGATGATTCTTATTCATGTTGTTTGTGTTGCAGCCTGCAGATTTCTGTTTGGAGATAGGCCTTATCTGCAGCAGCAATTGCCCTGTGGAATGATCTCCCACTAACAATCTGAAGAGGTGAAATTCTTTTACATATTAAGCTTTACTCTTCTTAATAGATATTTTATGAGATGTTTATCCTGATGAAGCCCTATATGGATAAGATGTGATAGAAATCCAAATAAATTGTATCTTCTATTTTTATATCTTAACACTTGACTAAGTAAACATAGGATCTATCAATATTAAATAGAATATGTTATAATAATCACTTAAGGTAACTATGATTAACCTTTGGTGTTCAAGTAACCATCCAGCTATAATTTACAATGAAAATACAAAATATTATATTCATGCTGGGAAGTTATGACTGCAGATGTAGACTCAGCTACTTGGTAATAAGATCCATTTAATTCAGTGGAATTTATTCGACCAGATACATAAAGGAATCTGCTGTAGGTCACTAATCACAGAAACCCATTATCCCCATAAAATCTATTATACTTTTTGCTAAAATATTATTTAGACTCAGATAATTTACTGGTCATATCTCTGATTTTTTAATCAGTTTACCCAAGTGCAAGGGGCTTCACTGTGGATAACACTGCTGTAAGCAATCTACTTTTCAACCCTTTATGGTTAGGGAACTTAGAAAGGTACATGACAAGTTATTTAGATAATCTAGTATTTACTTTTAGATTATGTTAACGCTAGATGATTGCTGAAGCTTGAAGCCATTCCAAACAGTTTTCACTAGTTTTGCTCGTAATTGCACTCAATTTAGATACTGAAAACAGATCACACTGTTTGCTTTTCTGGTTTTCAAGATTTGTGAAGAAATGTCCTAATACAAAAGTGAACATTAAGGCAATGTTTTGAGCCATAAAGCACTATCTACTTTAGGGTATCTATACCCATACCCATTTATATTTATGCCATGGACTTCCGCAGGGCTCTATTTTATCCTCCATGCTCTTTAACATCCACAAGAAACCACTGGGTGAGGTCATGAGGTGTAGGCTGAGTTGTCATCAGTATGCTAATGACACTCAGCTCTAAGTTCTACCTTCCATTTTCATAAGACAGGTGTAGCAGTGGATGTTCTGATTCAAAGTCTGGCCTTGATAATGGATTGAATGAGGGTTAATAAACTGAAACTTAATCCAGGTAAAACAGAGATATTGTTGGTGGGGAATGTGTCTGTGCAGATGGGGGACATCTTGCCTATCCTAGATGGGGTCACAATCCTCCTAAAGGACAGGGTTTGCAGTTTGAGGGTGCTCCTGGACCCTGAATTATTCCTGGAATTTCTGGTGGATTCAGTGGCCAATATCAGTTCAAGCAGATCTATCAGCTGTGGCAGTCTCTGGACACACAGGACCCAGCAACAACTATCCGTGCACTGGTAACCTCTCACCTGGATTACTGCAATGCGCTCTATGTGGGGCTTCCCTTCAAGACAGTCCAGAAACTTCCATTGGTCCAGAATAGGGCAGCGAGACTACTAACAAGGACTGGCAGGTACAGTCATGTAAAGCCAGTTCTCTGTCATTTTCACAGACTCCCAGTTGAGGTCTGGGCCCAATTCAAGGCTCTAACACTAGTGTATAAAGTCCTAAACAGCTTGGGGCCAGAATATCTAAAGGAGTGCCTCTTCCTATACAAACCTACCCAGCATCTTAGATCTGTATGTGAGGCCCTTCTGAGGGAGCCCCCTCCTGAGAAATTAAGGAGGGTGGTAACAAGAAGAAGGGCCTTTTCTGAAGTGGCACAACTTTGGAACGAGCTCTCCAGACAGATTCACCTGGTGCCCTCTCCATATTCTTTTTGGCATCAGGCAAAGGCCTTTTTTATTTCAATGGTATTTTCACTGTTAATTTGTTTTTAACAGTACTTTAACTATGGGGTATGCCTTTTAATGAAGTTAAAAGGTTTAAAGGATCTAATGTTTTATTGTAATTTGTGATTCTTTTATTGCATTTTATATTGCATCTATGGTTTTTTTGTTGTAACTTGTCCAGGGAGCCATGTGGCTAATGGGGTGGGCTAGAAAACCAATAAATAAATAAGTAAAATGGTACTTTAGTTTTTCTTTATTTAGCATTCCTTATGGACCATAAGGGACTGCAGGTGGCGCAGTGGTTTAAACCGCTGTGCTGCTGGGCTGGTAGATCGAAAGGTTGCCGGTTTGAATCTGCACAACGGGGTGAGTTCCTGTTGCTCCGTCCCAGCTCCTGCCAACCTTGCAATTCGAAAGCATGCAAATGCAAGTAGATAAAAAGGTACCACTTTGGTGGGCAGGTAACAGCGTTCTGTGCACTTCAGTATTTAGTCATGCTGGCCACATGACCACGGAGACTGTGAACAAATGCTGGCTTCCTCGGCTAGGAAATGGAGATGAGCACCGCCCCCTAGAGTCAGGCATGACTGGACTTAATGTCAAGGGGAAACCTTTACCTTTACCTTTTTATGGACCATAAGCATAGGTAAAATGCCCTGCAAATCGTATAAACACAGATAAACATCTTGATTCATATCTTACATCACAGTGAAAAGTGCAAATGGTCTAGTATTATAGTGGTTATTTTCCTTCCAAACATTTCAAGTAACAAGTATCCCTCTATGAATCAATTGTACTTTCTTCACAGATATAGACATCAGTCCTTCTCAGACTTAAAAGTGTGTTCTGAGACAGGTCAGTACATGGTGGCCATGGCTCTTTTATCTCTAGGTGTGGTTTTCTGTCACCTATGAACTGGTAAGATCTGAAAAAGAGCTCATTAGTTTAAAAAAAAACCCTTGGTAACATGAAGAATGCTACTAATACGTTCTGGGTATCAACATAAGAACTTATATTAGTCATGCTAAAATGCAGTATTTCATAATCCAAAGTTGAAGAAAGAAGTCCAGAGAGTGAAGGTAGAAAGCTAAATTATTCCAGGTTTCTTCCAGGCCTTTACATCTAAGTTAAATCACTAGAAATGTAGAAGAAGGGAGAAACAAATTGGTCGTAACAAAAAGCAACACTGATGTTTGCTGCTGACAAAAGATTCTTAATTAGTTCTAGGTCTATTTCATCTATTGTACAACTTCACAAACAGGTGCCCTCCAGATGGTTTGAGCAAGTTCCCATCAGCCTCAGCCGGCATGGACATTCATCAAGAATTCTGGGAACTGCAGTCTACAGGACAGCAGGTTGGGGAAGGCTTAACTTGTATATAGCAAAAATGGATTTGCGAGGATGTTATATCCTGTTATTTGTTCAATATACTGCAATATTACATTCCATTTTTGGAAAAAAACAAGCAGGGTTTACAACACCATGATATTCAGTATGATGTAATAAACATGTTTCTCTTTTAGATATTGTTGTAATCCTCCCAGAGAACTTTGGCTATAGGGTGGTATAGAAATGAAAATATTAATAATAGAATAACACATTTATTTGGGAATTTTTGCACATCCTCAGATACAACTGTTCTCCTTATCCATACTGAACAGTGTAAATATGTTCTATTAGTTTGTTTATTAAATTTAAACATGCCTTTCTATGAAAAAATAGAATTCTTGGCTGCTCAATGGTTACTTGTGTTACATTTTAAATTACACCTATGTTCTAGGTGTAATTACATTGTTTTTCACTGATAAATATTTATGATTAACATATTATGTATAAATCCAAAGCTCAATTCTAACCATTCTTGATTATACACTTTGCTCTATACCCTGATACTAGTATAGCACAGTGATAACTTGTCATGTACTTGATTTTTTAAAAAAAACTTTATACTCCTTATATAAAGCTGCAAGGCAATGTTCAATCAATTCCACACACTAACTGTAAAACCAGGATGATCACTTTTCATAATAAAACTAGCATACGACTTATTTTTAAAAACAGACAAAAACAGTTCTCCTCCTCTTGGCAAGTCCAGACAAAAAGGCATTACTTCACTTTAAAATAATCTGCTAGGCAAAAGCTTGAGCAGAATTTCAAGAGGAAAATGAATGCATAAAAACATCAGTGTTTGGCACAGAAAGCATACCTTTAGGGCCCAGTCCACATCAGTCCACTGCCCTATTGTCAGCTTCAGACTTCAACAAACACATTCATGGTTCAACAATTCTATTGCTAGGGCAGTGTGATGCTGCCTTCGGGTGAACATGACTAATAGCAAGCCTTCTTCCTAATGGTGAAATTGGAGAAGACAGCAGAGTCTGTTCTGAGAGTTGTTCAGTGATATCCACCAATTTCTAAACTCCAGAGCTGGACAAAAAACCAAGGGTTGTTTGGGAGCTACATGCCCAAGGCATCTGGAGAGCTTTGGCCAAGCAAAGCCAACCTGGCAACTCCCATTCCCACCCTACCTGCTCTGAAGTAGGAAAGGGTTGGACACCATTGTTCCATAACATTTGTGGCATCTTTAAGCAACAGCATCAATCAAGCTCCCTTAAAAAAGCCAGGGTGTAATTTGGGTACTTCTACTTGAAGGCACTTCGGATGCTTTCAAGAAACAATGCCAAACCCAGCATGTTCCCCATCGGCCTTTCCCTTAAGAAAAACTGGCGGAGG
The DNA here is from genome assembly GCF_004798865.1 of Varanus komodoensis. Taxonomy (NCBI): domain Eukaryota; kingdom Metazoa; phylum Chordata; class Lepidosauria; order Squamata; family Varanidae; genus Varanus; species Varanus komodoensis. The sequence continues at coordinate 2,338,349 of NW_025335941.1, read as the reverse complement.
GGGGGTTGCATGAAGAGAACCCTATGTGATCTAGCAGGGCAAAATTCTTCAAGTTTTCATAGTTCTAGCACTTTCTAGAAATAATTTGTTTTAACTTTAATTACTCTTTTGACACACTGATTTAGCAGCCAAGTACAATTTTTGGTAATGATACATATGAAAAACTAAGCAACAGCTGTTCATACTGTTACAGCCTTCCCCACTGATGCTGGCTGGGAATGGTCAACATTATTGTCTAACACATCTGTAGGTTACTGGTCACATCTTCCAGAATAAATCCCCATAATACAACAACCAGGACAGTACTGTAACTAGAGGCTGTGGTATCTATGAAGTTTTCAGAAACACATGCACCTTATTTGCCTCAAAGGGATATTTGCTCAAAGGGACTGGGATCCAGTGGAAATTTCATATATTCTTCTTCTTCTGGTATCTTCAATAAGCCAAACTCCTTAGCAAAATGCCATTAATCATCACTGTTAGTGCTTGTTTCCTTTTTGTGAAAAAGGATGTACAGAGAAACCCCATGCCTCCTTCCACTCACAACACATTACAGCAGGCCCCCTGTATCCATGCAGACTGGTTCCATGCCCCCATCCCCAGTGGATGCCTGAAATCACGGGTAATAGCAAACACCCAGGGGCAGCCAGATATGCTCAACAGAAAAGCCTCCTAGGGTAAATGTCAGATGTTTGAGAGCCACAAGTGAGAGCCACAGGCAGCAAGCAACAAAATAAATTCAGATAAACTTTATACATTTCTCTTTCCCAATTTGGTTTATTCTTACCCCAGCATATGATTTTTTCTTTCCCTATTAAATAAAGAATTTTCAGGAAGCACTTTGAGTTCTTGGCACTTTACAATTTCTATTTCAGGCCAAGGTCAACCACCATCAGCTGAAAATGCAGTAACCAAGCCAGTGGATACAGGGGTCCTGCTGTCTATGATTATCCATACACACTAACTGGTGTTCTTAGAATTTTTTTAAAAAGTTAGTCCAGTTTTGTACAAATGCTCCTCCTGACATTAAGGTACAAATGGGTGAGCATGGGAAGCTCTGTGTGTGTCACCTAAGCTAATAAAAAATAAAACAAGCTTCAGATCCAGACATTTTATTAAAAAAAATGAGCAGCAATGTGCCTTAATGGATTTTAGATGCTTCATAAGGTGGAGTTTGGCACTATTGGTTGGAATACTGCCAAAGAGAATGACAGAGGGTATTTTGAAGTCCAAGAAGTAATGCCAGGCACTACCAGACATGAAAGAAGAAATGAAAAAAATTAAGAAAATGATGAGCTTGAGACATTGTCACAGAATGGCAGTAGAATTTATTTAGGAAAAGATGACTTCAATTGTCTTTGCTTTCCCCACTCTAAATAGCACGATACAAAACATGGCCTCACTTTCTGCAGACTAAGTCAAAGTCACACAAGAAGCAGTGCAAGGTTCATGTACTGCTGCCAGACTGGGTCCAAACCAACTGTTGATGGGACTGTCCACTCATTTCAGTTAAACACCATGACATGAACAAAAAACATGTACCAAGACAAACCACTCCCTTCTGCTGAGAACATGTAAACCCCTTCAGACAATAATCTCTAATATGGTGGGAAGAAGCCTGCAACTTGGTTTACAATATCTGCAAACCAGAAGTGAAAATGTTTTATGGAAAATCTTGTTTATTCTTCCCTTTTCCTGTTCCAACTTCATTTTCATTTGCAGGTTTTCTTGGTCTTCAAATGGGGTGGGGGCAAGCCTCAATCCTGGATCAAAGTCTAAGACTGGTATTAACAACAGCACTACTGACATAAAATATTTAGGTCCCCAAATATATATCTGGGCTAAAAGAGTGTAATAGGAGGCAGTATACCAACCAAATCAACAAACTAGGAGTAACATTAACCTCCAAACGATGGCTTACAACCCTACTTAAAAGTATGATTTGAACAGTACTGTCCAGCTTCGGCAGCATGGAAAGTTATGATTAAGAAAAATCCAAGTGGGTCGTTGCAGAAGAGGGGAGGGAGAAGTGCATGTGTCCTAAACCAGTCCCGAATGATGATTGGGAGAACTGAAACATAATGCTTGAACTAACCCACGGAATGGCTTTAAGGTCAAGATCTGCTCAGTACCTGCACAAGGGACCCATAGGTAATGTCTCTCTTTAATAACGTCAGTATGCATAGAAACTAAACAGGTGGCACTTTCTTCACTCTTCCATGTCCATGCTGAGAAAAATCTCCATCTGTTGAGCTTCCGCCTATCCTACAATCGGGCCTTGCTACTTCTCACATTCCTCCTCCAGTACACCTAACCGGTCTAATTGTTTCCTCACTGACACGTATTCAACCACGGCCTTTTAGGGAAACACCTCAGAAGAAACCCCCTCCTTCGCAAGGGTTGCAAGGTTGTGACCGCTGTTTGTTTTGGCGCCTCGTCCCGAACCCCTCCCCCACCTCGTCCCAGTGACGTCACACAGGCCGCCAAGGGGGAGCATCGCGGGGAGCTTCTCCACCGCCTACCCCAAACCAAACCCCAAACTTCGAAAGGACGGGGAGACGACGTGTGTTTGTGTGCGGAGGGAGGGGGGTTGTGTCGCGCGCAGCGTGCAGGTGCCTCTTCGTCACTCACCGAAGTCCAGGAACTGCTTGATTGACAGCGGCGATGGAGAAAAGCGAGAGTAGTATTCGATCTGTTTGGGGATGGGGCTCTTCAGAAGCGCCCCACAGAGCCGCATGGTTGGACTGCGAAGGAGGGAGGAGAGGAGACCTGCGCGCGCGGACACAGTGGCAGCCACCACCACCACGGGCGGCGGCGGCGGCGGGCCCACGGACGGACCGGCCGAGCAGCAGCCTGCAGGCGCGTGCGGAGGCTCACGCACACAAACACCGCCGCGAGGGGGCGGGGAATGCGCTCCCAACTGTCACAACGGCTCAGCGGGTCCGGGACAGCGCGCGGGGGAGAGGGGCGTCAGGAGCAGCTGCTACTGCCTCCACCACACAGCCGTTCCCCTCACATAGCCAACGGCCGGGCGGGCACGTTGCGCGCCCTCCTCCTGCCGGAGCAGCTCAGGCCAACCCGTCTCCGGCGGCTACTTGGTAAGCGCCCGCCTTTCGGGCGGCCCGCCTTCTGACTGGGCAACAACCAGCCAGCATCTCCACGGCCACGCTCTTCCTTTCCTGGACTCCCGCCCGCCTCCCTCCCTCCCACCCAAGCACCGCCTATCACCACCAAACACAAAATGGTGCGCAGGCGCGACGGCCTTCAATCGGGTTCCGGGCCTACCGCAGGATGTGAACGTATCGAACCTCCCTTAAGAAGGGCACGCGTGTTTTGTGCCATTGCTAAGGATGCCTGACGCTCCATCGCTCTTTGCTCTGTCTCTTTTCATGCACACTCCATTAACCCGCTTTGCTTCTGAAACCGGTTATGTTAATAAACTGACCCTGAACATTGTAGCTATTCTGTGCGGTCAAGTTTTCTTCGATTTGTGCCCTTGAGAGCCCTGCTCAGCTAATGGAAACTCAAGGCTGTGGCTTCCTGTATGGGGTTCATCAATCTCGTATCTGGTCTTCCTCTCTTCCCTTCCACTGTCCCCAGCGCGATTGACTCTTGCCAGCTCATAATGTGCCTGAAGTATGATAGCTCCAGTTTTGTCATTTTTGCTTCCAAGAAAAGTTCTGACTTCATTTGATCCAGGACCTACTTGTTCATCTTCTGTTGGGCCAGGGTATTCGCACAGCTCTCTTCCAGCACCAGATGATGAATGTATCGTTTTTTCTATCTGTCAGCAGCATTATGACTGGGAGGTGATTGCTGTACTGCTCTAAAATCATGACTACATTGCACTGGCATTAGCCATGGAATAACCACCTTGTTACCTTGTTAGAAATGGAGAAGTAGAAGAAAAATTAACTGTTGAAAGAGGTTCCTGAAGAATACTACTTTCAAATTTTGAAATTTCACAAACTTCACTATTTCCAAGTGAGCATCCCTAGGATTGATAGTTTTTCTATAACTTCTAGTTATCACTGAATACAAATTTGTGTTATGGAGATTTCCCACATTTAAAGTGGACACCTGTCAAGAAAAATGTGCGCCTCCAAACTTGGAAGTTCATATTCATACAATGCAGCATGGAAAGAGCTGGTGAGATTATCTTTGCCTCCCACTCTGCATATTCACTAGATGGATGGTTTCAGCCAGCAGGATTTCTGAGGGTGAGAGGAGGAGGAGGCATGGCAGCAGGATGCCTCATACCATGGTGCTCCAGTTTCTTCCACTCCCCCTATTTAACTCCTCTCTGAGGTTACTTTTTTTTAACCCCAGAGAGTAGCCGGTGTGGTACTTTCTGTGCCAGCTGGAGCTGAGAATCCAAACTGTCCTACAGCCAACCATATGTGGGCATTTGATGTAATAAATTTCAAGTAAAATATTTCAGGGGTTACAATTGTAGGTTAAGGAACAGTGCAATGAAAGCACTGAAGATTTTGTGTGAGCGCTTGACAACTTTTTAGTGAGAACATCCTGAGTGACAGGCTATTTTTACATTATTTTGTTATCCTAGGGCATCAAGGTCAGGATCCCAAACATTGAGATTAAAAAGTTAATGATACTAACAATATGGGTGGAGAAGGAGAAGGGACAGAGTCAGACCAAGAAAAATGAGTTAGAAATTAGATTTTACAAAATTACAGCAAAAGTCCTAGGGAAACAATAGAATGTACAATTGCCCACACTTTGGAAACATAGAGCGTTTGTCTCTTACAAATTATATCTTCATAGTGTTCATTTGCTCAACAATGTATGAAAAGCTGCTAGGAAAAGTACAGTGCTTTTCAGTTGGATTACAGCAATACATGGTCAAAGAGCTTCCAGCAATATATGGTATAAGAGCTCCTGGAAGATGACTTTTAATATGTTTTCTGAAGAGGAGACAATGACTGGGTTCATATGACATGAAAGCCCACCATGATTTATAAGCCCCAGCAGGTTGTCTTGTCAAACAGACCTGGAACAGGTGGCTTATTTTGGGGCTATAATCCACTCTGACCATCCATGACTTTGTAGAAAGGTCTGTTTAATCCATGGTAGGTTGTCATGTTGTTTGAATCTGGACAGCATAACATACCATTAGTCAATCCTAACTACAAGTTCACTTAGCCAAGAACAGTAAAAATCCTTTGCCACTCTTGCTAAGTGGCTAGTAGGTGACCACCCTTGCTAGAAGCCCCCAAAATGCCCTTTGGGCAGCTGGGAAATGCTTCCCTCCCTCATAGCCACATTCCAAAGTATATACTAATGTCACACATATGATTAATGTGGGATGCACATGGGAACATTTAATTAGAATGAACTATCTATGCTACTTGTGACAAGAACACAAATTTAGTTCATGGGATCATTCTGGAACAAGATACCTAGATAGTTAATTCCAGTAAAAAGATTTCACATTTATGCATCCATCAGAACAAATTGCAAAATATTAGATTGAAACTATCTTGGTACATATGTAACTAATTACTGTCATTCTCTATTACTTTCCTTTTTTAACTTGGTTGTCATTTAAAGCTACAATGTCAATCATTATCAAAATCAATGATAGAATACATCCTTAGTCAAATATTACACTGAGAAGCTGGACCCAGGAATATTTCTGTCATTGTTAGTTTTACTTTAGCATTTTGACTTACACTATTTTAGAGGGGTATATATAGGGGGACTGATGTATCAAACCCTGAGGAAAAGGTACTCTGAGGCATAGCAGCTACTGCCTGGGCCAAAGGTGGGGGCACTATTTAAAGATCAGGAAAAGCAAGCCAGATTTCCTTTTGAAAGTTGCCCACAACCTGACCTCATTGAGCTGTTGGAACATGGCAGCATCCTGTGGTCGTATCCAGGCAAAGGGAACAAACATGCCTTGGGGTCATGCATACCTCCAAACTATGAGAAAAATCTTGAATATGAACCAGCGTTTACTTGTCCATGAGAGTAGGCTTTATCTGTCATAGGAAACAATACTTGCCCTGTGAATAGTTTACTTACAGATCTCCCTGTTGGAATTCTGTTGCAGGACAATTCTACTGTTCAGTGTGTCGTATAAGAGCATTCTCTGTCCACTTGTTTCCCATTTCATACTCTTAACTAAAAAGCATAATTTTGCTAAGTGATTTGCATTATTTGTATCTAAGAACTGCTAGAAAAGGGAAAAGTCATAAGGAATATGAATATTAGCATTAGTGAGAGACAGAAGAACTGTAGACCCTTTAAGCAGTATAATTTAAATGCACCTCCTGCCATCTTTTCAATGGTAACACAACATGGAAGTGTTTTTAATCACTGTGCTCTAGACTTCTGACTAAACATCCAGCTGACATTCAACTTGAAATAGTTTTGCTTCCAATACTACAGAAATCTTAGGGTTCTTTTAAATCTAAACAAAAACAGAGGATTGAAGGTGAAAAGAGATGATGTTTGCTTTCAAAGTAAGTGAGCTGAAATAGCTTGCATGAGTGATAGCGTGAATTTATTTATAGATATTCTAAAGCCTTTGAGAATGACAATTTAGTACAATACAGAGTGGCTAAAGGAGATGCTCTCAGCTGTGCTGATAAATTCCTTGCAGGGAAACATGAAAAACAGTGCAAATAATTCCAAAGAACAGAAAAGCAGGCATACAATAAGGAACAGGGCCAGCATTAGGACTCCCTCTTGTTGGGTACCTGCTGAGGCCCACATTCCAGCAAAGGGGCCACTCCCAACCTTTGGAGCTGCTGACCATGCTGCTTTTCTTCCTTGTTGTGTCTGCCAGTTCACCTGCCCGCTCTGAGCATGCAAACAAGTACTGGAGCAAGGAAATGGAGCAGGATCTTCTCTTTGCCTTTGGGAAGCTCTGCAGATTACACCCAGCCGTGGTGGCAGCAATGAAGGCCTGGGCCTGATTAGGGAATAAACCATCTTTTTCAAACACACAAACTTTAAAATCTGTAGCAAACACTGCTTTTTTAATAAATAAAAAAGAAACAGAAAGAAAAACAGAAAAAAAGAAAAAGTAACCAAGGGAACATGTACAAAAATTGCATATAAAACTAGATGCAGGAAGTTTCACAAAAGATCAGCAATAATCATTACATCTTCTAAATTTATAACTATAGCTTCCCATTTATCAGTAAATTCTTTAACCAGTCTCCTATTTACATAGTTGGTTAATTTTGCCATCACTGCATAGTCAGCTAGCTTATTTTTCCAATCTTTGTTGGTTGGGCACTGTTCTGTTTTTCATTTTGTTGCAATTGTTGCTGTCATATATTTAAATAATTCTTCCATATTTGTTAGGAGGGTTTTTATTAAGTAGTGAGTAAAATACTGAATAGCATATTCTTAGTATTCACTGGTAAGTTAATTTTCAATTTTTTCTGTATTTCAGTATGTTTTTCTTTACAAAATTTTTGGAAGCAAATACATATTATGCAACCACCACATATAATAGAAAGCCTCTTCCACTTTTTTACATTTCCAACACTGTCCATTATAACTCTTGTCCAATTTTTGAATATTTCAGAGGTGATATAACAACACAGGAACACCTTGTACCTATTCTCTCTTAATGCTTGGCTAGCAGTGAATTTTATTCTTTTTTGCACAAAGTTTCCCATTGATGGAGGGATATTTCTTCTCTATAGTTCTGCATCCAACTTATCATACATGTTTTAACCCATTTGGTTTCTGTATCATATTGCAACTATAACTTGTAAATCCATCCTAGTAAATGGTCTTTTTGCTATGAAATCAACTTCTCAAATTCCATTCAATCTCTAATGGCACCTCATCCTTGTTGAATATCCCTTCTTAGCCTTGAGACCAGGTGGAAATAAAGAAGACATTCTATCTTCACTGACACTGCTGAGAATGATCTCTCAGCCATCTTTTTCTGTCTACCACTCAGACATGTGCAGAAGTAACAGCTAGCATACTGTCTGGAAATATAAGGAGGATAGTTCTTTCCTCCATATGTAATGAGGTTTGGAATTGGAGGATAGCTGTGCCCTTCTCTGTCTCAACAAGCACATATATACACTATTTATTTATTTATTTATTTATTTATTTATTTATTTATTTATTTATTTATTTAGGAGGCTTCTATGCCGCCCCATTCGCCGAAGCCTCGGGACGGCTCACAACAATAATTAAATAATCACAATATAAAAACAATATAATTTGAGTTGACCTGGCCAAAGAATAAAATAAATAAATAATATTAACAATTAAAATAATGCTTAAATAAAAAGGTCTTTGCCTGGCGCCGAAAAACAAATAATGACAGCGCCAGGCAGACCTCTCTGGGGAGCGCATTCCGTAGATTGGGCGCCACTGCAGAGAAAGCCCTCCTCCAAGTACTCACCCTCCTAATATCCTTCACGGAGGGTTCCCGGAGAAGGGCCTCTCCCGCTGATCACTTTTTATTGGACCAAAGTCTCTCTCTGACAGAGACGTTGCCTGTTTTTTGCCTCATGAAACGATGAGTGCTATTTATTTGTTTGAAAATGGATTATTTCTTGATGATGATTAGAAGCAAGAAAGGATTCTAACCTGGTTTTCATCTTCATGGTCAACATGCAATAGTATTTAATGTTAGACAGTATTTACTGAAAGTAACTGTATTTCTTTTTTATAATACTTGATAATATGCAATGATATTTAATATATAGTGGTATTTGATAACTAAGATACAAAGGTAATTATTATTTGACAGTTGACAGTTTATGTAAGATTTCATATGATCTCGTGTATATAACAGAGACTGTAAACCATTTAAAGAACAGGGTTTTTTTAATATTTGGCAACATTCTACAGTAGGAACATTCACAAGCTTTAGATACAGAAAAAAAGAACTGAATCACATTTCTTTTTCACCAAAGGACACTGTGGGACAGTGGCAGGGGATAGAGAGCTAGCAAAAATGGAGCTGAAAGAAAAGAGGAAAACCTCAGGCTACTGCTAAATCAGTAAGTTTATTCCATTTTCACCCATGCCTCTGGCATTTTCTCCTGCATTATTCACAAACTTTCAAGACTATCCATAGCGAAATGAAATCTGAAATTATTAGAATATTACTTTCTACATCTAATTCTACACTTATACATAGATCCATGCAATACACATAGCATTGCCATAGAGTGAACTTCTTGACTAGCTGTGCTTACCCTAAGTCTACATTTTATATCACCTAGTACACAGAAACGTGGTAATGGGTAGAGTGAAGAAACCACTTTTATCAGGGGTCCCCAAAGTGATGTCAGCAGATCCTCGAAATGCTTTTATCCCCTGCCCCAATTTTTTAAAACACATACATGATTTTCTATGAAATGTATAGAATTATACATAGACATCAACAAAAGCGGGTCAAACATCCAAAGAAGCATTTGTTTCAAGGCAGCACCTATATGAAACCCGTAAAAATAGTGTAAGAGCCTCAGTCTATTTGCATTGTAGGAAGTGAGTGCTTATCCTTCTAAAATTCCAATAACAGTCTTTTTTACCTGTCAAAAGGGTAAAAGAATCCATTTATACTGACCATTTGTTAATTTCTGTGAGGCAGGTAAATAATTCTAAACAGCTTGTACATCAGTGAATAAAGAGTGTTCCCTTTACAAAATATATCTGCTTAATAATCTCCAAATAAGAAGCAACTACTTAGCATTGCCCAAAACATATGTTCAAAAGAAGCATTAGCTGCATTGCATCACCAGTGACTAGCTGAATTAGATAGTCCTTCATTAAAGAAACATTACAAACTTCAATAAACACAAAAAGTTTTTGTGTCTAAGAAACCTAAGTTTCATAGACACAACTGGTAAATGTCACAGGTATTCTATTGATTAAGCATTTTGTAGTGGTGTCCACAGCAGGTTCTCAAATCCCCAAATGTGCTCACAGGTCCCAAATGGTTGGGAACTCCTGACTTACATCTATTAAGGAGAAAATCGCTCAGACTCGTCACGAGCTGGACTCCACAAGTGATTCAGATCCTTTAGGGGAGATGTCAATGACTCCGTCTGGTCAGGTATTATTGGATGAATTTCAGAATTTCAGTTATTGCGGCTTGATGTGGACAAGGTGCTTGGACAAGTACGTCCCACCACCTGCTTACTTGACCCTTGCCCATCATGGCTGCTGACCAAAACCAAACACGGGATTGGTGCCTGGGTCCTGGAGGTTATTAACGCCTCTCTGAGGGATGGCCAGGTGCCCACTCCTTTACAGAAGGTGGTAATCAGGCCTGTCCTAAAGAAGGTGTCCTGGATCCAGAGATGGCCGCCAATTATAGACCAGTGGCCAACATCTCGTTTTTGGGCAAGGTGTTGGAATGGGTGGTGGCGGGACAACTCCAAGCACTCTTGGATGAAACTGATTATCTGGATCCATTTCAGTCTGGCTTCAGACCCAGGTTTGGTACTGAATCTGCCTTGGTCGCCCTGTATGATGACCTGTGCAGGGAGAGAGACAGGAGGAGTGTGTCGCTGTTGGTCTTCCTGGACCTCTCAGCGGCTTTCAATACCATCGACCATGGTATCCTTCTGGATAGGCTGGCAGGATTGGGAGTAGGAGGCACTGCTTGGCAGTGGTTCCACTCCTACCTTGACGGCCGATTCCAGGTGGTGGTGCTGGAGGACTTTGGCTCTGTGCCATGGCAGTTACGCCATGGAGTACCGCAGGGCTCCATCTTGTCCCCCTTGCTATTCAACATCTACATGAAACCGCTGGGAGAGGTCATCAGGAGGTCTGGGCTGTGGAATCATCATTATGCTGATGACACCCAGCTCTACCTCTCTTTTTCAACCGATCCAGGTGAGACAGTGGCTGTACTGAACTAGTGCCTGGCTGAGGTAATGGGCTGGATGAGGGCCAATAAACTGAAGCTCAATCCAGATAAGACGGAGGTCCTGTTGGTGGGTGGATCGGGCCTTGGGATGAAGGACTTGGGCCTTGTCCTAAATGGGGTTGCACTCCCTCTGAGGGACAGGGTCCTCAGCTTGGGAGTGCTCCTCGACCCGGAGCTGTCCTTGGAAGCTCAAGTGACTGCAGTGGCAAGGAGCATTTTCCTTCAGCTTTGGCTAATTCATCAGCTGCGCCCCTACCTGGAAGGAGACTGCCTAGCGACAGTGACACATGCATTGGTTACTTTCTGGTTGGATTTCTGTAATGCGCTCTACGTGGGGCTGCCCCTGAAGACAGTCCGGATACTTCAGATGGTGCAAAACAGAGCAGCCAGGTTGCTGACGGGGACTGGGCGTTATTCTCGCATAACCCCAGTCCTCTACCAGCTTCATTGGCTTCCCATCGAAGTCCAGGCTCAATTCAAGGTGCTGGTTATGACCTATAAAGCCCTAAACGGCTTGGGACCTGGATACCTGAAGGAACGCCTTCTTCCATATTTACCCTCCCTCCCCTTGAGATCAGTAGCAGAGGCTCTCCTCCAGGAACCCTCTGTGAAAGATATTAAGAGGCAAAGTACCTGGAGGAGGGCTTTCTCTGCGGTGGTGTCCCATTTATGGAATGTGCTCCCCAGAGAGGTCTGCCTGGTGCCGTCGTTATTTGTTTCTCAGCGCCAGGTTAAGACCTTTTTATTCCAGCGATATTTTAATGAGTTTTAATATTGTCTTTTCTATGTTTTTAACTGCAGCCAGTGTGGGTCAGGAATTTATTTGTTATATTTTATTTTACGCTGTAAGCCATCCTGAGGCTTTTTGCAAATACGACGGCATATAAATAAGTTAAATAAATTAATAAAATATTAATCTATTTTTATTTTCTCTGGTAGCTCACATAATACTGAACAAGCTCAGAAGCATCATTATTGCCATTGTGCCAAATGAAAATAAGCAGAAGATAGAACATAAAAGCCTTGCTCGATCAGAACAAAGGTCCAACTAATCCAGCGTTGTTTTCCTACTGGCCAAACAGATTCCTGTGGGAAGCCCACAAGTAGGACATGAGCAACTGAGAGTCATACTGTCCCTGATGCTGAAGGTAATATGTCATAATCATAACTAGTAACCATTGGTAGATAATAATGGAATGAGAAACTCCGTGATAGATAAAAGGATTGTGATTTTGTTCAGTTGGACAGTATACAAACATCTTCATTATTCAGTTCTCTTCTTTGTCCTTCAGTGTATGAACTTGTTTAGTGATCAGTTCCTTGTCCATGTTTTATAAAAAGCACTAAGAAACAAAACAGTAGACAAAGGGAAATATCCTACCTTTTGCTCCCAAATGAGTGAGAATCTTGTCCCATGTGATTTTCATGGCAAAATGTCACTTTAAGACATAGAAGAGATACAGATCATGTACCTCCCATGTCACGAAGAACTAAAAACTCAGCACAGTTCTTCACCAAAACAACAAAAAAACCAGGGTTGCACGTTGAACATTTTACAAGAGGCGTAGCTTTTACCTCAAAAAGATTTAGGCTGCAATTCTGGAGTCACTTACTTGGAAGTAAGCCTCACTGAACTCTGAAAGAGAATTTTGATTGGACATTATCAATATGGCCTCCTGTTCAACTTAAGTGTTATGACCTTTTTCAGTGCATGCAACTTTACATATTTAAATCTGGAACTGAAATTACAATTGATGAGAAAGTTGTTCAAAGTCATATTATGAGGGGGGACCCAAAAAAACCAGGAATTATCTTCTGGAGGGCAGGCCCCTTGTAGCACAGGCTTCCCCCACTAGGTGAGTGTTCTAGAAACCCATCTACATCAGTGTACCCAGCTGGGTTGTGAGAGCCTGCATTCAGCTTCAGTGAGGTGGTGTGTGTGTGTTTGTGAGACGCTTTCAACACTTTGCCCATTTTGTGATGGCTGATTTAAATGAACAACATACGGTTGTGAAATTTTGTTCAGCTGAGTATTCAGCTATTTTTGAGCAAAAAAAATTTTTGAGCATGGCCTTTGTGCCCCACCCTCCCTATTCACCCAATCTCACCCTGTCTGACTTTTTTGTTTCCCTGGATGAAAAAAGTCCTCAAAAGGAAACATTTTGCCTATGTGAAAGAGGTGAAACAAAAAACAGCAGAAGCACTAAAAGGCATCAAAATGAATGAGTTTTGAGCAGTGGAAAAACATCTCTATGGGTGTATTGCATCAAACAGAGAGTACTTTGACGGTGATTGATGTTTGAATGTGTAAAAATAAATACATGATTTTTTATAAATAAATTTCTGGGGGTTTTTGGGTCCCCCCTCATATAATTGCAGCTGTTTACTTTCTTTAAAAAATCACCATTTGTAATAAAAATTTGAAGGGGGCTTGCCACATGTTTGTCTTGCTGATGTTTCTGCTCAGCTCATTGTCACCCTGAGTCTGCCATGATTCTTTTTTGTTACTAATTTTTGTTTTCAGGCACAGAAATTAAGCAGTTAAAATTTTAATATTACCTTTTCTAAGTCAGCTTGAATTTTTCTAAGATATCCATTATAATTTTGACATGATTCATTTTCATATTTGGCATGTATTATTTTGATTTTAAATGGAAAAATGTGAATTCAAAAGTCTAATATTCAGGTTATCACATCTTCTTTGCAAAATGCTAATATTAAATAGAAAGGGTACTATGAATTCCTTTAACAGACACATTCAAAACAAGCTTATTTTGAAAAGGAAAAAAAGAACTTTTTGCTTTTGCATTTGGTATGCTCATACAATCCATAATGCTGAGCAAGATTTTGTTTTGATTTTTACTAAAGCATGCATCTTAAAAGATAACAAGGAAATCAGCAGGAAAAATCCTTTTTTCAAAATAATGTTCAAACATTCAATCATGTTGTTATAGTACTACTGCATACCAACAGCAAGTCACCACAGTCAACAATCGCAACAGTCATAAGGACATGTCACTTCTTCAAAGAGGCCTCACACCAAAGCTATATACTGTCTTACAGTATTACAAAGGAAATGGATTATTTTAAAGTCTTTGATAGAAGTAGTAGCTGATATTCCATATGTTGGATTAGTACAGTTGCTACATTGAACAGAAACAATCAAGCAATCAAAGAACAAAACTAAGCACAAGTACTTAAGCTGAAATGAGGCTATGCTTAGAACCTTTTTTCTTTTCATCTGCTGTGATGATTCACTAGGCAGAAACATGGAGTAAGTGAAAATAGCTGGAAGTCTACAGCGGTGAATTTAGTGTGCCATCTAGTGTCCATTTATATTGCAATGGAAACCTCAGATTTTCATGCATTCAGGGAAAGTTGCCTTGATACTGCATGGAAAATATGGGGTTAAACTACTGAAGGGTAAAGGTTTTCAATCTACTGGAGGTCCTCTAAATAATCAGGATGTGGATATTTCAAACTAAGAGGTGACCAAATGCATTTTCTGCATGGAAAACTACTAATAAAACCATCATGTCAAAGTAGAAAATTAATGCTATTTTTTCTGTTAATTATGAACAATATCCAGCAGGAATCTAGTATCTTGTCACAACTGTAGATTATTTTTTCCTCAGTGCATGCTCCTTCATTGAAAAACAATGTTACCTCTGAAACTGCAGTAAACATCTTAAATGCATAATTTCACAAGTCCAGTGTAAAGGAATCTCCTTCAAAGGCATCAGTTTGTACAGAAATAGATTGTGCTTTCTGGAGTTGTTTTCATTTTTGTAAAATTGAGAAAAACGAAAGAAATATGGCTTTTCTCCCTCAAACAATGAAGGCTGAAAATCTGTGCATATTTAACTGGGACTTAGCACTGCTTAATATAGAGGATCATTTTTTGAATTAACAAGTAAAGAATTGGGTTGTACATATACCAACTAAATTTATCTGTATTTGAGGAGAAAGTCTTTTGAAATCTATAACACTTTTCCCCATGTAAGCAGAGCTGCCATTTTACAAGTATCCATGGTGAAAAAACTAAACATTAAAAATTCTCCCTCAGAATAGGCATAAATGATGTATTAATGAACTATTTAAGCTTTTTATGCAGTCTGTAAAGTGTGCAACAGTAAAGTTGTCTGAAAATTGTAGAACATATTTGGTACATCCCCAAGCAAAAGATTAGGATGCTCTCACCTTTCCTGCTCTTGGGCCAGCAAGTGCCAAGTTCAGACTATGCTATCTTCAAAGGGAGGAACCAGTCTAGTCCAAAGGTCAGGCTGTAAAATTTGTCATGCCAAATAACTAGCTCTAGCAGGGGAATCCAAGAGAGTGGTCCAGGGGGTAAGCCAAGGGTCAAGGAAACTGTCTAGTCTGAAAAAAAAAAAAAAACCAAAGCAAGGACTGGATTGAGATACTGTTGTCTGCAACAGAGAGGAGGTTCCAGCTGGGCTAATTTATTGCTGACTGTAAATCAGCACAGCTACCCAGTTAGAACTGTATGTTGCTTTTAAGGGAAGCCTCATAGAGAGGCTTCTGTTTGAACAAAAGATGTTTCTCCACCTTTCCAAGGCTATGCCCCCGTTCCTAAGGAAGTCTAGGAATGGCCCAGGAAGACCCAGGCTGTTCTTCCAATGGAAGACTGGCGGCTGCAGTGTCAACTTCACTGTTAGGCCTGCTGTAGTGGCTCTCCCCCTCAACTCCTCCTCCTTTAATGAATCCTCCTTCAAGTAGGGCATGACATAAGTGGTCAAGAAGAAGACTTAAAAGCAAATTGAACAAGAGAGATGCTTCTCTCCCCATTGTCATACAATGCAGTTCTTTTCAACTTTCAGGGATTGTTCTGCTTGGAGAAGGCATGACATGAAGATTGATTCAACAGCAAATGGGCTGAGCACACCACCTAACCTAATACCAGAACAGTGAACGATCTCTTGAAGACAATTATCAATTGTTTTTCTCACCTGCTGAGACCAAATTTTCCCCTCTGGATGAAAAAGAGTAATAAAAGCTTCCCCAAAAGAAAATTGTGTTGCAGCTCATTCATCTATGAAGCTGACACATATTTGTAATTTGAGCTATATAGCCAGTATAGGGGGGTTGTTGAAGCTGGATGTTCCATTTAAAGTCAGCAAGAATGTTTACCCTTAAAAAAATGTTGTGAAAAAAAAACCCACTTTAATTTATGGCTCTCAAGGACCTAATACCTAGCAAACTGCCTGTATCCAGAGCAACAAAATCACATATGAAAGATTTCTTTTGTACATAGTACCTGGCTAGTGGCTGCTACTGCCATTGACAACAGCAGGTAGGCTCATGGTAACAGTGTGATAGACAAAAGAGAATGGAACTGGAATGCTGAATCCAAGGACCAACAAACAGTCCAGAGATAATGTGCTGGGGAAGCCGAGGGTCATCAGAAATTGCAAAAGAATCACCATGGTTATATATGCTAGCTAAATGTTGCTACTTCTATAGCACTGTTGATGCCTGATAGGCTTGAACACATAAGGTTGATTATTATGCTTCCAGTGTAATTGATATTCCATTTACATTCAGCATGACAAAATTCCACGGCATGCCCTTACAGAAGTCTCATCATTTTGTAGATAATTATACTGAAGAAGAGAGGTAATACCAACTTGTTGGTGCCTTCACAGAGGTTTATTCATATAATGGTAACTACATGAGCTATTTTGGATGTCATGAATTTTACAGTGGATAAATTTGTACACAAGGCACCACTCATTTGGCAAAACCTGTGAGTCCCACCAATGTGGTTCTGGTTTTTTTATACACTGAAGCCACATGGAAGCGTCACCAACATAGAGAAGTAGCTCTGCATGTGAATGATGCTTTCACTTAGTATTCTTCCATAGCAATCATTTAACATGGTTTAAAATGGTATTTTCTGAGACAATTTGACTGGGGAACTGAGTTAATAATACTTACTGAACATCTCACTGCAATTATATTAATTAAAAAACTAGGAAAAGGGTTGGAAACCAAAAAGACTTGTACAAACAAGAAAAAGTTGCAGCTTAATGCTTCTCCGAGAAGTACAAAGAAAAGACTTTGCAGGAATATGCCAGTGAAAAAAGCCCACTGTACAACAGGAGATAGATGAATGTTGATCACTACTGACCAAGTTAAGACAATTTGATTGCAATTCCTTGGGAAACTGCTCACTTGTCATATCTGGCCAGGTGGTGAGAAGAATGATCAAAGGTGGTGTTAGGCACCTCTCTTCAACAGCCATGATTTGACTCTTTGCAGATGTCAAGCAGTCTGTTATGCAAATATGGCTCCTGCCCTGAAGCATAACAAAGAGTACAAGAGAGCTGATCAGGCACCCTCACCTCCTGCTCCAGGCAGGACCTCTGGAGCAGAAATGTGGGTGGGTGTGATGGGGGGGGGCTGATCAGCACTCAGAGAAAAGGGGGGAATCAGCTGGGCAGTGCTGTGGAAAGGGGCTGTGCCCCTCCCCCCATGTGAACCTGAGGGAAGCAAGAATCTTCTGGGATCTTCTGCCCACTTGGAGGCAGTACTGCTCAGCAGGTTTCCCTCTGCTCCTCCCACTCACACATGCCAGAGTGAAGCCCCTTGCATATGCCAGTGAGTGGGAGAAGTGAGACACAGCACTGGGCAGCACTGTGGAAAGAAGGGATGCTAGTCTAGTTAAAAACAATATTTTAACAATGTTTAATATTTATAGGTTTTAATTGTGCAGCCGGGGTGTTTCCGAGTTTTAACTGTATTTGTATGATATTTATTTATTGTGTGAGCCATCCCGAGGCTATATAACTTTAGATAGATAGTCTATTGACTTCCCCTCTGCCCCCTCCACACTTTTCAGATGGAAGGCCCTTGCAAGCACCAGGGAGCAGTAGGAGTGAGAATCAGCTGGATGGTGGTGCCACACATTCCCCTTTCTCACTCCCACTTGTCAGAAAGACATCTCAGGCCCAATGCCCACCAAAGCATCTTTCTGGCAAGTTACTTTGACAAAGGGGAGGCAGTACTTGCTCCATCCCCATTCTCTCTCCTGGTTGCCAAAGAGGCATCCTGAACTTGGGACAATCCTCCGAGGTATTTAACAGCCAATCAGTTTCAGGTCTCCTGTTCACATGTGAGAGCGGCAGCAGAGAGGGAATCCACTGAGGTGTACACAGCCCCCAACTGGGCATTGCTTCCCAGCTAATTCTCACCCCTCCTGTTCACACACAAGAGGTGCTTCCCTCAGGAACACAGGAGAGGTGGTGGAAGGGGAATCAAGTGAGTGGCACTGTTCCTTGCCCAGTATCAACCAGCTAAGTGCCTGCTCCGGCCCCAGGGAAGATCTTTAGGGCAGGAAGGGGGTGGAGCAACTGTCAACTCCTCTGATAGTTAGCTAAAATGGCAACCACCATTGGCATTCTCTGGCTAGCCACTCTTGCCAATTGGATTTATGGCGCTGGTGTTGGTACAACACTGAATTGTACATTCCAGGTTCAGATGATACAACATTCCATTGTACTGGGAAGCCTAGAACAGGCAGCTAGGTTTGTGGTTTTTAAAAACCAAAAATACAATGCTGAAATATTATGACTTCAGACAACACAACAGACCAACAGTGGTAAAAAATTCCATTGCTTGTCATTGCATGCAAACCCACCCAATGTGTTACTCTTGGTAGAGCAAAACCTTTAAACAAAATCCTAAGTCTGACAAGTCAGTTTATGAATGACTGTCTGGACTTAGTGTGACTTCAGGAGTATATTACCAACATATGATACCTTGTATTTGACAAAGGTATTTGAATGGCTAACTTACAACAAGAAGGAAATTGTCCAAACTTAGCATTTTCCTCTAGTCCCTAAGGTCAGGAGAAATAAGAGCAGAGAAAATCTCACTGGATCTGTTAAATCATCTATGTGCTGCTCCATATAGCTTTTTCAGGGGACTATAGCATACCAGTCCAAAAGACACTATGTGTCCCACCTGAGGCCTGCGGTGATACACCTACCTGACATTTCCGGGATAAAATCACTTGTACTCCCCAAGACTTTGACTCCAGTGATATAGCTGGGGAATCAGGTGAGGTTTGAAGGACACAGCCTTATCCAGTTTTCTTGGATGAATTTTGGTTGGTACAACTTGAGGACTTTGACATGGTACTTAGACAAGTTTGTGCAATCACTCCTGTATGGGGTCCTTGTCCCTCTTGACTTATAAAGAATATGCAGGAAGGAACAGCTAATTAGGCCAGGGAGGTGATTAACACCTCCTTGTGAGGGGGAGTGGTGCCATATAGTAAGAAAGAGACAGAGATGAGACACTGCTGAAGAAACCTTCAAATCTGTCTCTCTAGAGCACTGCTTTAGCATTTTACCAATGTCTTCAATAGGTTTCTGAAAAAGAACAGAGTTAACTGCAGAGTCAATCTGAAGCAATACAAGGGCAGTTCT
This sequence comes from Varanus komodoensis, assembly GCF_004798865.1. Lineage (NCBI taxonomy): Eukaryota > Metazoa > Chordata > Lepidosauria > Squamata > Varanidae > Varanus > Varanus komodoensis. Next base: position 2,319,017 of record NW_025335941.1, on the reverse strand, counting down.
CTGGAAGTTATTCAGTGTATGAAATGGTTTCTTACTTATTTAATAAAAATCTATAGAGCAACATAGATTATTTCAGCTCTTTTCTCACCCCAAAGAAATGAATCCCTCTCTCATTAGCCTCCACATAGGTTCAGATGTTATACATTGTGGTAATTATTTCCAAATCACAAGTGCAAACACTCACTCTGATTGGAAAATTAGCAGATTTCAAACTCGGATAATTTGTTCTTAATGAGGAACTTGTTGAACTGAATTTAACAATTAGCTCACTCCCTTTACTGGCTGAGTGTGGTAAGGTTATATGGATAAGAACAAATATTCATGTAAGGATTTTCAGAGAAAAAGAAAATAAATCTAGGTTGTAATCCTGTGCACACTTACCTGGGAGTAAGTTCTCCTGAACGTAATAGAATGTGTTCCTGTATATACATGCATAGGATCAGACAGCATAAACATGGTAGTCTAGACTATTTCTTTTGGCATTTGTTCCTTCACTGCTTTTCTGAAGCTGCCAATTCTGAGACTATGATTTAGGAAGAGAGTCATAATTAATCAGAGACTGCAAAGTGGCAAACCTGCTCATGTGGAAGAGATAAAACAAATGATATGGATACTTAAAAAAAAAAAGCAAAATGTTAAAAATATCATTTTTTATTTTATTGTTCACTGCTTTGAAATCTGTTTAGATATTGATCAGTATATAAGTGTTGTAAATGAATACAATAAAAATCTTAAGTTGTTTGTAGAGTATATTTCTTTTACTAGCATAGACCCAAGGAGTTAACTAACTAGTATGTACAGTTCAACAAATTAGGCATTTAACTCTACGGCCTATCCCAGCTGTGAGGGGATGCATTTGTTCAGATTCTGGCTCACTCTCCTTATCTGCAAAGCACTAGTGGTGCTCAAGAAGTAAATGTTCACCTCCTTTTTGCCTGCCCTTCACTGGAATATCCTATTTCACGCTGTATTCCCAACATAAGCCAGATGCCATTCCATACAGTACCACAGCTGAGCATATCAAAGGGATAAGTGTGCAAAATGCTTGATCATTGTAGGGATAATCTGAATCATTTAACCTTCATAAAGGCAAAATAACACCCCCCCCTTTTTTTGCTTTTGTTGCAGTGCACAGCTTAGAATGAAGATCTGTAAAAGCTTTACGGCAAACAAGAGTACATAATTTCTGACAGTGGTGTAAAAATTAACTGGGGACATTATAATGTATGTAGATCTCCAGCCTAGTTTTTGTTTTGCTTTTCTATATTTTAAGAATCTATTGAGTCAATATCTAGTCAGCTACCTAACACAAGCTAATCCCATAGGCTTCACCAGACAAATATTTCCCAAGACTAAAGTTTGCAAAGCTGAGTTCACCTTCTAATAATTCTATCAATCATATTTACATCAAAGTGGATATGTATATGTTATTACCCTATTGTTCCTTTAACCCAGTGTCTTTTTCTTGCTTTTTAGTTCTGAATGACTAGCTAATGTAGATTTATTCCAATACTGTTCTTTCCATTGCCATGTACTGTGTAACTACAGCAAAATGCATTGGCTGAAATGCAGTCATAGAGGCAATATCCCAGCTAATATATGATCAATATCTAAATGGATGTTGTTTCCTTTTCACAAATGTTGGCTTTCTCACTGATTGTGTTGTTCCGCTTTGTGCCCTTTGTTGCCTGGTCTGAATCCTGTAGAAATTCCAGGTCATATCTTTTCCTGTAGACAACTCGGGAAATCAAAGTTATGAGAAACATTTCCATAATCAGCAGCTGTTGGTTCATATCTGGGAAATTGAAAAAAAAAGTAGGAATAAGTTTAAGGACTGGTAATGAAGCATAGTGAGGTCAGATTTGTTCCTGCTAAATTGTTGGAATGTGTAATGTTTATAAAAAATAGTTGGATTTTTATAATGATTCTGCAGTCTTTCAGTCTGATGGATATATTCAATTTCAGAAATGCTTTTGGGGGTCATAATCCAGCAGTTGGCAGAACTGAAGGCAAGAGGGCAGAGCAAAAATTCAAAAGATACTAGCATGCTGCAGCTTAAAGCTCTTACTGTGAGTAAATAAGCCTCAACAACAGCATATCTATTTAGAATAGGGCAAAAAACTGCAAGATCACTGAACAATCAATGGGGAAATTCCACTGGGCCAGGGAAACAAGAAATGACCATCTGTAGAACCCTGAACCCCAGGTTGGGACCCCAGCAAGGCTAGATTTGGTCCCTGGTCCTGAAATTCTTTACTCCTGAGAAAAGGTAGCAAGAACAAACATTTCACATTGTAAATTCAGGAGAAATGTTTTGAGAATGCACATTTATAGGGCAGGAAGGAGTGAAATAAATGATTATTGTGTTTCACATTCACACCTGTAATGTATCATGGAATTTGGAAATGTTTTTATACATATAATGTTGTAGGCATCAATTAAGTGGCTTGAATTTCAGTGACATTGTTTGAGCATAGATGATTTAGAAATGAAAATATTTCCTTAGGAAAGTAGCTTAATAAGTCTTATATAAATGAAGTTAAAATAATTAGGTAAATTTGATAGCCTCCAAAGAGCATTTGAAGGGAATTCTGTACATACAGCACTGGGTGCTTTCCCTTTGATTAAGTTACCCTTTTTTTGCCTGTAGACAAGCCTGATAGGCCCAAAGCTAATAATTAATCTTACTCTAATATGGTGTCTTATGTGTGGGAATCAAATACAATGAGTTAAAAAGGGTTGCCTACGTTCAAATAATGCATTTTGAGAGAACCAGGGTGGTGTAGTGGTTAAGAGCATGGGACTGGGACTCAGACTATCTGGGTTCTAGTCCCTGCTCAGCCATGGAGCCAACTGGGTAACTTTGGGCCAGTCACAGACTCTCAGCCCAACCTACCTCACAGGGTTGTTGTTGTGAGGATAAAATGGAGGAGGAGAATGATGTAAGCTGCCTTGAGCCCTTTGTAGGAAAAAGGCAGGATATAAATTGAAAAATAAATAAAAACCTCTAAACAAGGCCTATGTCATACCATTGGTCTCATCATGGGGATTACTTCCAAACAAATGTTCTTAAAATTGCCTCTTGAGATTATTATCATATATGAAACATACAATTCTCTCTTGAGTAACTTATGTGAACCTTTGGGTGCTTTTAAGATGATTTAGAAAAGCGAAACAGAGGGGTTTATAGTTTAAATGAGAAGTCTAGCCAGTGGAGGTCTGGCATTCATTCATTACAAACCAACTAAAACAAACCAGATAGATAGATAGAGAAGAACTACTAGAGAAGTCTTACATTTAAAAGCATTCTTATAGCATGATCCTATGCATGTTTGCAATGCCAAGGAGTCAGTTGGAGGCGTCACAAGTGTGCAAATTGTTATGTAATGATACAAATAAACTTGACTGTAGGAAATCTGTGATTCAATCCTCTGTATGCATTCGCAATAGGACATGTGCAGCTACAAATGGGGAGGGGGAGAGAGAAAGAAGAACAAGAGATAGGACTCTTTCTCCCCAAGTCAGTTTTTCTGATGTGAATATCTTTTCTTACCCACCTACCAAGCTGCTATTGCAATTCAGATTGCAAAAAGGGCTCAAGGCAGATTTCTTCTCCTATAATGGCATCTTTCTGTTAAGAACTGGGGATTCATTTGTTCTTTCAAAACATGACAAAATCAAATCAAGGAGAACCAGTCATTAATCTCTCACTGTCAAGTCTAGTTTGATTTTTTCAGTGCAATCCTATAGATGTTTACTCAGATGTAAGTCTCACTGAGTTCAATAGAACTTATTTCATGGCAGGTGGTACAAGAAGGGTGTTGGACTTCTTTCAGCCTAAAGTCTATCCTTGCCTTTTTTTAAGTTTTTGTCCTACTTAGCATGGAAAACTATGTCTGTTGTCTGTGAATCTTGAGAAGAATCTACTTCAGCCTGTCAAAGCAGCTTAAGTTCAAGTGACTTACAAGCTCCTCTTGCTGAAGATGAAAGTGGAGGAACACAAGCAATTACTTCTTCCATAGCCAGTACATTGATGATGGTTGCTTGGAGCTGATTCAAAATAAGTACAAACTGCAGAATTGCAAATAGTAAGAGAGAACAATACATAAAAGGCCATTTTGGTTTACCTTGACTGTGCATTATTGAACACAAAACAACAGGAAAGCCTTCTCACGTCTCTCTACCTTTCTCCAGCCTAGTACAACTCCCTAATGTTAAAGAAAGATATACATCCACCAGGGCCATACTACATGAAACATGCAAAATGTGAAAAGGTGATTGCAGAAATTGGGAGCTCCAGACACACTCATGCAAGCCAAGAAGCCATGGAATTCCATACACTCATACATCACCTTGCTCCACAATTCAGATCTTGCTGCTTTTTCAAACACTTTTTGCAAGCAGACCACTTCTGTTTTCCACCACAGTAAGGTAAGTGCTTGAATGGATGAGGAATGCCTCCAACACACCATCTGATATCTGAGCAGGCAGTGCACCTGCTCTTCCTCTTGCCACAGCTTTTGCTTCCTTTGGTGACCTTCAGCTCAAGTCCAACTGCTTTGGATATAGGAAACCTTTCTGTTTCTCCATATTCTGTCCTCAGAGTAGCTTTTGTCCGTGTTACAGATTACATGACAAATGCTGAAAACACTCATTTCTTTCAGGACCACCCATAACTTCTTGCCATCTACACAGTCAAAGGCTTTGCTGTAGTCTGTAAAGAAGAGACTGACCATCTTTTGAAATTCTTTGGAGTATTCACCTAGCTAATGTATATTTGCAATATGATCTTGAGTGCCACTTCCTTTTTGGAATTCAGCCTCAACATCAGACATTTTCATTCCATAGAGGGTAAAATTACATGTTGCAACACTTCGCTTGCATGAGAAATTGCAATGCTCATAGAGTTGCTGTGCTCCTTAGTGTCTCTGATCTTGAGGACTGGAATGTATATTGAACATTTCCAATCTTTGAACCATTGTTTTGTTTTCCATATTTGTTTGCATATTCTAGTTAGGATTTGGATTCATTCAGTCACTGCTAGTGTTGGGTCCCTCTGACATTTGTGGACTTTCTTTCATACACAGCCCAGTCTTAGAAAGTGAGCCAAGCTAAGAGGAAATCCACATTTACATGTTGTGCAACTGGCAGCCTTCTGCATCAGGTGCAGCAGCTCAAACAAAAATGGCTGCATGCTGCGCAGAAGAGGGGTACTGTTTATGGAATGTTTATATGGGGCTCCATTCCGGGTGAGAGCCGCATGAACAACCTTCTTCCATGTTGGGTGCAGCAGGCAAAACATCGTGTGAAAGAGGGATGCTGCATGTGCAGCATGTGGAGTTTGGTTCCTGTGAACCAAAGCACCCTGTGAATGCTGGGCACACTTGCCAGGGACTCATACGCAGAGCTATAACAAAGCAGTCCAGAGTCCAGGCTGTGGCTTCCTGACCCCAAAATGGACTCCACACATCCCTTGTCTCTGCTGCTAGGATAGTTCTTCTGGCATTCTTTCTACTTTGGGTGCTTTTTTCCTTCTTGTATGGTAATCATACCTAGTAGGCACTGATAATTTTATCTCCCATTAATTTATCACCTTTTAAAGCCATTTAAGTTGGTGACTATCACCACATCTTAAGGAAAAGCAGAAAATGAGTAATGACTTTCATTTGCTTGGAAATGAAGTTTAACTGAGTTACAGTGTGATCCTCTAACCACTAACTTCAAGTTTAGTCCAATTAAACTCTAAGTAGAGATTTCACTGTTAACCGGTAGCTCAGGGGAGAAAACAGCTAACATAAAATAAATTGCAGTCCACTGAAATAATTTTAAAAATCCAATTTTGAACAATACTTATTGCATTTGTTTGAGATTTAATATTTTATTGAAGCAACTCTCTCTCACACACCCCAACCCCACCACACACAAGTTATATCCATGCCAAAGAAAAGGAACTCAGCTTGTGCTGTGCTACCCACAGCCTTCATGGACTGCAAATACTTCTGTTCTCCATTTTTACCCCAAACATTTAGAATGAAGTTATAATAAAACAGGCATGAGCTGCAAAGACAGCATTTCAGATTTAAAAAGCATAGCTTCAAGCAATAAAACTTTTTTTTAAAGGAGGTTTTGATCATTGGATTACATCCGGTGTTGTCGGAGCAGAGTCATGCAATGTAATTGCCCTTCCTCTTGCCGCCCCCTGCAAACCTGCTCTGGAGGATTCCCAAACCCTCTGTAACAGATTTAGGGCCATGCTGAGGGCTGAGGTGAGGAGAGGGAACCTGTTCCATCAGCAGCCCAGAGATCACTGAACAGAGTACACTGATTCCTCTTTTTATTTTCCATTACAGACTAGAGCTGTTCTCAAGTAGCAGGATCTCAAAGCCTGCAACAATGTTTCCACTTTCTCACCTGATAAAGGACAAATTTAGGAGTAATCTTCTTATAGCCAAGGAGAACTCGAACTTGTTGAAACATAATTCCAATTGGCCACAAGGCAATGAGTGTCAGGACACCTATGAAGCAGTTAATCCATATGGCAGCTCCACTGAAGGATAACTGAAAGCCAAATTGACCAGATACACAAATTATATTAGACGTCCTTTCAACTCCTGCTCTCAGGCAATGAGTATTCATACAAGAATTCCTCATATTTGTGTTTCTTTTTAAACTTAAATAAACTTTCAGCAGCACTGGAAATATCCCCATCAGGCACTGTCTGAAGATTGTTAAACAAACCCTCAAGAAGAAATGCTTCTGGACCAAGTGATTTGTGTGTTTGTTTGCTTAAATTTGATGCTGAAGGAGTCTCAAATAAAAATCAAACACAATTTTACAATCAAAAGCATAAGAACCGGAGAACTCTTCAATACAATCAATCAAAGCAGTAAGGCAGTAGCGAGTTAAACACGTGGCATTTTTCTGCCTGTGGCATTTATTGTGTGCACATGATTCCTTGCTCACAGTACATTGCGGGTGCTTGATGCAACATTGTTATGTACCAGGGCCTCTACCATTCCCTACAATCATTTTTGCAGCCTATTTCAGATTGAGGAGAATTTGGTATTATTTAGAAATTGTGGTATGAAATGTTTGTGTATTAATGCAGTTTTGCTATACTGCAGCACTGCCTACTGGATGTATAATGAAGCAAATAGAAAGGCAGAGAAAGAACAGCCTTGCAGGGGAAACGTGTAAAGGAGCAACTCTTAATCCCAAAAGAATGTGGAAGCAGTAAAGTGGCAATTTAAAACGCTCATGTAGAAAAGCTCCTGGATGCACACAGAACACATTGTTCCATATAACGCATCTGTTTACTTCTAAGTAAATAAACTAATAAATCAATAGTAATGGGCAAGGAAAATCAGAACAAGAACCACAGTGCATAGGGAGTGGTTACCCCCTCCCCTGGGGTCACAGCTAAAATACCCCGCACCCCCACTTTAGCACTTAAACCAACTTAAGCCGAGACAGCATGAAATACAACCTAATAGAAACTTTCCTCCTAGAGGGAGTATCAGTTTTGAGATTTTAAATGAAATTGGGTGATCCCTCACAAAAATCTCCATATGCCAATCCCAATTCTAGTTACCCCCTCAGCATCTGTTATGTATTTAGTAGTGAGGAAATGCGGTATATTAAATGCAATTAAGGTTTTAACATCCTGGGATTAACCTGCTGCTTTAGTGAAGCTTCCTCTGCTTTCATGGTGGGAGGAAGAGTCTGTCCTTTGCATGTGGCTTGGTTTGGGTTGGTTTTTTGCATGGGGTTTGTATTTCTTTGCCTTTCTATATATTCTCTTACACAAGCATAGAGTGGTTGTGTGGTATAGCTGTAGTATAGTAGATTTGCAGCTTTTCATCATGCTTTTGTTTTTGTTTGAAATTTAGTACCTGACTTTCCTGGCTTCAAAAGAACACATGTAAATGGCTGGAAAACGTGGGAGAAGCCCTGGAAAGTAACCAAGTTGAGAAAAGACTTCACTGTCTTTCAATAAGCCTATGACCTTTGGATAACACTATGAGGCCATAGGATTGCATCCTAAGTAATTTATGTGGGAGCAAGGCAATAGAAAACTATTTGGAATATTGGATTAGATTTGCAATCACATTTTTTCTGCACTTTCTTATAAATTGCAGCACTGTTCAGCTCTTTAGTTTAAATACAGCAGGTTTGCTTTGTATTTTTTTTATTTGTGCATTATACATTGACTATGTTATAGCTGTATGTCTGCTGCAGATTAGTCATACAGAACTGTAATTTTTAACAGTTCTTTATGCTTCTCATCACAGGATCATGCAAGACAGTGGTGATTTCTGCCAGCATTCCAACTGACACTTTTTAATTTCAAAACTGTTTAGTGCTTAGGTATACCTTATTTTAATAAACATTTCAGACATTTGCTTACATCAGAAAGGCTGTAATTTCTGTTGGTCCAAAGCACTACTGACAGAAGCAATAGCACAGGACAGAGGAAAGCAAACTGGAAAGTCCCCAGCTTCAGTAAAAATAGTGTTCGCCTGCCAAATAAAAAAAATCAGGTAAACGTCTATAAATTAATAAATGTCAAAAAAGGCTGAGGTCATTTTGATTCACTGACAACTATGAGAATTTGCCGTAGAAGTAGCAAAGGAAAGTGACATTATCAAAGAGTTTTTGGCAGGCCCCAGAGGATGGTGAGAGATATCCTGAAATCTGTTGATATGAACTGAGGATATTTAAAATGCTGATACTGTACTATAATTAGCAAGATTCCTAGTTTATGGATAATATCATGCTATATTTGAGTCCCTAGGTGGCGCTTGAGTTAAACTGTACCAAGAAGAGTCAGGGGTTTCCTGCTACTTTTCTGTGCCTGTTTAAGAAAGACAGCAACATTCTTGTCTAGCTTCTGATGGCTATGTCCTCTAACTATTCTATTACACACAAGCACCCTGATGCCACAGCTATGTAAGATCACAGCAGGACATCAATGTGGCTCTAAGAGTATCCATATTCAATCTTCCCTCCATACCCCAGGTTCTATTTATTATCTCAGGATTGCTTTTAAGAATGCCACATACATGTCCACAGCTGCATTCTATCGCAACCCTTGTGCACCCCACTATGTCCAAATGCAACAGCTCTTGTAGTTCTCCTCTAGTGATGGTGGCTCTTATTCATTTATCAGTGCTGCGTGTTACCGGTGGGGCCAGCACCAGAGCGGAGGGACCAATCCTCATACAAGGGTGACTCCAGCCATTGTTCATGTTTTTATACTGCTCTGGAAGTCAACTCAAACTTTGAAGAATTATTGGAAAAATATATAGTGCTCATATAGGTGGCACTGTTTTGAAAAGAGGACCCAGGACATGCATCAGCACTAGGCTCTGCCATAGTGTAGGGTTCCTGGCAGCTAGCTAAAACTATCATGCGCTGACACTAGTTCTTGCACTGGTCTGACAATCTGTGCCCCAAAGTTTGTGAGTGACTGCTCTGAATATTCACTGCACTCTCTCCTAAACTCAAGCCATATATCTCATAACATTTGCTTTTCTTCCATCTTACAACTATAAAACCACTCTAGATGTATATTTTTTCTTAAACAAAGCAGAAGCCTTTATAATGAATAAGGAGGCCATCATTGCTGAAGTTAGGACAACCCTAATTCTTCACAAAGTGCAATGAAGTCACTTTTCCCCTTCAAACCACTTCCCCTCTTCAGAGCAGAGCTGAGTGAGGGGTGACCTATCTTACACCACTGCATTTCTCAGCACTGCCTTGCTCTGGTTGATAATCCTATTCAGCCACCATCCACAGCTATATTTTTTTCTTTCCTCGCTTTATTTAGATCTCCAGCCTTCTTCACTTTGCACCTCAGACATGCTCATTAATGAAGGCAAGCTGCTATTTAATGTTCTCTGTGCTATATTAATGAACTTTGGCTTAATTTAATTGCTCAATTAATACAGCCATAATTGCATAATAATGATATAATTATAGTGGCAATTTTTACTCCTGCAAATAATTACGGAACTATAAACAGTACAAATGAGCTGGCAGATCACCTCCTCTTGCTTTCTCAGGAAAACTGCAGAACTGCTCAAGAACATGCAAGCTGCTGATAGAAGTATCCATCTCTAACCCACTCTGAGGGTCAAAATGGTTGAGCACTAAGGGGTCTGTAAATGAGTCTCCGAAGGATTTTACATGATTTCAAATTGGCTGTGGGAGTGTGAAGGCAAAGGCAAATCAGATAAGGGGAATGGTATATTCAATCCATTCCTCCCATACATTTGTCACTGTCTAAATTCCCTCACTCAAGGGATCTGGAAAGACCATAGCTCAGTGAGACAGCACATGCTTTGAATACAAATGGTCTGGATTTCCATCCCTGGCAACTTCCAATTAAAACAATCAGGGACAAAGTGACATGAAAGATGCTTCTGCCCAAGGCTGTGAAGAGTTACCACCAATCAGAGCAGTTAATAATGGTTAGCTAGGTGGATAAATAGCCTGACCTGGTATGGTAGCTTCTTATCCTGCTGAAATTACTGTTCATCCTTGTAGGGAAAGACATATATAATTCAAATCAGCTCAACTTGCTTTAGTTGTTATTTGGCTCACATTAAAATCCAGAAATGTGTAGGGAAATTATAGAAATAGGAGGGGACACCACAATGTCAGCAACAACATAAATTGCACTGGAATGTGAGGCGATTCCAAGATGTTGGTGATACTTTGTGGAGATCAACCACTGTCATCACACATATCAAACCTGCTGTAACTCTGATATAAAGGTATGGAGGGATAGAACAGTGGTGAGAATATACCCTCGAATCCTGGCAAGGTAGCTGTCATCCCAAATCCACAGGTATATTTTGCCGGTAGCGTCTACATTTGTGAGGACTGATGTTTACACACTGTCCTTGGGATGGACCTATCTACTTAGTCATGCTCTGGATGTTGCGGTAACTGCTTGTACACGTAGCTTGCTGTTCATGGCATAGATTCAGTAGAATTAGAGCAGTGGTTCTCCAGCTGTATTCCAAGACCCCAGGCTTCCTTGGTGGCTTATCAGGGGCTCCTTGGTTAGAGGGTCCTCTACAAGGAAGGAAGCACCATTTCCAATTTCCCCCAGGAATGTGTAGCTACAGGGAGGTTTCGGGTGCACTCTGAGGCACAATGTCAGTTCACAAAGGGAAGGCCAAACAAAGCCAGTCCCTTACCAGCGTGGCCCCCCTGCATACTATAAATTGAGTATGGAACATTTCTTAGATAAGGCATCTTCTGAAACGTGCAAGATGCTGCAAGTGCCTGTGGCACAATCCTCTCTGCTCTGTCTTTCAGCTAATGTCAAAGAGACCATTCAGATCCTGCCTGTTCCCTAAACTATTGCACTCCCTCCACCACCACCACCAGATTATCTCAAGGCCTTCCCAGACCAAAAGCATTGTTTTTAGAAAGTTACTCAAGCTTTGGCAACCTTTGGGACCTGAACTCCAAACTCTTCTCTCTACAGCTATGGAAGGCACTATCAAGCCAGGACCTTCAGTGGACAGTTAGAAGCACGATGGGCAAAGAGACCATCTTCTAGGGCAGTAGTTGTGGGGAATTTCCTTCAATTTCAGAGTGGGTGAGACCAAAGGCAAAAAAGGTGGAGCCAAAATACCTGAGGTTTACTTTTTATTACCAGTATTACCAGTTACTTATTACAAGTAACTAAACTTTTGGAATGGAGCCTTTTAGAATGCAGGGAGTGGAACCTGAAACACCACCCCATAATCAGCAGTCAAAGAAAGGGAGTATGGTCATCTAGGGAATTTCAGAAGTCTGGGCTGGGACTCCAAGCAAGGAGCTTCTTCACCTCCGCTTTAAAGAGCAGAATCAGAATAGTGTTTGAGGGTGTATCCCAAAGGCTTAAGGAAGCAAATGAATACTTCAGTCTAATCCCTGCACTGTCACATTTCACTGTGCAGGAAGGATCCTCTTTCCCTAGCAGAAATGCGGCCCTGGGCAAGCAACAGATCCCCCTTCCTTTGTACTCTGAAGCAATCAGTTGTAACTGAGAGACTTACCTATTGATGTGTACATTTGGAAGGCAAAGGCAACAGCAACAGCATGGTCCCGTGCTTATCTTGAAGCGGCCATTCGCAAAGTATCTGAGGAAGGATTTTTGGCCTGAACACTCCACCATCATCATGAGCAGGAACTTGTGGTTAACGATAGCAAAAAAGCTATCGGGAGGGAGGGAAGAATCCATGTGTTAACACTTATTTGGCACTCTCCAGTCTGTGGACCAGCCTCACACTTCACATGTGATAGCAAAGTCACTTCCCCACACACGTACAGTCAGATGGGTTCTGCATGGGGCTTGGAAATGTAGCAAATATAATAAGCACCCCTTAGCATTTGCCCCACTAATCAGCTACACATAATGAGTTATGTGCCATCTCTGAATTATGGCAACACTATGAATGAAAGCCTCCCAGAATGTCCTGTCCATGGCATCCCCGCTTAGCTGTTCTCAATTCAAGGCTGTGACTTCCTTTATGGAGTCAATCCATCTCTTATTTGGTCTTTTCTTCTGCCTTTAACTTTCCTAGCATGATTTGTCTTTTCCAGTGACTTTTGCCTTCTCATGATATGCCAAAGTATTTTTTCCCACTCAACCCTACCTGGTAACTCCAGAGATAATGGACTTACAGCTTCTATCATTTCCAGAAAGCATGGAGCATATCAGGCTGGAAAGGGCTGAAGACTTCCATACATCCTACTGGTATTTGCATTGTACTCCTGAGATTTTCTTTTTCCGTCTGTTTTCCTATCTCAATCCTTTTCTCCCCTTGACCTGTTTCTTTCTTTATACTGCTGGTATTATAACATTTGTTGGCCAAAGCAGTAATGCTGGCCTTACTTGATTCAAACAGCATTCTGTGGATTTCTTAAAGGGCAGCAATCTCTCAAATATTTATTATTCATGGCTTCTGCCTTTGGCTGAGGAATAGGACAATTATTTTAGTGTTAGCCAACAAAATGCCTCGTAACATCTCTAGTTCAGAGTCTGCAGTGGTAATCAAGGGAGGGGGAGGGGGAATATACAATACTCAACAAAATCTTAGGTAACATGTGGAAAAGTAGCCATGTTTCTTTCACCTGAGATGAATGCAGATCTATCATCTGCAATCACAGCCTTTAACCAAATAATACTTTTAAGCATTTGATGAGTATCTGAATTGGATCAGTACAGTGGCATAATAACTGGATAAGGCTCTAGGTGTTTAACTCTTCTTCTCCTTGGCTGTTCCTGCCTATCTTGGAAACTAAGCAGGGCTGGGCCTGGTGGAAATCTGGATAGGTGACACGAGTCCTGCATTGAGCAGGTGATTGGAGCTGATGGACTGCTAGGCTCCTTCTAGCTATAGATTCTGTGATCAGAGTCTTTTCCTGATCGATACACTCCTCCCACATGTTGCTGTTAGACCAACTGGGATGGGGCAGGGGAGATAGGTTCACTGTGCCTTTTCACTCCAATGGAACTAACCATTCATTCATTTGTTCATTCATTCTCTCACACAGGGGTGCGCGGCGAGAGAGGGGGGCTTAACAAGCATTTCCACAGTAATATTTTATTAATCCAATTTATAATCCCTTCAGTTGCTTAAGTATTGTGCTTTTCTAATTTAAAAAACTCAGGAAATTCTATTACAGTTTTCCTGCAATAATGTCTGGTTCTACCTTATCTTCTAGAATTTTGAAGCTCCTGCTTAGCATGGGAAATGAGCTGTAGTGAGGTCCCACAGTACAAGGGGTACCTCTTCATGATCCTTTTATTGTGGGTGGGGTGGGCAGAGAAAGACCCTTGTCTCTGTTACAATGACTACGCTAGAAGATGGATTTTTTGCACACAACCTTTGCAATCTTCCAACTGATCTTCCAAACTTTCATGCATTATAATATGCATTAGCAATATTTGTCAAACTGATCATGATTGAAACCAAGATAAAATAATTAAACCTCACCATCAGGGATAATTACAAACCATGGCAGTAAAATCAGTTCAGCACATCCTATGGCGATTGCAGTAAGCTCCGATCCTCGGTGGCTTACAACTGGCCAAACCAGGGGAGAAGGAGTGGTAGAGATGATTTACTCTTCCCTGACTTCTGGCTCTGCATCAGTGTGGTTCTATCTGCATCTGCTCCAAGGTCAGAGCAGTGTCTCCAGCAGGTGTCTAGATATGCAAACTATCCTATGGCCCCTCAGGTGCAGCCTAGGGCTGGGATGTGAACTTTTTAGCAGATGAGCTGAGCAGTTTGAGAATCTATCCTCATCCCATGTCAAATTTTAAGTGGTAACCAATAAAGTTGTGGCCAATTCATCCTAACACTGTCACTGTGTAATTATTGGTTGCCTTTCCTGGGGAAGGCCCCCGCACTGGGTGCTTCAGGTACAACCCCAGCTCATCCCACACGCACACCACAAGCACAACCCTTTAACATCCATTTCTTTTATCTAGTTAGCAATTCCTAAACTAAATTAACATTATTCTTCTCATGTAACAAAATCTGATAAAGGATTTTATGTCTGCTCACCAGAAAAGATGTTCTTACATATAGACAGTAATTATATATTTGCTTAATGCTAGCGGCTGTTAAATGGAAAGAGCTTAGAATTCAGAACAGTACAAAGGGTGTGTGGGGGGTGGGGTGGGGTGGGGTGGTTCAGGGGCTGGGGAGGGGAGCACATACACTGCTGCAGCAAAATCTGCAAACATAGTTGAGCGAGGAATCCACATCCCAATGCAAGATGTAGTAGCTATCACCTGGAGGAAGAGAGAGAGAGAGAGAGAGAGTCAGTCAGCCAGCAGGGTTCTCTGGAATTAAACAGATTTATAATGACATTTCAGTGACTGGAATCTGTTTTCTACTAAATGAAGTAACCTTTCCCCTCATTCTAAATTTAACTTTGACCAGAGTTATAAAAAAAGTTAATTTATTCTAAAATTGGGAAGTTGAAAAGTCTCCTCTCTCATTATTCCACCTCCATACCTTAAAAATATGTATCCTCATTTCTGGGCTCCAGATATTTATCTTTATGATCAGTGTGAAGTTAAATGCACTGGAGGTTTCTTGCTCAAGGAGAAGGACTCAGCCAACATGACTCCTAAGAATAAGCTCAGCCACATTCAGTCCAAGAGTGAGTGTTAGATCTGCTCTACAGTTTCTAGGGAATTGGCCAAAGATGCCTGTGGCTTTGATAGTCTAGTAGCATAGGCATAGGGTGTGTCTGGATGAAAATTCTATTACTTTGACACCCTGCCTGATTCTCAGAATTTTAAGAGGACGCAAATAACATTATCTTCCACCTTCCTCCAAATTAGCTGCACAGTGTCTTCTGACAATGCTGGGAAGCCTCCATTTGGAAGCAGCCCACAGATGTTCCCACATTAGGCATTTATTGTGGAACTGCCATGCTTTGTTTACTCATACAATGCAATCACTTGATCATCAAAATCCTGTATTTTCTCTCTAGTGCTTCCATTTCTTTGTTTCTTTTTTTCTTTTTAAGAGTGCCAAAAGTCTTACTTTTTCAGAAAATCAGAAGAACAGTATGTAGGTGCTGGTGCCTTTAGTGCATGCTCAATAGTGCAGCAGGGTTCTGAATTCATTACAATTTAACACATATTTACTATAATCCTTGTGGTGGGTTCCATTCTATGTCCCATTTATTTACTTTAAATCATCTTTTACTCAACAGTAATTACAAACAGTTTTATTGCTTTTTTCTTTAATGAAAGAGGTATAGCATGTTAGCACTATAATGTTATATTTTTAAATATATATATATATTTCAAGCTATTTTAAAATTAGTCACCATTAAATATGTTGCTATCATAGAAGCATTGTTGCATTACAGTGCTATGGTACTATTGTGTTATAATGCTAAACTTGTTCATTTAAAAAAAATAGCCAGAAAAGTGTGTAATGGATTTTAAACATCAAAAGGTACCTGCTATAAGGGTATTAGAGAATTATATGGTTTGCAAAATCAAAATAGCCCACTCTGGCTTCTTTAATACTACCTGGTTTATTTAAACCACAGTAGGCTGCAGTGCATGCTGGCTTGAGCAGATTTGATTCACAACAGCCCGTGGCTTGTGTGAATCTGGCTCAATCTCCTGTTGAGTTATGTAAGGGTAGTTTACCCATCACACATTTTCCACCTCTCAGATTCTCATGAAATTACAAGCCACAGCAGCACAATGGATATTCAACATGGCCTTTGGAATGTGGCACAGACACCACGACAGATTTAAACCATGGTGGGCTGTTTGGTTCTGCAATCCAGCACAAAGTATGTTGAGCTTCCAATGGTTCACTTGCAGCCACTGTGTCTTGCCTATCAGTGTGCATGGAACATAGCTGGATGTACATAAGAGACAGCACACTTCCCAGATGTAGAAAGTCAATGGCAATTTCACTTGTTGCTTGCAAAGATTTGGTAGGGATCAGAATCTGGATGTTCTTACTGTGGACTGCTATACTGAAGTTCCTTTATGTGTGAACTACTGGGCTTTTTGATAATGAATTTATTTTTTCTTCAACTTACTGGAGCTACTCCATTAATCCAAACAAAAATTGACCTTTTGGACGGAGGGATTTTGTGGTAGATGTAGAAAACTTCCTCCACAAACACCAAGATCGCAGTGAATGTCATTAAGGTCAGCATGGCAAAAAGCAATATTCCAGTTAAATCAAGGCCTGAAGGGATAGAAAAGTGTTATGAGTTTAAACAAATGTACTTCTTAAAGAAATGTTATATTTCAGTCTATTGAAGCTAATGAATATGCTTAATATATAAACATTAGTCTTTTCTTTATCGAATAAATTAAATGAAATATTTCACAGTCTTGGGCCTTAGAATTATGCTTCCCACATTGCTATGGCTGTCATTTCTTTAATTGCTAGTTAATAACCTAAAATGGTCATCTGATTTGTCATGGTACAAAATGATGGTTGTTGTTACTGCTGTTGTTACATGTCATCAAGACATCTCCAACCTATGGCAACCCTATGAACACCTCCAAAATGAGCTGTCTTTAACAGTCCTGCTCAGGGTAGCGCCTTACATTGGCAAATCTCTTTGTGGTTTTGAATCAGATACTCATCAGAGCATGGAGGAGATGATATTCCACAAACTGAAGGAGGGAGCAGAGATTGAGACAGAAGAAAGGGGACCCCCAACACACAAAAACAGTTTGGAAATTTGAAGATACAAGCAGCGGGAGACAACATGAAGTTTCTAGGTGGTGGTAGGTGAACTTGGGTATGGGCCAGGGTGTGTTTTCTTTCAGGGAAGACAGTGTTTTATTTAAAATACTGCTACAGGGTCAGTTTTCTCTTAATAGACCTGAATTCCAGGTTCTGAGTCCCACTGGAGAAAAGAAAAGCTTGTAGTAAAGCCAAAACACACAAATGAGACAGGGATGAGCTCCCCACTCTTATACTGCTTACTAAATGACCCCACCTCCTAATTTTATATATATGCTGAAGATCCAGTGTTTACACTGTCCTATTAGTTTAGCATCCAGGCTAAGAATGAGGCTTTCTAATGCATTCAAAGCTGAAAAGAGCACCAAACCAGGGATTTCCTGGCTCTGAGCTTACATTCCAAATCATTTTGCCAGAACAATTTTCCATACAGCCTGAAACTCTCCCAGTGCCAAACTCTCCCTGAAACTGTACAGCTGACCAACTGGTCACATAGAATTTGCTACAGTGGGGCAACTTAGTCAACTATATGGCTCTTGATACTATATGCATTTTTCTTGCCATGTAGATTCCAAAGGTACTTGTGTGATATCAGTATATTCTCTCCTCACTTAGATTAACAGAGTATATAAGTAAGCAAAATAAATGTATTATTATTTCAGGTGCCACAAACAAATTTTGTTAATTTCACTGCACAACACTAATATGGTTGCTTCTCTAGAAAATGTGTTTACTGTAATAAATCACTATAAAGTGATGTTTGTGTATCTAATTACATTCAGAACCAGGATTTCACTTAAAAGTAGGCAAGAACCATTGCTTCTAGGCAAATAACATCTAGCATGATTCTCACACGATCAAAGGGCAATACTAAATCTTTCCCTGCAATACTTTGTGCATTGCTTGTTCATAGATGAGATATTATGGGTGTGAGATACCATACTGATACTGAGAACCCCTTAATATTCTAGGGCAGAGGATGTGAGAGGTTAGTAACTCCATAAACTCTCATCCCCCTCATTCTCTATCTGGAGATTTCTATTCCATTTTTTTCCTACGTAGATTATTTGCTCAAGATAGGAAGTCCAAAATATTGTGATGCAGTGATGCAGCAAGTATACTGTGTCTAGCAGGGTTTGCTAGAAATGTTTCAAAACCAGTTAATCAGCAAATTTTAACCATGCTCTCAGATGAACAGGCAGCATCCTGTAATTCCAAGTATCACATGTGTAGCAAGGCACATGGCTTCTGTTCTACCCTGTGCTTCTTGTTTTGATATCATCCCAGTTTTGTTCATAGCATGGCAGAACCTGATGAAATAAGCTTTAAAAACAAAAACTTCCGGATATCCAAATGTTGGGTAATTGGGGCCTGAGGTGGTTGTATCCTGCCAGCAGCACAATGGGAACAGATTTCCATTTTCCCTTGCAGCCCTCCATGCCCAACCCAGATCTGCTTTGGAGGATTGAGGGACCCTTCCGAGCAGATTGACAGATTGCTAGGTGACCCTGGAGGAAAACAGGAACAGTGCCATTACATATGCTTCTCCCATGCCATTTTATTTGCCTTTCTGAAAGCTAAGGGACAATTCCATACTTCATTTGAGAGCAGCAGCATACAGCATTTAATTTCTAACCTGACTACTCCTAGCTAGTGTGGGAAACCCCTACTTTGATCCATTTAGCTAAAGTTGCTGGTCCTTGATCACATGTCTTACTGCAATTAAACACATTTCTGTTTGTGTCATACCTCTCTTTAATGCAAAAGCTACCAGTGAATCATGATTCAAGGTTGCTATGCATTCAGCATTAGATTCAAATTAATGTATTTTAATGCTATTTAAGTTCTAAATGCTGTTTTATATATTCTATTTTATTGTTTTTATATCCTGTTGTGAAATGCCCAGGGATCTTCAGCTACAGGCAGTATAGAAATGTAATAAATAGTAATAATATAAGAATATAGTAATAATATTAATAATTACTTTTCAGTCCTTTTGGAGAACAGTGGCATTTTCTCCTAATTTAAAGTTAATTTAAACTAACAGCCATTTAAAATGTAGACTCTCTCCAAACTGAACTGAAAAAGACATATATACAAACATTTTAAATCCATCAAGAAAACACCCCAAGTAGGTTCTTTTATCACAGGCTTCTGTTATGAAACAACACTAGGAAAACTTACTTTCCAATATTACATGGGAGAATGGGCGTTCATCAGCAGTGCAGGCAGGATCCAATGTCCTATTATCTACAACTTCTTCCATTTCAAGAAACTTTTTCAGGGGCTCTTATCCCTTCTTTTCTCTCTAGCCATTGGTATGCAGCGTCTTTTCTTTCTCTGACTGCAGCAGCCCTAAGGAAGACAGGAATAGACGGCTGCTAGTTTCTCTTTGTTCTTGCAGTCAAGCTCTGCTGGCTGATTTCTGTGACTAAAAAGTTTGGAAACAGTGGTATTTTGACTCTCCAAATGCCCTGCTTGTTTCTTTTACAATTCTACAAGTTAAGAGCTAGAAATAGTAGGTTAGGTAAAACACAGGAATTATTGAAAAAACACTAGTGGCTAAAGAGTAGGCTAGAAAGGGAGCTTTGAGCCTGAAATGGCTCTCTGATCTGCCTAAGATGTAGCTGTGTATGCCACACCTTTTCCACCAACTGTTACTAGCTTCATTGCCCTCAGCAGGGTGCAAGGTTGAAAACAGCTTATTTCCATAACATTAAGTTCTGTAGAAAGAATGTCATTGTGCTTTGTTGTTTTTACCGATGTTCCATTTTGCTCAGCCTTAAAGAATATTCATGTTTAGGGAGGAAATAAGTACAGCCACAGAACACACACTTGGCTTGAAGGAGGTCCTAGGGTGGATTTCCAGCTTCTTCTGGTAGGAATCAAGTCTGAAACTTGGAGCCACTGTTGCCAGTCAGTGTTGATAATACTCAATTAAATGAGCCAATAATCTGATTCAACATAAGGCAGTTTCCTATGTTACTATGCAGATGTTACTTTAAGCATGTCACTTAAGGATGCTGTTAGAAAGGAAGTGAAATGAATTAATGATAAATCAAACCATATATTGTGGCTTTTAATCTTTCTCCTCAGGAAATGCTTCCCACATTGAATTTTCTTCCAAGAAACCTACACACTCCCTCCTCCTCAGAATCCCAGTATAGGAAACTGGTCTTGGAACATATTCATGAATGCTTCAAGCGTGATGTATGTCACTGAGTACATGTTCTGTAAGAAGAGGCAAATCTTGGTCTCATGTAAATGCTGAACACTTTAGAAGGCGGCAGTTAAGGTGGTTTATGAATAAATATTTCTGTATACAGTAGCAGAGTAACAAAACAGAAATATTCCACTTGCACAAGCATGCAGACTGTTCCAATGACACCAAGGCCTTTTCCATACAAGGCTGTTCACTTCCTCCATCTGCTTTTGGTTTTGTGCCAGAACTGATCTGAGCATTATATAGTGATAGGTGTGAAAGGATGATTTGAAACAAGGGAGTAAAGAGATTTGAAAAGGTAACAAAGAAAATTACTTAGCCCAAAGGAGGGGAGGGGCCAAAATCAGATAGCACAAGGTATGGGGAAAGAGGCAAGTAGGCAGGAGGACCAAATACTTCCTGATTGTTTATTGACAAGCTGGGCAGAACAAAGTGAGCCTATTGTAGCCCACCAGGGGCAGGGATGGATTGGGAAGAAGGGCCGGTGTTGGGGCAACACGGAGTAGGCGGGCAGAAAGAGTGTAAACTCTCAGTACCCTATTAGCCAATTAGGGGAAAGGAGGAGGGAACAAACGGCCACGAGCAGGGTTCAAAAGGGGTGTGTGAACATGTGCTCAGGTGAACAGAAAAATGGGAAGGAAACCATTCCTTTCTGTTCCCTTCATTGCAATAAAGTTTTAAAAAGAACTCTGCATGCCTGGAATATTTTTCTCTTCCAACGGAAAGGAAAGAGTGATTACAACAATAGGAAGCAAGTACTTTCCTTTTTTTTCCGTTACATAATCTCCAGGTGCTACTGAGGGAGAAGGGAAGAGCCAATTACCCAAGGGAGGTGGGGAGCTTGGCTTCTGCTTTAAGAAATAAATACTATATTTTCTCCACTCCACCAAAAGTGCTTTTTAGATACAGAACCAAACCTGGATGGTCATAATGATGTCTAAACAATCTATAAGCCACTGTGAGTAGGGAATGGCAAGTGGACACTAAATGCCTCATACAGAAAAGCCAAAAGACCCAGCCTAAAATAAAGTAATTAATTTTCAGACCTAGTGCACTGTCCTTAATTAAGACTGGTCAAATTATGTTAACACTGAAGGTGGAGAAGCTGCAAACCCCTTCGTATTAAATAATGCATGCTTTACTGTCCTTTCAAAACACACCAAATTAGCCTCCTCACTTTGCCTAAGGCAAGGATAGCCACAATGTGGCACTCCAGCTGTTGCTAGATTGCAGCTCCCATCCTCTCTCACCATGGCTATGCGGCAATGGCTGATGTGATTGTACTCAACAACAGTTGGGGAGCCGCATGTTCCCCACCACTGTTGTCATGGTAGGAATGATCCAGTAGAGTTTGCTTTCATTTTTTGCTGTATATGGAGGGAACTTATGAATATTTTATATGGCAAGATGTCCATCATCCATATGGCTGATATTATTTAAAACAGTAATTTTAATTCTTGCTTTATGGCAAACATGTATATTGGGTGCAGCTAGTTATGGAGAAGAAAAGAAAGAAAGAAGTTTTAAAACCATCTATCAGATGAGACATCATCAGAGTTAAACACAGTGGCCACAATCCAGCAGAGTTAGGTGTACGTAAGGACACTGAAATCAATAGGATTAAGTAGGTCTAACTGTGCTGTATTACGGCCTGTAGCTTTAATTTTAAAACTAACTGGATGATTCAATGCCAGATAATAAAAAGCTGATAACACCTGTGGGGTCTCAGCAATTAGTGCAAGGGTCAAGGATTTTTTCTCCTGCTACCTACAGGGTAATACAATTGGCCAAACACTTTATTGAGGAGATCTTTAAAATCTCTTTTGAGAAATCATGTATTATCTGCTGTTGCAAGAAATATATCATACTGGAAGGACCAATAGCCCAATTCAATACAGAAGCATCAGACTTTTTTTTGCTTGTTCAAGTATATGACTTTAAAGTATGTGTATACTAAACTGCAGGTGACTGCAGGTGGCACAGTGGTTTAAACCGCTGTGCTGCTGGGCTGGTAGATCAAAAGGTCACCCGTTTGAATCTGCACAACGGGGTGAGTTCCCCTTGCTCCCGTCCCAGCTCCTGCCAACCTTGCAGTTCAAAAGCATGCAAATGCAAGTAGATAAAAAGGTACCACTTCGGTGGGCAGGTAACAGCGTTCCGTGCACTTTGGTGTTTAGTCATGCCGGCCACATGACCATGGAGACTGTCTGTGGACCAACGCTGGCTCCCTCGGCTCGGAAACAGAGATGAGCACCGCCCCCGAGAGTCAGGCATGACTGGACTTAATGTCAAGGGGAAACCTTTACTTTTACCTTTATACTAAACTGGTAACATTTTAAAAAATTGTTCAGGAAATGTCTCATCCTGGAAAAGTATATGCTTTAAAATCATTCTAGCCTGGTGTAGTAGCATTTGAAACAATACAGCTGGGCTCCCTGCTGAATATCCAGCACTGGAGTGCTATGTCTAATTTCAGTTGAGCAGTTCTAAGAAAGCTTGATAGGCTTGCAGAAAGTCATTTTAAAAATGATACTATAAGTATAGGCCATGAATTAGCCTAAATTAAACACTATTTCTATGGAAGCATATGTTTAAATCCAATGCACTGAAATCAAAGGGAGTTCTGATCTGAGATGAGTTCTTGTAATTGCTTGAAATGCATGTTAGCTGCTAAGCTGTTCTGAAGTACAGAGAATGACCTTTTCAAGTATTCAGGCTTTCCTGATTCTGTATGGAAGCTGGGCAATATTAAGTACTTATATGTTCCTAATTTCTACAGTTACAAATTGGTACCATCTGTACAAATATAACCTTGATAACATCTTAAACCTTTCCTGGACCATGCCACTACATGCTGCAGGTACGGCATGCTTGAAGTAGTGTTACTAAGTACAAATTACTCATGAGAATTACCAATTCCAAAATGCGTATGTTGGGGGAAATGTCTATGTTTCTGAATGTGAGTTTTCATTCTCTCACAGGGGCATATTCTTACATGCATCTCCAAAGGTACCCCACCATAGAGTCCATTGCAGTAATCTAACCTGGTGGTTACCAGAGGATAGACTACTGAGTCAGGTTATCCCAGTGCAACTCCATCCACAACAGGCTCAACACCCTCCATCTGGTTAGATGAACAGCATCTCAGCCTTGTCTGGAGTGTGCTTCAGTTTACTTGTCCTCATCTTTCCATTGTCACATTGATGGAGGTTCGCAACATTGTACAAGAGCTAGCAACTAAAACCATCCCAAAGAAAAAGAAATGCAAGAAAGCAAAATGGCTGTCTGAGGAAGCTTTACAAATAGCTGAGGAAAGAAGGGAAGTGAAAGGCAAGGGAGAAAGATACACCCAATTGAATGCAGAATTCCAGAGAATATCTAGAAGAGATAAGAACACCTTCTTAAATGGGCAGTGCAAAGAAATAGAAGAAAATAATAGAATAGGGAGGACCAGAGATCCCATCAAGAAAATTGGAGATATGAAGGGAACGTTTCATGCAAAGATGGGCATGATAAAGGACCAAAATGGCAGGGACCTAACAGAGGCAGAAGAGATTAAGAAGAGGTGGCAAGATTACACAGAGGAACTATTCAAGAAAGAGCTTAACATCCCTGATAACCACGATGGGGTGGTCACTGACCTCGAGCCAGACATCCTGGAGTGTGAAGTCCAATGGGCCTTGGGAAGTCTGAGCAACAACAGAGCTAGTGGAGGTGACAGTATTCCAGCTGAGTTATTCAAAATCTTAAAAGACGATGCAGTAAAAGTGCTACACTCAATATGCCTGCAAATTTGGAAAACTCCACAGTGGCCACAGGAGTGGAAAAGGTCAGTTTACATTCCGATCCCAAAGGGCAATGCCAAAGGATGTTCAAACTACCGCACCATTGCACTCATTTCACATGCTAGCAAAGATCGCCCCGCCCCGCCCCTTGCCCCTTGCCTTCAGTCATCTGAATTAAATTCACCCATTCCTGTCCATTTTAGTTCACTGATTCATAAGATGTCGATGTTCAGTCTTGTCATCCAGCTTGCCTTGATTCATGGAACTTACATTCCAGGTTCCTAGGGAGTATAGATCTTTGCAGCATCGGACTCTCCTTTCTCGTTTCACCTTTCGGCTTTGACCCAGTCACTTCATTCTTTCTGGTGCTGCTAGTACTAGCCCTCTGCTCTTCCCCAGTAGCATATTGAACACCTTCCAACCTGAGGGGCTCATTTTCCGGCGTCATATCTTTTTGCCTTTTGGTACTGTCCGTGGGATTTTCATGGCAAAGATACTGGAGTGGGTTGCCATTTCCTTCTCCAGTGGATCACGTTTTGTCAGAGCTCTCTGCTATGACCTGTCTGTCTTGGGTGGCCCTGCATGGCATAGCTCACAGCTTCATTGAACTATGCAAGCCCCTTCACCACGACAAGTAGCTTTTTAGTTTTGCTTTAAATTTGACTTTTAAATTTTGTTTGCTGATTCTTATGATGTTTTTATCATCACCTGAATTTTATAATATACATTTTATATATTGTTGTAGACTTCCCAGACAACTTAAGTTATTTGGCAGTATTGCAATAAAATTATTATTAATAATGATAATGACATGTAGACTTGATGAGCCCTGTGGGATTAGGTCAAAGACCAATCTAGTCCTTAATTCATTCTGTTTCCCACATTTGCCAATCAGATGTCTAAGGGAAGCTCACAAGCAGGACAGGAGAGTAACAGCCTCTCCTAGGATTGTTGCCCAAAAATTGGTAATTAAGAGACATTTTATGGATTATATGAACTTCTGGGTGGGATATGGAAATAATTGAAGTATATGTTATTAATTGTTATAGTATGTGAATGGTGGTAGCATTGGTCTCTGGGGTGGTGGGGCACTTTATTATTTACTTTTTATTATTGTGTTTATGTTATTGTTGTGATGTATTTTTTTTTTTTTTGGTCAAAAAATAAAAATGGGGAGGAGACATTTTGTGAACTACTAGTTTCAATGATAGTTTATGCTCTGATCCTGGAGGTCACACACACACACACACACACAGAGAGAGAGAGAGAGAGAGAGAGAGAGAGAGAGAGAGAGCGCGCATCACTTGCAGCTTTCCACCCCTGCTGTTTTTATTTCACTGGTCAGTTTCCACAGTGATTTACCTGTGGGAAAATACTAATGGTCCCCTCTTCTTTTTTTGTTACTGTGTGTCTCTCCTGGATTGCCACTAAGAGAACTGGCATCATTTAAACATGCACGCACGGGAAGCCCAGTCGTGAAAATGGAAGCCAGCCTGACTTACCATCCTGCATAGAACTTCCCTCTTGACTGACTTGCTGCCATTACCTCGTCAGACAAACCAGGAAAGCATAGGCACAGCCGTGGTGGCAACAGCATGGCAGAAATTTGCATGGCCTGCATTCTTTGATTGCCAGGGCCAATAGTAAATCAGTGCCCAAATAGTAAAACAGGGTACTAGAATATTAGAAATCCAAAATGGGCCACATGGCATTTCTAGCAATTGTTTCTGACTGCCCCAAGTCTGGATGAAAGCTTCATTCAGTCTCCTGTTGCCTTTCCTTTTCAATGGTACCTAAAGTAACCTCTTTGCTTCGTTTGTACCCTCTCAGTGATAAAGTTGTCCTCTTCCTGCTTGCTTGTTCCCTGAATTACCACTGAATTCACATGCTATTTGATAAGTGCAGGTATCTTCTTTTCTCTCTTTAAAAACATGGAAGCAGAAAGTGTTCCTAATTCTGTCAAGAAAATGACTTTCGATCCTCATCCCTTGCATATTATTCTTGTGAGGGTCAGATGTGAATCGATTTCTGATGCTACTTTTTTCATGGCTGTAAAGTGGTAAAATGTGGAGTGCTTTGAAGTTAGAAATGTAATTGTGGAGACATAAAAATTGTATCCATAACCATCACAGAGATATTTATCTCGAGATGACTGTCTCAGTGTCCTTCACAGCAATAACTGCAACAACTGAGAATCTAACAGAGGGAGCTGAAATGTTATGACTCATTTACTCCTAACAAGTCTAATACACTTCAGCAACAGCGTATTGCACATGACATAAGGGACTCTCTGATATACTGGGAAAAACTTCAAAGGCCATTAAAATAAAATACCAGCCATTACTACTGCTCAAATATTCTTCAATGTCTAAATTAAGCTACCAATACCAAAGATTGTAATTGCGTTATTCTTTCTGATTCCTTGTCGGTCAGAGAAATGCCTATGTTTTGCACACTCTTTGTCCTACAGGAGTGAGGGAGCTAAACCAGGCTGATGAAACATGTTATTTTTATTGTCATATATAGCATTACTGTTGCAGTATCATTTAAGATGTTAAATGCACACATTTTAAATGCATAAAAATATTTGAAATTGCTTCCCTTGACTGAAATCCAGAGCCAGGGCACAGCACAGAATGCCTTTCCAAAGGGAAGACACCTCACAGCTAAGTAACAAAAATTTGGGCTCTATTTTCTTCTCAATGGCCTACACTCGGAATCAGACTTATAGTTGCTAACTATTTGCTAGGAAATAAAACTGACCAAACCTGCCTTTTAGCTGGTTGCACAATTAGTCTATAGATCCCAAGACTGCCTGACTAGTGGCACTTCTCCAGAATCTCAGGCAGTGGTTCTTCAATTCATTTTCTCCATGGAAATGCCTGAGAGTGGTTCCCACTTATGAAGCAAGCAAGGGCTACAATAGCCCTCTAACTGGGCAGCTTGTCTCTCCCAGTGCTGCATTATGGAGTCAGGGACCCAAGGCAACAGCTCTCCTTCCTTCCTTTCTTGGGCTGCTCCTGTCTCTTCCAAAACATCTCTACTCTCCTAGTCAACTGGGGAACCTGTGTGCAGTGATTTGAGAGTGCTTCAAAGGCTTCTCCCTGAGTTATTACAACTCTCATTGCCAAGTCTTCAAGATCTTCTTCAGAATGTAGGTCATGGTGACCCTGGGATGCCTGCCAAGAGTGATCATCAGGTTCCTTCACAGCATCATGGTGGCTACATGAAGTGAAGACTAGGGACCTGCACCTTTAATAGCTGTGCAGAACACAAGCAATACTTATTGCAGATCTCCCTTCTGTACTATTAAAAGTGCAAGAACCCTGTCCTCATTTGTACTGGGCCACCCTATAACTCACTTAAGTCCCATTGATTTCAGTGAGTCTACTCTTGGTATGACTAAATCTGCTTTATTGATGCATTTATTTTTATAGATACCTTACAACCTAGGGAAGAAATAGGCCTTGGTTACCTGTGTTTTCCATCGTAACCAGTTGAATATAGTTTCTGATCCTGTGACTGATGACCACTTGCTTATACTTCAAACAGTGTCGGTGCCAGCAATTTTACAATGGATCTGACGACAAAAGGCCATTTGCAAAGGCCTTTGGCTAAAAGCAGTAGATGTGGCTGAAGGCTGGTTGGTGGGCTGGTTTTGATTGAGAGAAATGGAGATCATGATCACTGAGAGAAAATATGACTTGCTGATATAAGCAGCATAATTAGCATAATGGGATGTTGTAACATCTGAACTCAGTGAGCATGGATTGGTGGGGGCTGGTGGTTACAAAATTCTTAAAAACCTCTGGTTTATTTGAGGGTTTTGGTAGTGCTGTAAACTACCCCAGGCATCCACCCTCACCAGCAAACTATAAATGGCAAATATAAATACACTAATTTTGTGGCTCATGACCAGCATGTACAAAAAAGAAAAATGAATCACTTGGCTTATTTTCCCTCTACAGTTGTGCGAACTTGGTCACTGACTTGGGGGTATGCATTTTTTAATGTTTTCCTTGACAGCTGTAGCTCAATATCTCCATCTGTGAAAAAAAGTTAGTTTCAGAATATTTGAAAACAAAATTGGAAATATGAATCTGTATAACCCTATCAGTGCAGTGGAAGAGAATGCTTCCTTATGGCACTTTCCAACCAGGCAGTTTGTAAGTCGACTTCCCAAGCACCAAGGAATGCTGGATAGCATTGGCCCTCTCATTTGATAGGAAAGTCAGGTGGCAACTTGGCACAACCATCTTTTGAATTGTATGGCTTCCATCTAGATTGGGAACTGCATGGTGTCATTCAAAATTGAATGTTTGATTGGTTTTTAATATACAACATAGAATTGTTTTATGGTATGTTTTTATAATTGGAAAATTGCTTTATCTAGTGCTGTTATGGGCTTGGTCTTTTGTAAGCCATCTAGAGATCTGTTTCAGGTAAAAGATGTTATAAATAAAGAAAGATCTGTTTCGGGTAAAAATGTTATAAATAAATAAATATAGGAGAGTCACAGTCTCAGATAGCTCAAGCCTGCTTTCAACAAACAAAGAAACAAAGAAACATTCACACATTTTCAACAGAAGCAGCGAAAAAATTATGCCCTTTGTTTCCCCCTGCCAACAAACTTCTCTTCTTGAAACAATGTTACAGAAAAAGAAATGGCTCATGATAAGAAGATGGTTATATGAGTTACCTGATACTGATATTCATTTTGATTCAGTTGAATCATATTGGGTTTTTATAGTATGTTACTTGTTTGTTCAGTCTGAGGTCCAGTGAAATGTGACCAATTGATTGCATAATGCAAGGACTCTTCTTTGTGTAAACTACAGTGGTAACTGTGATTTTAAATTGGATCTGTACAGTTGATCCTCCATTCTTGTTCTCTTTTGTACTTGTTGCCCCTGCCTTTTGTTGTTGATCTTATTGTTGGGGGAGGGTGTATAATACACACACACATTCACAAAAAGGGAAATTCTTTTGAAGAATCGGAGAAAAAAGACAACTAAAGTCAATAAGAGAGACTTAAATAAAGAACCTTAGTAAAAGAACATGTGAGGATTTTCTTTTAATGCAATGTACTTTTATAATGCTGTTAAAAAGAGGGGCCTTTCAGAAATCTCTAGATGCTACAGCATATTCAGACACACACACACACACACACACACACACACACAGAGGTTTAAATCTGCTACAGTAATCAGGGGTACTGTCATGGAGCTTAAGTTAGGGAGAAGACCAAATCAAGGTTCTATTCTTTGGCAGAAAGCTATACTGTAGTTTAAATTAGTGTAGTGCCGCTGAACCCTTATTTAAAACATGTTCGCACTGACATCGCAAGAAGAGAGTGTCTTTGTTTAATGGTACTGTCAGAGAAGCACACTTTCCCTGAAACCTGGTAGAATTAGAACTTTTAATAGAAAGTGCCAATTTAAATTGCCATGACAGTGGCCTAATGGTGCTCAAAATTATTACTAGCTGATGCTGCAGTTGGCTGCAGACCAGTTTGTTAACGCTCAAGAAAAAGGTATATGGGAATAGAGAAATTAAGTGATGAATAATTACTCGCCCCTTTGTTCTTCTCTGTAATAACATTAGCCATGATGTTAATTCCAATGTATTTGTGTCAATCTGTTTGTGTTACTCTCCAGTGCTAAGGTAATCTGCTCACTGATCAGCACTTTCTCCTTTTACTCTCTTTCAGTGGAAAACCTGCTGTCTGTTCCACCTGCTTTCTTGGCACATGAAACTGTAATAATTTGTGCGATTTGTTTGCTTGAGGTCTGGTCTTGTTTCCACTCCCACTATGAGCCAGTCATTGAGGCAGGAAATGGGATAAAAACCATGAGGAAGCTGTATGGTCTATAGGAAGGAAATGGTGCAGTGTGCTGCGCAAAGAGGCACTGTGCTGTGCACATCAAGGCAAACACACATCCAATTGACTCCCATGCTGCCCCACCAGGCCTGAGCTGTGATATCTAATGGCTTCCCAGTGCAGTTGTAACCTTCATACACACATGTTCCACAAAAATGATGAGCTGTGGACATTCACTCCCCAACTCCCAGGCCTATTCTCCAGATACTTCTCAAAATCCACAAACCTGTTCTAGAAGCTGCTTCTTTTCCAATGGAAACAATAGGAAATGCACACTGAACAAAAGCAGTTACCTGTAAGTCTTTCATACACCATAAAAGTAGTCAAAGCCTATCTAGGTTCAGCATTACTTAGAAACTATTTAATGTGAGGCTGCAACTTGCTGGTCATTTCTTATTGCAGTGTGCATGTGGGTGTTTCTCTTTTGGTATCCATTCTCAGCCTTCCAGGTGGGGGCAGGATGAGAAATATTTATCCTGTTCAGACAATGTATTATGACCAAATTCTCCCTCCCTCCCAATCTTTACAACCTTGATTTTAGTGAAGAGATATGAGTGAAGCATTATAAGAGTTGCTGTAAAAAGAAGGCTGCCTTGATGATTAACTGAGTCACCCAAAATAAATAATAAAAAATAAATGGCCTGGTTCCTTGTTCTCCCTGTTTTGAGCCAGTCTAAGAGCACTCTGCATGTCAACTTTCTGAGTGCTTGTGTAATCCTTAAACAGTTCAACATCTCAATAGGATAGCACAAAAATCAACAAAGCCTCATATACGTAAATACACTGGGCTTGAAACATCATGGCTTAGTTCTACAATGTATTTGCCTGAAACTGAGAGTATCCCCACAGGTTCCACACAAATATTTATAATGAAACTCTGAGACCTTTGACTTTGGGAGGTGTGTTAAGAGCGAAAAAATAGTCTGCAAGAATTCAGTATCCACTGCTGCTTCTTTGACCAAAACTGGCTACTGTTAAAACTGTTTTTGCTTAGGGAGAAAAAGCAGCTGTTGGCATTTCATTATGTCTGCTTGTATGTGAAACTTTTAAGGCTGCCATTTTTTACACACTGACTTGGATGTAAAGATTCTTCCAGATGGAGGACTCCTAGTGTTACCAGTCAAAGGAAATTGTACAGGAATCCCATCTTTTCCTTGTTAATGTATTTTTCTGTTATAAAAAAGATGGAAGAAATGGTGGGAAAACTTGGGCAGGGGGTTATAAATGGAAGCCACTGTTGTCAGGTTCCCTCATTTCCTACCCCAGCAAAATTCCCTAACTGAGGCAGGGCAATATCAGTATTAAAAGCCTTGTCTGGAAGCACTCTGCATCCCACCGAATTGCAACGTGTGTCTTGTCACTTAATGGAAATTACTTCCCAGATTTTATGGGAGAAAATACTGTTGCCTTAAAAACAATTTGGTTGTGCATTTCAAATAAATAGTATCATTAAGACCAGTTAGAGTTTGCTTCATAAACAGCAGATGAAGTGCTAAAATTGCTCCTGGACTGCTCCATTTCATATTATAGTTGAATAATTGTTTGTGGAAACAAAAACAAATCAAAAGAAAAATGCCGTTCATATATAAAATATTGAGAAGAAAAAAGCAAGGCTAGAAATTTCCTCTTTGACTTCCTGTCAGGAGGGTCATTCAATCATGTGAAAAGTAGGCCTCACCTGTTGTCTGAAATGGTACAGTTCCCAAACAATTTTACAACTTACTTTTCCTTTATGTAAAGTAGAGCTATTTTTTATAACCATCCGCCACGTATGGGCTTACATTTTGTTATCCTTCCTCTAGCCAGTTTAGCAAAACCTTTCCTAGGTTCACATGGAAATTGAGGAGATTAAGGAGGAGACAGATTTGGCTGTGCAGTGAAGCGGTAATAGCTAATTCACAAGGTGCCCAAGGTCGGCCGATCTTCCCTCAACTCACGTTTAACACTTTTTTTCAAGAATGTGAGTTAGAACTTTTCTATCTCTATGTGTAAAGCTATGTATGTACAGAGCAACCCAGTGAAACAAAAATTCATTCTCGCACACCCCGGAAGGTCTCTTCCAGCAAAGTTCAGTATGCTGATATTCATGGAATTATGCCCACAGACATAAAAGAGACTAAGCATATTTTGAAAATAATGTGTTAAACAGTAGAAAGGAAATCTTTTAAATAGCTTTACAAAATTATCTGCCTTTCCAGAAAAAGAAAAATCATAAAAACAAAACTGTCCAAGTGTAAAAAGGTGTTGAATACCAGTCCCATTATATTCTCTCAGTACAGAGTTATTAAATTGTCTGTTTCTTATGTTTTTGGCTAGAGTTGTTGGCAAATTTCTTCCATCTATTTTTGCTGCTTAAGAAGATTCTTTCAGTACTTATACGTTATTGCCACCTATTGGCAAATGTTTCAGACCACAACCAGCTAACTTTGCTTGAAGATCTGGGCAACACTCTTCTATTACTTGATCATAACTTATCGTATTACTCGTATGTTCTTCAATATATACCCCAAGCCATGCACTCTAAAGGAAGAAAGGAAGGAAAAATTAAATAATGTTATATAATTGCAAAGGTTATATAATCCATATAAGTGCGAAGGTGCAAAGTGCAAAGGTTTATGGATGGAACTGCCAATGCATACTTGAAAAAAACCTAATGAAATAAAGCACAAATAAATTACTGAAATAATTTGATGCATATATAGAAAATGAGCTCTTGGACATTTCACTGGCAGCTCATTTGCATTCCGCTTCTAGACTCAACTGCTCTTATATTTACAGAATTGCAAAACAAGGCTTGTAAAGCAAGCACACATCTAGCAGAGTAGTATTGGTAGCTTACCCTTCCCTGTAGCATACATTGGGGTATGCATTTGGCAATAGGTGCTGAGTTTGGAAGCTGTGCATTCCCAGGTGCACACCCACAGGCGTGTACACACTTTTGCACATGTACAGTTGTATGCCTCACTCAAGTCTGTGTGTCTGCATATGTGCACACACAGTCAGTGCACATCAAGGCATTCTATCACAATCATGGGCCCTTCTGAAAGCCTAACTGTGCATACAGAGCCTATTGAACACTCAGTTTGTATGGTTTTCTCTGAACCTGAGTAGAAAAGGAATGATTTCAGTCAGCATGAGAGTGTTCCTCTCCCTATACATTTATAGTATATATGGTCACCACATGTGCACAATCCAGTTCTGGGCTCCACTTTATAGTATAGTATATAGTATATAGTATACTAGCTATAGTATA
This sequence comes from Varanus komodoensis, assembly GCF_004798865.1. NCBI lineage: Eukaryota > Metazoa > Chordata > Lepidosauria > Squamata > Varanidae > Varanus > Varanus komodoensis. The sequence goes on along the minus strand of NW_025335941.1, from coordinate 2,285,623 downwards.
TAGCTAGGTTAGAATCACAAGAATGGTAGCCAGGTTAGGAGGGAAGACATATGAGGAGAGATTGAGGGAACTGGGTCTTTTCAGCCTGGAGGAGACTCCGAGGGGATCTTTTAGTGACATATGGAGGGGATGTCATGTGGAGGGGGGCTGTGACCTGTTCTTCCCTGTAGTGGAGGACAGGGCATGTTCCCATGGGGCAAAGCTCAAGGAATCAGACTCCAAGTTGGATGTCAAGAAGTACTTCCTGACAGTTATGTCCCTTAGGACTTTCAAGGGAGGTGGTTGAGGACCCATCAGTGAGGGTGTTCAAGGAAAGATTGGACAGCCATATGTTGGGAATTACATGAGCGGGACTGGCTGGAGCCAGAGGTCAGACTAGTTGGCCTGGGAGACCCATTCTGACTCACTTTGTTTATATGTTGCTATGTTTCTATTGTGAGATCTGCATTCTTGGTGAGCAAAGCAATGAGGTAAGACAAATCTGCAATGGGTGAATTGCATTCACTGCACACCTAATGTTCTCGTTTAGCCTCCAGGACTGGTCCAAGACATTTTAGCTGCCTGAGGCAGACAAGTCCTACCCTCATCCCCCAGTGTTACAAATAGAAGTCAACTTGAGTGGGAGTTCAGTCTTACTGCCAACAGCAGTGTCCTGCACCACATCTAAGGGCAGCAGGCTAGTATAGGGGGTACAGGGCAGGCACAACACTTCAGCAAACCTCATTTTTGACAGGACCAGCATCAGAATATCAGTGTTGGAGTTGCAAGGGAATAGGGATTTTGGCATCCTAGGAAGGAGGCTCCTAAAGGTCAACCTGCTTTTCTGCCCATAAAGCCTCATCTCAATGGAAGATTACAAAATCCTACAGGTTCTGGCTGCGATATCTTCCCAGGGGCTATGGAACTGCACTGTCACTCTAACATTACTGTAATTTTACTCCAAAGGTTAAAAAAAAAAAACAGGAAAGGTATTTAGCAGAGGTAAGGACCAGCAAACCAAGACTCTTTCTAGTGAATAGTTAGTTTACATGGGGATGCCTGTCCCCATTTGCAAGAATGGCTGCACTGGAGGATGTTACCAGAGTCATCCATGCCTGAAACTTTGAAGGAAGACTTCAGTGTTTATTAGTGAACTAGTGGATCTGCTTGTATTTGGATAGAATGGCCAATTCAAATCCTCATAAAAGGCCTCTGGGAAAGGCACAGTCGTGGGTTTTGATGTCTTGGGGGGGGCGGGGGGAGACATACTTTAACTCCTTGACAGCTGACTGGAGAGCTCTGGTGGTTTAAGAATATCTTTACTGAGTTCAAGTGTGCAGTTCACCTTGGGCAATAGAATAAGGAAAATGTCTGCCTGGGATATACATGTCTGAATGGAAAATGGAGAAAATCAGTTTCTGTTCAGAAATTCCTTCTCTTCACATGTGCTACTGTTAAAAGATGCCTATGAAAGTGATAGAGAAAACTAGACAGTGTCTTTTCCATTTGCTTATGGTATTGTGCTTTCCTGAAATAGTCCCTTTTCTTTCAGGAGATGGGATGAATTTTGGAACTGGAAGAAACAACAGAGGAATGGGAATCTGAGTTCCTAGAGGGTAACTTCTGGGCATTTTTATACATACATTTGGTTCTGATGCTGGAAGTATGGCCAGTCCTCTCTTTCCATTGTGTGACTTAGAAAGTGATGGGACTTCTGGTTGCTGAGGCAAATTGTTCTGATGGGAGCAAAGAACTACCTCTCTCTAAAATGTAATTCTGAGGGATGCCTGAGTTCTTTCTTTCCAGAAATGTCTTATTACAGCAGGAGGGTAACAAGAGAGACAAATTGTCATTTGAAACTCACCTCTTTATTACCTACTGAAGTTTAGAATTGACCTGTACTTTGTGACATTTTATTGGCATTTAATTTTTTAAAGTTTTTTTCCCCTGGACATATCACTCTTTCTTTATTCCAGACTCACTGGAAATCTCTAAAGTCAGAGAGATTTCACTGGCCATTGCTCAGGTCCTTTTAAGCTAATCTTCGCATCAATAGCATCAACTTGAAAAAATGAAGGTTTGAGATTCTCAAAAGATTTTTGCACTTGGTGACATATTGTGAATCATTTGCAGTTTTGCAAACAAAATACCCCAAACAAAAAAGACAAGCTTCTACACACAGAGAATACCATGCTATTCATAATGAAGCATTAAGTTTTACAACTCCCAGTATTTCCCAGCCAGCAGACTGACTGGGGAATATTGGTAGTTGTAAGACTTTTTTTCTGTGAAAACATACATCGGATGGCACCCAAAGATATAAACTGGTGGAATCCCAGCACAATTTGTAGAACAAATGTTAGCTTTATTGCATAGTACATGATTCCTTGTAGAACGTCCCTGTTTCAGTCTCTGGCATTACTGAGTTTTCCAGGGAATTAATACATTGGTGGGCTAATAAATTTACTATATATGAAATACCATGAATTATTAGTGCAACTATGTGAAACAATAGGTATCAAATGAATATTCATTAACAGGAAAATAATCTGATTTTTATTTTTCACATTATCAAGTACACATTACAACGTCACACATCCCTATATATGAGTCTATGTAATTTGCTTTCTCTTTTTACAAAGTTTACACAGGGAGGGACATAAGAATATTTAACAAGCATTTTTTACAGAACAATTATTTATATTATGTTCTTGTTGTATTTTTTTTAAAATGTACCGTTTAAAACATGGAACTGAAACATCAATTATACAGCATTTGCTAATCAAATAAAACTGGCCTGTAACTAATATCAGTACATTAACATTAACTAGCTTTTATTTGCTCTTTATACAGACACATTGTACAAAATCCAGTTGACTAAATGCTTCATTTTTTAACGTTTCCAAAATTATGCTTCAGTCAAGGGTTTGATTCCAGATGATGTTAGAGAATGGAAAGTGAGTCAAATTTTGTGTTCTTAATATGCTCCAAAAATAAATGCTCCAAAAATATAGTACTTTTTCAGTATGGAGTAACACATTTCAGCACCAGGCTTGGAATCTGAGGTGGTTGAATACATTTTAATAGGGTTAAAAATCACTCATATGTAAAGGTTAGAAATTTGGGCAAGACTTAAAGAAAAATGAAGTACTTAGATTTCATAGGCTAACAGCTGCATCCTGAAAACAGGTGTCAGTAAATGCAGGTGCTTTTAGAAGCGGGCATGTTCCTAATCTTGCAACAGTCACCACAATCCCAAAATCTTTACAGGGTTCCACTAAACTCCACAAGAGCTTACTTTTTCACAATTATCAAGGAGTGATCCATGGCATGTGCACACAGGAACTGCAAGAAAGCTCACAAGTACGTCTAATTACCGTGGCTTTCTATCAATTTTTCCAGTAGTTTGATGAACATGGAACAGTCCACAAATGTTAAAAGATCAGAAGTAACATTGTTCCACCTAAATCCAATGGTCTTAGATCTGTATAAACTAGATGTTTTAGTTAACATCTGTTTTCACATATGACTTTCTCATATAGTAATTCTAGTTCTCTATTAAGCAAAACTCATCAGCCTGAGAATACTGGGATTTCTGAAGGAATGTAGAGACATTGTGTCTTCTGGCTATGTATCATAGGATATAAACCTGATTCCTTGGGATATCAAGTTTCTGGTTAAGGAAAATGGTAAGAAGTAGGGAAGGTATTATGCAAAAGCAGCTCATTTGAAACTTGCTTCTCACTTTCAGTAAGTTCGACCAGATTACTTCTGAAACTCAAGCAGGGGAAAGGAAAAGAAGCAAGCAAGCAAAAAAACACCTAGAGTATCATAGCTTTTTCTTCTTTTAAAGTAACAAATATGGTACATGTACATGACGAAAAATGTGAAATTCCTTACAGTGTGCTTTGGAATTATTTTTGTTTTCTTACTTAACTTTTAAAATACAGAGTCCTCATGTGCCATGAGGCAGAGTGCAGTAGCTTTGCTTTAGCAATAGTTTTCAGCGCACAGGCAGTCATTGCAACATCTTTCCGGAAATTTTTAAATAAAGAAGAAATGGATAAATTCTAGAAACTTACTGTTTTATAAACCACTGATAAGAAAAACTCTGTGTTCCTAAAACAGCAACAGAGAAAACATAAACAAGCTGCTGGAAAAAATGCTTCAGAAAAATACACCTGCTTTTATTCTTTACTCCGTCTGTTTTCTCTCTAAATAGTGTATAATAATTTGCCGAAGGCTGCTGGTAGATAGTTATACATGCGACCGGACCAAATATTTCATACAGTTAGAGTCTTGTAATAAAATTGCATTTAATTTGGGCTAAACTTAGCAACAGTAAATTGATTACTTTATCCTGTCATCAACAGAAACAATACGTTTCAAAACACAAATACATTTGTAATACAGAACCAAAAGGCAGAGAAGCAGCTAATTAATACTTATGAACAAGTGCAAGTTTTCTTTTAAAATCCACACCTATTGAAAAGAAATGCTCCCAGCAACCAATGTATTTCTTACTTATCATGGAAGTATTAAACACTACATAAAATAGCTTCAAATAATGGAAAATAGTGCTGAGTAACTAGTTAAATGAATATTGTGCCACAAGTTCCTTAAATGCCAATGAGACAATTAAGGGGTTCCTATGGTACAATGCTAAATTTTGACATTAATTCTTCCCAGTTATTTTATATAGCTCTCTCTACAGCATCTTTATCAAGAGCAAATTAAAAATCTCTTTTACTCATGACAAAACGTGAGTTGGTATGAGTACTGAATATGAACCATGCCAGTAAGGTAAATATTTCAGAGAACTAATGTGGTTGAAAAATTCAGTTTGAGACAGAGTTTACTTTATTAAATGCAACTTTATTGTTGCTATTCTTCCTCATTTATTAAACAAATGGAAGAAAATTCAGAACACACTAATGAACAAAATGTATACAAAGTCAACTAGAAGCAATAATCCTATCTGTATACAGCATTAAATCAAATGCACAATATTCTGTTTGTGTGATCTGCTTTAAATTACAATTTAAATTGTAATTTACAATTGGCCTAGAAAGCATATCTTGTACACACACCTTTCCCAAATCCATATCTAGAAGAGTCCTCATGGCAGTCCAATATCTTTATGATGCCGCATAATATGCTGGTTCTTTTCTGAAGGCCTTCGAAAACCCTTCTTGCAGAAGTCACAACGGTGAGGGTAGTCTTTTGTATGAATGGAAATAACATGCCGTTTGAAACCTGAGGCATCTGTAGTGCTATACTCACAGTACTCACACTGATAAACTTTTCTACCACTGTGTGTTTTCATGTGTTTTTTAAGTTCCATTTGCAACTTGAATCCTTTCTTACATCTCTTGCATCTGAACGGAAGATCTTTTGTGTGAACTGAGAGAATATGGCGACTTAAAACAAACGGATCAGCAATCTTAAAGTCACAATGTCTACACTGGTGTAATTTTTTGCCTTTATGCACTGCAACATGTTTTTTCAGTTCTGATGGCCTGTGGAAGCCTTTATCACACATGTCACACTTATGGGGGTAGTCCTTTGTGTGAACAGAAATTATATGTCTCTTTAAATCACTGGAGTTTGAGCTTTTATGGTCACAGTGCAGGCACTGATGTGTTTTGCTTTCCTGATGCATAAGAATGTGCTGTTGCAGCTCTTTGGTATCTGAAAATATTTGAAAACAAATGTCACACTTGAAGGGCATTTCCTTACTGTGTCTAGTCTTTACATGAGTTTTCAGGTTGGACGAATCAGCAGACCTATATTCACAATATTGGCACTGATAAGGCTTTTCTCCAGTGTGGATTCGCATGTGTTTCTTGAGCTCTGATGGATGCCGAAATCCTTTACCACATTCCACGCAAATGTGAGGAAAGTTCTTACTGTGCACAGCCAGAAGGTGACGATTCAGTAATCCTTGCTCTGCTGTTTCATATTCGCAGAATTTGCACTTGTGCATTTTGTTTGCTGCCTTGTCCCTGTGCACCATCTTGTGAGTAAACAAAGCTCCTGCATGAGAGAAACTTTTCCCACATTCATCACATTGAATTAGCTTCTCGGTCTTGGTGGTAAGTTTGTGGCTTTCTAGATGGTTATGCAAGCTTAACTTTTTATTTGTAGTGTAATCACAATCAGTGCATCGATATTTTTTCTTTGCAAGAAGGTGCTCTGGGTGGTTTTTCATGTGCCTTTTCAAGAAACCCCTGGATTTAAACTTCTTTCCACAAATCATACAGGGGTAGACTGTCAGAGGATGACCATCAGGCCCAATTATTATTGCTGCAGAACAAAAGTAAAAACCATATCATGAAACCGTGCTCATTAAACTCAAAGGTAGTCTACAAAAATGGGCACATTCCAACTGATTTTACACACTTCCAAGTCCTATTCATTTCAGTAGAAGAGTTAAGCAGATTCTTAAACCTTTCAAAATGAAATCAATAAACTTAACGTTCTCTCAGTTACTAATAAAGTCCAAACCAATTATCTGTGAAATATTAAGGTCAGTAATTTGTCAGCTTTATGCCCAACAGAACAGAATAAAAATCATCCTAAACAGTCAGGGGAAGACTTTTAGTGCTCCAGTAACTGGAAGCATTATCAAATGCTAATATAGCCTTTAATCAGAAAAACCAAACCTGGAAAAGGGAATATTTTGACATGTCAGTAACTGCAAAGCTTCCAGTTTTTTCAAAGGTGCCTTGTAATAATAGGAATCTTTTCAAAGGTTGAGTAATACTTGTCATGTTTGAGAGTAAATTTCCAGAACAGAGTAAGGTTATTGTAAAATGCTGACATACAGAAACTGAAGACCCTTCTATGCTTTCTTTGTTTTCTTCAAATCTCAAGTGAGCAAACTACTGAAAATGTATCAAAACAAAGATTAAATGTAATAGAAAAGAATGGTTTCAAACAGAGCACTTGAGAAAGGAACTATATTAACTTACTCTGCTATAAAAACAAATATGAGAGGCAAACAAATACTTGCAGAGAACACACAGAGTTTAATTAAATATTTCTATCATTGGGACTACGCCAGCAAAGGACAAAATTGCACTAGCATTCCCCTAGTGCAAACCATGTATCAAGTGCATTATATAACAGCCACTAGCAAACCATGTATCAAGTGCATTATATAACAGCTTGGGCTGCCAAAAAGGCAGGGCTCATGGCTCTGGTACCAACCACACCCATAACATGCCTGTGCTGGCAATTAATAAAACAGATACACAGGATCATTCTATGCATCAGTCAGTACTGGCAGTAAGAGAACAATGTATCTTCAAAAACTTTCCCTTCTCTAGTCTGTTTCTTTGGTACTACTTATCATTTGTCCACAAGAAATGTGACAGAGAAACTGCCACTATGAAACTGCCACAGTCACAGGGCAAAACCACTGGCTAAGATGGCTGTGTGTTTATGAAAATGTATTTTGAGCTACAGCTGCTACCCGACTATGTTGTAAAACATATCTGCTAGACTATCAAAAATGCTCCCACTTAAACGTGTTTGAAATATTTCAGATTCATAGAATAGTAGGGTTGGAAGAGGCCAAGAAGGCCACTGGGTCCAACTCCTTGCTGGTTCTGGACACCAAATCACACTACCGTACTCAGATCTGTCCAGTTTCACCTTGAATGTACAGTATGAACTATAGAAAACTATGGTCTATGTTTCAAGTAGTAGTCCAAGTTGTGTGGCTCTGTACAGAACATGCCCATACACACAAGAAAGGATCTCATCTCTTCCACTATATCTGAGTGGGAATGCCCCTACACCAAAACACTGCAATGCAGAATGTTCCTGTTCAAGGTTCCAAACAAGCAGCTATGTTGTCTTTTGGGATACTTCATTTAATTCTTCCCTGTAGCAGTCAGCCAACATTTAAACATGCTCCATCCTCACTAGATTTTTTTGGAACTTCCCTTCCCCCTCTTAGTTTTTATTTTGAACTGAAGATTTTTTGTCTGCAAAATGTACCTGCTGATATCTCCATCCATTTTGGAGAATGAGTTTGCTCTTAGCATATAGATTTGTGCATAGTGGGTCCGTGCATATTTAACTGCACATTTGTGTGCCAAAAACTGACCTTTCAAGTCCATCATTTTTTCTCCATTAACATTTCTAAATTGAGGACAACCTGTTATTTCATCTAAGCAAATTTTCAAATGTTGCAGAAAAGGGAACCAGTAGATAATATAGCTCAAATAAAAGCCAAACCAAACTGTGAATGCATCTGCATGACAGTTCTTTTTAAAGTGTGTATGGAAACTGTTTCCACTCTCCTTCTCTTGATAAGCAATCATCACAGTCAGTGCAATAGCTGAGTATTTACCTGTTTGGTATTGTCTAGATTCAAGCCTCCTCCTTTTCTTTGGCTTTTGTTTTGCTAGTCTCCCGAGACCAGCAGATTCATCTATGTGCAAGAGAGCGCTTGCAGTTCCATTCCGGTTTTCAACTGCATCAGTGTTATTACCTAGTGAGAATTAAATGTTACATAGCATCAGTACTTAGCACTCTTAGGGGTTATTTAAAAGCTTGGCATGTGCACACACACACACAGAGCGAGAGTACTTGCATAACATTCCATATCTAAACAGATTCCAGAGGGGTGAACAATGAAAAGATGAAAGTCAAAAAAAAAATGCATTAAAAAAGAGTACATCAAAACAATGGCTGGTCAGCAAGAAAGGTTTCTTGGGGCAAAGACATTTTGCTAAAATTATGTTTGAAGAATCAATACTGATAGAAAATGGCTATTCTGTCCTTTTTCTAGCCAGTTTATATATTGAGTGAGGTTAGATTTTCACAAAAATTCAACACTTTGAAGTCTGTTCCACACATCTGCCATTCACATGTAGCTTCTTGCCACTTATTTATTAGATTTATATCCCACCCATTTCTTTAAAAAAAAAAAAACCCTCAAAGCAGCTTACACCATTCTCTTCCAGCTCTCCTCAATCTTACCACAATAACCCTGTGAGGTAGGTTGGGCTGGGAGTCTGTGAGTGGCCTAAAGTCACCCAGCTGGCTCCATGGCTGAGCAGGGACTAGAAACCAGATAGCCTGAATGCCAGTCCCACACTCCTAACCACTACACCACATGGGTTTGTTTGTTTGTTAAAGCTTTGCATCCCAGCCTTCACTTAAAGTGTCAGGATGGTAATACAGTAAAAGCACAGCACCAGCCATCAATTTTTATTTAAACAATATTTTAATAATTGTTGATTTTATTTATTGGTTTTAAATTATTGCCAGGATGTTTCCAGATTTTATATGTATTTGTATAGACATTTATTTATACGTTGGAAGCTGTCCCAAGGCTTATGCGAATGGGACGGCATACAAAAATTCCAAATAAATAAATTAGCAACAGCAAAACTGATCTATAAAACAACAACAGAACTTTAAAATATTGGGAAAATAAAAAGGTTTTGTCCTGGCGCCAAAACGAATAAAGTGTTGGCACCAGGCATATCTCTCTGGGGAGTATGTTCCATTACTGGGGCACCACCACCAAGAAGGTTCTTCTCCAGATAGCTACTCTCCTGATCTCCTTCAAGGAAGGCTCCTGAAGATGGACCTTCAATCCAGATCTATATATATCTTAGGCAGGTTTATATCAAGGAGACACTCATTCAGATATCCAGGGTTCATTTATGGCTTTCAGCACAATACCACAACCCAACAATTCACAGTGGCATGGTGTAAATGCAGATTCATATGGCTAGCAGATACATATAAACAGTCTTCTACCATACAGCAAATTTCATTGAGCAAATTTTAACAGAATTTGAATTTCTAGGAATCACCAAATTGTTACATGCTTTTATAAAATGAGAACAGAAGCCATAATATAGTACCACTGGGAATTGTATGTGACAACAACCATATATCCAGGGTTGACTTTTCCACCTCTTTGCCAGCCTGCTGTGACGGTCAACCATATGGTAAAAATGCCCTTTTTTACAATAGTCACATACATTTCCTTAGAAACATAAGAAAAGTCAAACTGGATCAAGTCAATTGCACTGTTCGCACCATGGCCAACCAGATACCAATGGGAAGTCCACAATCAAAATAGGAGAGCAATAGCACCTTCCTGCCCATGATTCTTCATGAATGGTATTAAGAGACATATTGTCTGTGGTACAGGAGGTAGTATCTAGCCATCGTTACTAGCCACAATTCATAAGTATCCATAATTTTTCTACTCTTCTTTTAAAACTAAAAAAGCTGGTGGCCATTACTCTATCCATAGTTTAATTATATGCTATGTGAAGAAATACCACTCCCTTATAGAATGAGACCTCATCATGTCTGGGTGTGTTTGTGTTAAAGGAACTCAAGGAAGAGGTTCTGAACAAAATATTAAAGAGGTGTACTTAAAGTATCACTATTTCATATGTTATCATAGTTTCTTCACTATTCTGGCTCATCTACATTTCAGAATTTATACTAGCAAAATATTTCTCTTTAAATTCACATTATATTTTTATAGAGAAGAATAGTCTAGAAGGAAAGGAATTAACAAGATTCCGCAGATGCTTTTTTGCTTTCTCCCTCCCATTTTCAGTTCTACAATTTAGACTGCTTATGACGTATTTTGGTAACCACTGCAATTTTCTCTTTATTTCTGCCTAATTTCAAACAATAAAAGTAAGACTTTTCACATAATAGGATACCAATGACAGCTACATATTCCTGTACATAAATTATGGTGCAAAATTTGGAGCAGCAGCCAAGAAAGACTGCATTAGTTTCCCTAAATAAGACTAGATACTAATATCCTGCCTATGTAATTTTCAATCAGTAATATGTACTTTCACCAAACCTCATTCAACATTATAAAGGAATCCTACTAAAACAGAAAAAGGGGTTCCCTCATTACTCCAAACAAGATTATGTTTCACAGATGCCAATGCTGTTGATCTTCAGAACCCATAATCGCAGCAACATGTCATGTTTTATGACTGCTTTTATGTAACTAATGTTATGCCACCAGCTCCAATCTTACTGCAGTTTTTCATTTATGACCTACCATAAGCTGCTGCCCAAGCTATAGGCATAAAGCTTTTGATTTCATTGTCATCAATTTGTTGCTCATGAGCAGCTGCTGCATCTTCTTCTCCTACGATCACTTCCATATACACCTCATCAGCAATTTCTGCAACATCTAAGAGAAGAAACAATGAGTAATACAAATTTTATATTATTTTAAACAAATCCCAACCCCTAAGTAAAAGCCACATACTTACTTAAATCTTCATCTTCATGCTGTGAATCATTTACTGTCATATAAACCATTTTTTCCCTTGGAATGCGAACACTGCTGTTTTGATTAATTAATGTGTCTCCATGGTCATTTTCAGATTCACTTTCTACAATGTCTACTGTGCCTCCTAAGTAAAAAGAATTAGCAAATGTCTTCTGTAAGAGTATGTTTCTATTAAATGATGGTTTCAATAGAAAACATAGAAAAATAATTTACCCAGATTAATTAGATGACTTGAAGGAAGCCTGAGTGAGAAGCAGGTCAGAAAATTGGGGATAATATATAAGCCCTACAGCATAATCTTCTGCAGTTTTACTGAGAAGTAAATTCCACTGAATTCAATTGGAAAATGTGTATAGGACTGCAGTTCAAGACTCAGAGTCAACAATTAGTTAACCTGAAGTGACAGTCTGAGAAAAGTGAGGGGTACTAAGAATCTCAAGTTATCCACTTTAAAATTACCTGCCAGTAGTTATGTTGGCACAAATGCCACATCTTCCATAACTTCTTTTCTTTCTAGTTTGGTCATTAGGAGGAGGAATAGTATCAAGGCTGTAGCATAAAGCTAGTGATCTTCCAGTAATAACCCCTAGCTTAAGACATACTTTTCTTGTTTTGAATGTCTTACCTATATCATCTTCACCAGGATCAGCTTTGAAAATATAGACTTTGATAACTTCTGGGCAAATGCCATCCATTTTACAGGGATCACCTTCTGACTCAGATTTAGTATCAACAGAATTGTCTGTTTCTGCCTTGACAGGTTCATCCACTATAGAGAAAAAACAATTGAACAATTAATCCAAAATAGATTGCAGTAAAACAGCATTTTATCATTGAAATCTTAAGAGGTATAGAAAATTACAGTTAAATTATCCAAACACCATTGTGATATAAATCATTATATAATGAATCATTCTAGTTACATAAAAATTAGGAAGAATTTGTTCAGGAGCATCAAGAAAGAAGATAAATATAGTTCTGTATGCTTTTCTACATTACTTTAATGAAATAAAATATTCCTCATATTTATCTTCACCAAACTGGATGATGAAATAGAACAGCCATACTGAAAAGAAATGTTCCTTTGCAGTTTATTTCTGATCACTAGTGTAGAGATTTTGCACTAAACAGAAGCACTAACATAATCAGAAATGCTGTAAGCAATATGTATGCATGATCCAAGAAAGGTCAGAAATTATCCCAGTAACATACATGTACAAAAATTATCTCTCAGCTCAGCCACCATTCTGAGCAGTCCAAGTTGGTGACTATTATGTGCAATGCCAAACCTGGCTGAAAGGGCATGCTCAATTTCAGATGCAAGAGTGGGTGGCTCAATGATCCTGTCGCCTAAATCTAACTGTATATGCCCACTACAGATTTCTTATTAGTGATCCATTAAGGGACCACGCTAAGAAATTTCTATTTAGCTGAGAGGACAGAGTTAAGGTGTTCTCTTAATATGAATACGTATAAACTCCCTAGAAAGGGAACAGAAGCTTTTTGGCCAAATATAAACATCTGTGTGAGAGGTCCATCTATTGAGACTTAAGCACCTGTTTACCCTCCAAAAACTGGAGAAGAGTAAGCGTAAAGCCAATTGTTCTAATCCAGAAATAGTGTTCTACACATTAAAATAAGTTTGTCCTTCCAGTTTTGTCACCATCCAGCACCAAAAGGAAGCTGAAGGTTGAGTTATAGACTGGTTAGAGCTCAGCTTTCACAAAGATATCAACTCACTACAATATAATTCATCCATAACAATATTGAGGAAAATGGGGCATTACTAATAGCAAACTTAGGCTTTTTTTAACAAGTAAATCATGCCAGACCAAAAGACAGAGGAAAGGTTGAAGGGACTCAGCTCAATCCTGTCTTGAGGTGTACCTAGGCAGCAGTACACCTGTGCTTGTGCCATAACTGTTGAAGCAGTATTCTATACGAAGCTCATACAGCTTGCTTCATCAATAACTTGCATCATCAATCCCCATTCCACCTCACTACATCTGCATTTTTGCCATATTATTTTCCACTTGGACTGAGAATGGGTTGGTGCCAGTATTAGCTTGAGAGTCACTGTCCCAACCTAAGTGCACTCCTCCCAGTGTTTATCACATATTATAGGAATACACTGCATTTAAACTGGCACTACTATCAGCAAAATAAATAATTTATTGCATGTTGCATTTAAATAGATACATGGGTTGTGAAAGTAGTAGATACTTGAATTCAAAAGTACAATTTCAATTTTCTTTCTAAGTAGTAATAGGCTAGACTAGATTACACAAAATTAGGCATTAGCCTTACAAACTGGCAGAGCTTGTTTGGGAAGCTTAAAGCAATATATGAAGTAATAGAAAAAGTTTCACTTAGCATAAATTCCGAGTATGGGCATTCACATCAAATTACAGAGGGTGTGGATTTATATTGTGTTATACGCGAAGAACAAGTATATCTTTCTAAAGTAGAACAAGAATTCAAAACATATTGATAAATAATATGAATCTAGTAGACAGTGAAATTACTAGGTGAAAATAGCTGCATATCATCAGACCTCACCCTACAGACACATGCAGTTATATTAGTGTACCATGCAGGATGTGCTAATGTAGCCAAGGCAAAATCCTGTGCCTGCTACACAGAAAAGCCTGTCAGTCATGTGCTGCTAGTGAGCCACATTCATGTTAGAACAAATTATTCCTATATTTTCAGTGCATGGTGGTACAGTGACATGAGGCTCTTAAATGTGTTGACAATGATGCAAGAATTTTCCAGCATGCTGCATTAATTCCTGCTGCATACCTTCTTTGCCTAGTTCTATGGTTTTCAAAATCTTGACTGTTAACTGTTATATATTATCTGAATGCTGTTTCCAACCCGGGAGTGCTAATGCATAGTGTTGCCATGTTGAAACAATCCCTGAATCCCCCTTAAACCCCTATCTGGTGGCATAGCAAGTTGCATCTTTGTGACATCAGAATGAGAATTTAACCACAACCCTCTCTGTGTTTGTTGTTTATCAGTGGTACTGTTTATTTTATTTGTAATGCAGTTACATTAATATATTAGGCACAATTATAATATTATGAACACTTAATGTTCAGTCCTAAGGAAATAGTTGCTTTTTCCCACTCACCCTGCCACCCCACTCTCTGGTTTTGATTGCACAACACATGGTTATCATGGTTCACTGGGTTTTTTTAATTATACAACAGACAACCAAGAGGTTTCTACGTTATCATGGTTTCCATCCTCCCTGCTCCATCCTCCTGTGGTTGGCACATATCCTACCAGTCACTGTGCCTGCAATTCAACCCCTAGGTGCATCACTCCCTGCCTATGTTGCCTGCCTCATAGAGTGGCTGGATAGCTGAAGTGGCTTCTGTAGCTGCCACTCTTACCAGAGAACTCTGTGGTAATTGCAAACCAGGATTGTGGAAACTAAAATCTTGGGTTCAGGCAACATGATACACTAAAGTGATATATAAAAACTACAGAAACCATTTTTTCTTATAGTAAATTCTAAAGACCCATTTTACTGTGGTGAAATTCCATGTCTGGGTTCAAAAGCATGACAGACCAAACAATGGTAAAAAACCACTGGTGTTTGTTGTGTTGTCTAAACCCAACTTCTCTCACCTGGGAAGCCATACTGCTTTAAGCATTTCACACTTTTGCCAGAAAAAGAAAAAAAAAATACTTCCAACTGTGATAACAAATAGCTGTTTCCCCAATACACCTGTTGTATTCTTGATACCTTCCCTCTCTCTACTAGCAAATACTAAAGGTAGTACAGCTGCATTTAGATTAAATTTGTACCAAGAGTCTAAGGGACTACAAGAGAAGCAATTAAGTACACTGATTATGGAGTAGTTTTTAAAATACTTTACCCAGACACTTACAGGAAATCATAAGGTAGTCTTGACAGTTGCCCTTGTTATCATCATGTTCCACAGGTATTCCACTGGCATCAATTACCGCTTCAGAGGCACAATCTGCTACCAACACTTCTGAAACTACATCCTCTCCCAGAGAACCAGTCACAATTTCTGCTTCTACAACATTATTATGATCATGAACTACATGTTCCATATGTCCAACGTCAGGTACTTGCATTGACTCATTTGTGAGTACATGTTCAGGCATTGACATTTCTGAAGTTGGGATCTCAGAGGATAAAACATCTTCTGGAACAGTGCAGTGTGCTAACGACACTTCTTCTGTGACATCAGTGTCCAGCACTGGTTCAGGTATAATAACAGTCTGAGATATGTCTGCATCATCCATGATATCTGAACACTGAACATCTTCTATAACAACATCCTCAATGACATCTTGAATTACTACAGAATCAGGATCATCAGGAACAAAGTTATGAACAGTTATATCAGGATCCTCCACATCTGATATATATACAGTTTCCTGTATTTCAACGACAATTTCATTTCCATTCAAATGTGTTCCATCAGCTCCTGAAATACGTAAAAATAATCCAAAGTACTATACCAGTATAGTTGCAAGTTTCATGAAAATCACCAAGTCTTACTTACTGTTATATCCAATGGTATCCATCCACCAGCGGAATGGACACTGCTTGTGAAGATTGCCCTTCCTCCCTGCAGCCCTCCACACCTCTCCCCCAAAATCTGCTCTAGAGGGTTGGGCGAATCCTCTGGAACATATCTCAAGGGCACATGGGAGGCTGCAGAAGAAAGGAAGGGAAGGGAAAGTTTTGCTGTGCAAGAGGAAATCCACTGGCATAATGCTGGATGTAGCTCTATGAATGTAGGGATGAACCTAACTTGAGAATTTGGGAGAAAATTAAAAAAAACTGGGTGCCTTTCCATGTACCAGATGCAAGTTCTTCAATTTTGTTATACATTCCGTACTGTTACAAGGTGAAAAAGGATTTGAAGGTCCTAGAACTGTAGAAAGTGTCAGACGGGTCAGGTTTTGTGGAGAGGTAAGTGGACAGGGAAAAGGACAAGAAGGAAAATGGAGAGGGAAAATGTTGTGAGAATGTGCACTGAGGATAGCATCCGCATTTGGCATCTAAAGAAGATGAACATCACTTTGTAGCTTACCTGAACTCTGAGAAGTATTAAACAACATTAATATAGAAATGTGAAAACATTGTATAGTGCTTTCTCAGTGGTGGCTGCTTTTCCTTTTTTTTAGCAGCAAGGTACTTCTCAAAACACAATGTTAATTCTAAACAGATTGTATTTAGATTGTCTGGAGGAAAAAGAGGGACTAATAGACCACCCTGATGTCATTCAATGAAGACCAAATTAGGTTATAAACTTTCTACATGCATTTAGAGATAACAATTTCAGATTGTTATTTCCTGGCATACCTGTAGGATCAAAAAATTCATGTGGATCATGTGGCTGTAGCTCAAGTCCATCGTCATCCATGGCCTTTATATCTCATCAGTCACAATGTCTAGAAATTAAAACAAAGAAGCTTTCAACTAGTGTCCTGTGTCCTTCTGTGTCATACATATTGAATTTTCAGTAGATTATGATGGTTCAATTTCTCATGTTGCCGAGGACAGTTACTCAGAACTTTTTTTGTCTACTTTTTCTGCAAAGCAGCCACTGCTAGTCACAGGATGGGACAGCAGATATGTTCAAATCCCCTCACCATTTAATTATATAGTAGGACCCTTGTATCTGCTGGTTCAGTTACCACATTTTCAGTTAACCTCAGTCCAAAGGAGAGGTCATAAAGTGCTGTAAAGTGCCAAAGAGAAGTTTAAAGTGCTTCCTTTAAGTAAAAATTATCGATTTTACAGGGAAAGTGAAAAAAAAGTACACTGAGGTTGTTATGATGTATGGTAAGAAAGAGTCTTCTATTTATGAAACTGTGAAAAAAGAAATGTATATGTACACTATATAGTGTTCACTACTATCTGTGGTTTCAGGCATCTGCTGGGGGCTTGGAACCTATCCCCCATGGAAATGGGTCCTGCTATATAGTCAGTTAGAGCAGCTGTACCAGGTTTTTGCCTCAGAACAGCAGCATCTCTCTCTACAGTATGTTTAAAAAAAAAGGTTACACTGTTCATAAACCATAAGTTACATGCTCAATCAAACTCTGATCTTTCCATAATGAAAATTCAAATACACATCAGCAAAAACTGTAAGGAATAAACATTAATTGAATTTTTACTAATTTCTTATCCTAGCCATGATATACTGAACAACTTTATAGTATACATTTAAATAACCTGCAGATAAAGGTTGTAGATAGTTGAACAGTGTTGGATTTGTTCTGATGCTACTGTTGAATCCAGAATATGAAAAAATGTATTACAACAGTATTTAATGAACATTTCCACGAATAATTCTCTGCTTTCACTCACCTCACAAGAGGTGAAGAGGAAGAATGTGTTCGTCTTTGTGTTTTTGTGAATATATGTGCTAAGATATTCCACAAAACAACTTCCATAACCTCTTCTTCCTGATTGTGTCATATGCTCTTCCAACATATCCTACACATGCTGAAGTTCCACTAAATTAAATGAAACTTACTCCCAAGTTAAATGGCTATGTAAATACAATTTTAACAGGAGATTTTCTCCCCTCTCAAAAGCAAGTTGTAAAATGTTGGTACTCTTATGCCCAAAGCTGTTACCTATACCTTTAGCTTTTAAAATGTTTGTATGCAGACTTCATTTCATTGTTTCAGGCAAGTCATCATTTGATTTTCACTGTGTTCTCTCTCTTACAGGAATCCAACCTGTTTACTTTACACATTAGGCAAGAAACAAAAAACCCAGAGGGAGCCCACACTTAGCTACACATTGAAGGGCTTACTGCCTAGCATCCTAACCTGCAAATGATGCTCTCATGGGTTCCTCTTTATGATTAACCAGAGAAAGTTGTTGTTCTTTTGTCGTGTGCTTTGTGTCAAGACTGTAAAAATGCATTGTCAGCTGATGAGTTTTTGAGTTCAATTTCTTAGCGGTGTGCACTAT
The DNA here is from genome assembly GCF_004798865.1 of Varanus komodoensis. Lineage (NCBI taxonomy): Eukaryota > Metazoa > Chordata > Lepidosauria > Squamata > Varanidae > Varanus > Varanus komodoensis. Next base: position 2,267,357 of record NW_025335941.1, on the reverse strand, counting down.
CTATCTCAGGAAGGGGTTAAAGCCCCCCAAGCATGACATCCAGCTCTTAATGAAATCAATTGGTCCAGACCATTCTTTCCCCCGGCATCTCTAGTTAAATAGACATACATCTGTTCACTGGAATGAAGTGTTTTTAAGCGTTTCCAGGAAGAGCCGTTTGGACAAAAACAGGCACATGGCGATGCAAGTACACACCGCGTGTGCGCACGTATGTGTAGTAGCGGCAGGTGGGCGTGGGGTGGGGGGATTTGTGTGCGTTGCTTGTGCCCTGAAGAGACGGGACATCGTGTAGCTGCTCAGGACCGGAAGGCAGGGAAATAGCCAGAAAGCGCCTCTCAGCCCGCCTCACGCTACAGCGGGGTGAGGGGGGGAGGCTGCAGGACTGCAGCATAGCAGCCCAAAGCAGCTGAGCAGGACAACTGGGCACAACGCTGGGGATGGGAGGGGCGAGCCTCCCCCACTGGCGCCGTCCCCGCCCTGCTCTGCCCGTAATGGGGACTGTCTGGGGCCAGAAGCGATTAATTCAAGATGGCGGCCAGCACTCTCCCCCCAGCCTGCCCTGCCGCCGCCATCTTGTCTCCTCCTCCCAGACACTCTCCCTCCGACACGGGCCTGGCCCCGCTGCCCCCCAAAACCAGGCCTCATTCTTACTCCCGCTGCACCGCACAAGAGCCCGCCACCTGCCCCCTTTCTGGAACCTGCGTTCCAACGGCTCAGAGCCCCATGAGCCCCGTCTTGCGGCCCATTCCAGCAAGAAGCAGTCCTGGCGCGGCCTAGCTGCGGCCTTCTTGGGGCCTGCACCACAGCGGGCGCCAAGGCCTGGTTCCGCACGGGGGTGAGGGCCTAGCTCGGGCCTGTCCCGTGCTGCTTACCGGGCGGGGGGGCGGCGGCTCGGGGCGGCCTTTCTCTGCGTAGCTGGGCCGATCTCGGTGGTAGTGTTGCTGCGCCGGGGCGGGCGGGAGCGGAGGGGAGGGAGGGGCCGAGCTCGGAGCTGAGTGGAAGCGGCCAAGCTCCCCGGGCCGGGCAGCCGTCAGCACGTCACGTCACTTGCCCGAGAGAAACCAGGGAAATGCGGAAGGGGGATGCCGGCACTCTTGCTGCTTGAGCCGCCTGCTCCTCGGCGCCGCGCCGGGCCGGGCGGGTCGGGCCGGGCCGGGCCGGGCCGGGCCGGGCGGAGGAGAAGGAACCGGGCCGGGGACAGGATGAAGTGGAAGAGCAGTGGGTCTGTGCCAGCCCCTCCCGCTGCAGCTGCCGCTCCTGCCGCCGCCTCCGTTCCAGCTCGGCCGTAAAATTCCGCTCCGGGCTCAGACTTGCTCAACTCGGTGCCGCGGAGCGGAGAATTATTTAGGCCTGGAAAATCCCCAACGTTTTGGGGTGGCTTTTCCACAGGCACTGCCCGGGGCACCCCCGCCTCCCGATTTTCAATACAGTCCCCTCGATCGTGGAATTTAAATCTGCCCAATGCCTTTTTGAAAGTGAAAATAAGAGGTACCCTATTATGACATTTTTGAATTAAAATATTCCTTTTCGTGGTTTCCCCCCCCTCGCTCCCCATTGTAACAGTATGTATGCTTGGCCTAGTGTGGAAGCACCCCCTCCATCGGCTTCAGTAAAGAAGACTGAAGTACGCTGTAAATATGGAATATTTAACACTCCCAATACTGAATGCATGTACAGTTATGAATGTTATAGAGATATTTATGTTTTAGTATGATGCTGTAAGATGGTATACAAATTTTGTAATAATGACAAGTACTCTCCTTTGAAAAGAAAGTACTTCCTTCACACTGTAATTTATAAAATTTGCTACCACCAGATGTGGTGATGACTAGGATTGTAGTTGTCTTCGAATGGCAATTAAATTTGTGCAGGGATATTACCGATAATGGCTGCTTGGAATCTTCCAAGTTCAGAGCTGATGAAGGGCTTGATTTCATATTTGCTGTGGACTTTTGAGAAGCATCTTGGATGGCTTTTATTCCAAACAATTTAGACCTTTTGGGCTGATCAGACGCCTACTCTTAAATTCTTTTGACACCACAATAAACCTAAGTGCTGTGTGATAACCATTAAACAAAACTGCTTTTATATTCTGTCTTTCAAAAACAAAATTTAGGAGTGCTTGCTGTAACTTCTTAAGTCCTACAGATCTTGGAAACAGGTTCTTTTAATTATCTTTGTTGAGAATCTGCCCAGTTGAACTTCTCAGAGGTCCTCCTTTTGGTCTCCCTGCCCAGAGATGACATGGAGTAACCCAGTATAGGGTTTTATCCCAGCATTTGATTCATAAATTATTCCAAACTATTGTCTGATGCTGGCAGTGTTGTCTTCAGTGCCAGGTGAGCACATTCCATTTGCCCAGTTTCATGACAATGTGTGTTGCATATGATACTGATTTGGCATTTTTAATCTCAGCAGCTACTGTTTTATATTTTGTATTTTTTGTGATTTTATGTTTGCAATTTTAACCAAAGGGGTTCATACCTGAAAAGTGGTATAGAAATCTATTAAATTAAATGGATTTATTATGTGTGGCAATACATTCTGTTACAGAGACGATTCAAACATTCAAAGGCATACATGCAAAGTTATTACTGCCAACAGTAACATGTGATAGGATTGCCAGCAGCTAGATGGTATTACCTCAAACATGTTTTTGTGCTGTAGGCCACCAGTCGCCATGCTTGGTTAAGAGCATATGCCTTGTGTAAGTGGAAGATACATCTCTAGCCTATTACTGAATTTAACAGGTTGTGTACAGGCATGATACTAACACAGTCCCATAGACTTCATTATGGTGGTAAGAAAACTTGAAGAAACAAATATCAGTGTAGTTTTAATAGGGAAGTCCTGCACATGCTGGATTGCACACTGTCTAAGGATGCACAACAAGATTGTCTTGTGGGAGTCAGCCATAGCGCCTTGTTCATATGAGTAGCTTGTTACAGTTAAACTTCAAGAACAGGATGCAGTGGCTGACATTGTTAGGTGCATAGGGAGCAAGGCTTTTGGTTCAATAAGGTAAGCAGTACATTGGAATAATCCCTACTCCATAAAGAGACAACTTTAATCTGGACCGAAATGGGCACACTCTCACACACGCACTGCATTTGAATTGTAGTACTTTTAGCTCCTATGTGACTTGTATATATTATTTGATTGGTACTAGAATGTATTACTAATGCATTTGTTTTGTAGATGTTAACTACAGGTCCTAAGGAGGAACGGTTTTATTTGGTACCTGACAAGTGGAAATTTAACAATATTTTCAAGGTATGGAGATGGTGATAGGAAATATGCCCTGTTAAATTTCTGCCTTTCAAACAGTAGCTGAAGCCAGAAAGGGCTGCTTACCTTATCTTCCTGTCAAATAAATTTTGGCAGATTTCTAGCCATTTTGGTTGCAAAGAATACAGTAAGTGAAAATATATTGCATCAGATTAACCAGTTAGTATAAGTCAAAGACAAAAAATTTGCTAGCCTTAAAATATTCTGAAAACCTAAAGTATCTTTTGTTTGCCCTGGACTAACGATCACCTTAGCTAGTTTCACTGCTTGGAGAGGTCAGAGGACACTAGTTAAGGGAGGCTTTACTAGAAGGTGAAATTGTTTTGGGGTATGCTACTAACAATTTCATTAGATGCTATTCAAAAATAATAGCACACATGAGGATTATATAGCAGTGAGAACACTCGCAGGGTCTAAATGTGAACCCACTACACAAAAATACAGAAAATAAACTTAATCTTATATACGTGACCAAAAAACACTGCTTTTGTGTAGACATACTGCCTATTATGTAGGTGAGTGTACATACACACACATGGTGCAAGGTGCACATTTAATTAAAGCATTTTAAAACATTTCAGTTCTTAATGATACCAGAACAGGGTGTGACTAAAACTAATCATATCAAGAAAAAAGCAAAACCTAAATATTTTAGTGGCAACTTAAAGAGCAGAGCAGACCAACCATATAACAAACCTTTAAAATCCTGAGCAAATAACATTTTATCCTGGCACTGGAAGGATTGTACTATTGGCACCATATTTCTATGGGAAGAGTTTTCCATTAACTGCTTACCACTTGCTAGTTTCCCTGGGTGAGTTCACATATAACAAGTCAGCTGGAAACTACATAGGTGTGGCTTGCTGCTATATGTGAACCCAGCATGATATATTTGGTTTTCATGAACCCACATAGAGAACCAATGGGTTTTTAAGGTGTCCACACCTCATCTTTGCTTGATTTTATGTATGAATATAGTTGCCATGTTTGTGTGGCTTTTGCCATAGACTTTGGCAGCAAGAGTGGCCATAGCTGCAGCAACTTCTGTACTCATCGCTCTCCAAAATTTTCTCTGCTGAGTTGCCAGCGGCAGTGCAGTGATTGACTGCACCCTTTCTGCAGTGGTAGTGTATGACATTCCAGTGTCCTGCCATGGTGATGGGAACTTGCTGGCAGCAGGGCATAGAACTGTGCTGCCTCCAGCAGCAGTGACTGCAAAAAGACAGCCATGCTTGGCACTCCAGCCTGGTCACTTGTGCTTTGCAGGAGCAGTGCTCTGAAGTGGCACTGTGTTTGTACCATTCCCAGAGCCAGTGGTCTCATGTGGAGACTGTCCTGCATTCAAGGAGCACATGGGCAGTTTGTGGGAGTTTGCCAACAGTGTGAGAATCCCAAGGAACCTGTGTCTCCCACCCTCTGCCCCCACAATCTCTGGGTCTTTCCATAAGCCACAGTGCCCCACCCCCACATACTTGTGGGACTAACCCTGTCCTGACAACCTACCAACATTTCCCCAAACTGATGCCCAGTAGGCACCCTCAATAAAGTCTGCCGAACAAGGTGTGTTCCCTCTATCTCTGGCACAGATGCCTGATTTGATACCCTCTGTGCATCTGGTTGTGGCAGGGAGGGGATAAGCTGCTGGCACCTTGCACAAATCCTGTATCATGTGTAGACATGTACAGGGGAAGAGATGTGTGCATGCTTGTACACTGACGTGGCATGTGGCAGGAGTGGGGAGCACACCTACAGTGCTACTCTGGAGCAACTGTGCTACTCTAGCAAGTTGCTTTGCTGAGCAGCTAAAAAAGAAACCCACCTAGGAGCAGCAGGCTGCTGCCTTGCCTAGAGAAGCATGTAAACCATTGAGTGAAAGGCAAGTGAGGCAGAAGTGGTTCACCCTGGGATTAATTCTGAGCCACAGATGTATATGGGATACTAGCTGCCATTCAGAGGAAGATGGAGATGCATGTCTGAACCCAGGATTGAAGGTGACATCACATGCCATAAGTATCTCACGACCTCGCTTAATGTCATGTGAACACAGCCATTATGTTATGCAATATAGACGTTTAAAAGGATGAAAATGGCACCACCACAGAAAACTCTCCCTTTTTGTTGCTTGCTTGTTTACTTTCCATGGTGAGGGAACACTAAGAGCCCCAGCTAAAGATCTTAATGCATGGACAGGTTGGCATTTGGACTCCAGGCCATTTAAGATTTTAAAAGGTAAGCAAAAAGGTTTGAATTAGCCCCAGAAACAGCTTGTGTGATTCCACTTGGTCACACAAGTTAGAATCTGGGTAGCTGTGCTTTGCATTATTTAAAACATCCAAACATTTTTCAAGAGCAGTCTCAGTAGTTAAGGTTGTTATTGCAGTGTGGGTTCCTTGGAGACAAAAGGAAACAGTGCTTCAGATCATTTTACTCACAAAAAAGGATTTTGATAATCCAGTATCATACCTGCTCCATAAGCTTCTCATACTGCCCAAGACTATGACATATGGTACCAATTTAAACAGGAACTGGTACATTTCAAACGTCAATGAAGGGAGTGTAAGTTTCTCTGAATTGCCTACAGTAATGTTAAAATGCTAACCAAGTAATTCAAAAGCTGTAAGTATCTTTCCTGTCTTCCTAGCAATGTTTCTATGGAAATACAGTTCTACTCATGTCTACTCAGAAGTAACCTCCACTTAATTCAGTGGAAGTTACTCCCTAATTAAACCTTTGAAAGTAATATGAGGTCATCTATTCCTAAAGATTATCATTTACATTACACTTATATCTTGCTTTTGTCATTTTGTGAGAAACCCAAGGCAGCTTACATAGCTCCATTTTATCGTCACACTAGTCACACTATGAGGTATGTAAGGTTGAGAGTGAATGATTGGCCCAAAGCCATCTAAAGAGCTTCATGGCTGAGTGGAGACTAGACTCTTTAGACTCTAGGTCCACAAGTCTGCTACTTCTAACCAGCAAACCAGCTCTCGTATATCACAATTAAAAATCTCATTATTTCCTGTTTGCTTTTTGGCAAGAACTTTTAATTCCCATGTATACCTCAGCTGCCTTTCAAATTATGCAGATATCCCACATTTAGTGAAGTTTTTTCTCTGAAATGGAAATGTCTAGCTAATGTATTATAATCAAGGGCAGGAATTGTAGGCCTTTTTTCTATCTAAGGGTGTATCATGCTAAATGAATTAAAGTGGAACTCTAAGGGATGGAGTGCTGCTGCTGCTTCCCTTCTCAAATTGTCCTATCTTCCTTTACCTTTCCTGAACAGAGAAAGGTGTCAAAATGCCCTGCACACAGGACATGCATAGTTCTTTCCCATAATAGTTCTTTCCTATAATAAACATTCCAAATCCTGGAGGTATTTCTTCCTTTAAACAGGGATCAGTTAGAATGTATTTGTCCTGTCATCTGTCTTCCTCTTATTCCTGTTGTCCACACAGGTTCTGATCACAGAGCATCCATTCTTTCAAGGAATTTTTTGCCTCTTAACACTTGCTTTACAATATAGAACCAGATTGTTGAGTTATATAATTTTTATACATGTTTTAAGTTCTATCCATACCAACATTTCCTAGGTGAACTCAGTATTTACAAGCTCTCTCAGCTGGGATGAATCATGGAAGATTGATGTTTAAAAGTATCCTGTAAATGGGTTACAATTTCACTTCCAAGTGAAATGCATATAGATCACATTTACCTATTCATTGGATCTAAAAAAAACGTGTAGGATTAGTATTTTGTCTCTGATTTTTAAAGAACCACCATTTTTTGTAGTTTGACCATTATAGCATTTTACAGTACATCCGGAGTTTCATGATACCTTCCCCACTCCCAAGTATGTTATATCCCTTCCATAATTTAGGAACATTTTTTGTAAAGCAAGGAAGATCAGTGACTATTATCAATCTAATTTTGAATATAATTAAAGTATAGTGATTTGAAAAATGGAAATGTTTGTTAGAAAGCTGAAGGCTACACAAAACAAGGTATAGGGCAAGAATGGGAACTGGTCTTCAAAGGAGTTTATTTTCTTTTTGAAGTTCTTTCATTGACAATTGTTTCAGCTGTTTGCTACTCAAGGACTTTCAAGAATTAAATGAAAAAATAAGCATTTTTTAAATTTCAAAACAGATTATGGGATATTGAGTCATATTGTTTAAAATTAGATAATCCAGCCCCAAGTAGAGTCTTAGACAAACTGACAAACAGGATACAAATTTAGTTTTGCTAAAATTGTGGGTTTAGTACCCACCTTTTGCCAATTTGTATTTATGTTTATTGCAGACACAGACTAGAGTTTTAGTAAGAGGTTTGATTTCTGATATTTCATGGATATTGTCTGCAACAAAGTGAATGTAAACACATTTAACCTTTTACAAAGTAAAGCACTAATTTCTGCTCTTCAGTCATCATCCACTGTAGGTTTGATTGTCACTCCTCTTCTAATCTGTCCCCAGCCAATTAAACTGCAAAACAGGAAAAAACAAATTTCAAATAATTAAAAGCTGCATTTAAAAGTACTAGAATAAAATAGTACATAGTAGAAAGTTAATTTATAGCTTGGTTTCTTTACAAATAATGAATGATACTAGAAGTTTGGTATATGAAATCCCAGTATTATTCTACATTACAATATTTGAGGCTTCCCTACATCTTGCCATTCCTATTACTATTTCTACTAATAGCAGATTTTAGCAAGTGTTGGTCTTTAGGTAGCCAAAACAGACCATATATGCAAAAGGAGGAAACTGTCAAGAAGTTTTGAGAAAACAAAGGTATGCGAAAGTATAAAAATATTTAGAACTCAGTTCAGAAATCTCCAAAAGAACCCAATAAGAACTGAGTAGGCTCAGTTACAAAATAATCTGAGACAGCTGGGAGGGTAGAAGAAGTGGAAAACTATTTGAATGTGGATATATAATACAGTCTTCTAGAATAGAGTGCACCCTCTACACTGCAATATTGTGTTGCAGGTTCCGCTTGTGATGCCTAATACTGTTCTTGGAAACTTAGGAAGGACAGCAGTGAGAATAGAGAAAAATGCTCATGGAAAATGCTCATGGAAATTATAAGTTATTTCTATAACTTGTGCTTTCCTTCACACAGAATACAGGGAATTATCTGATATTTTCTTTCACTGTTCAGACTGTTTCTAAGAAGCTGACTGACTTTCCAGGTTTCAGTCTTCAAAATCTACAGGAAGAAATAGTTGTCCTTGATGTATACATTCTGCTGAGGTTGGTTTTACTGCTCAGCTTGTAGTAAGCAAGCTGATATCTAAGTGCCTCTTCCCACCCTGTAGACTAGGATTTACTCTAAAAACTTAATTTCATGTTCCCTGCCATAGACTTGCATTTTAAGCAAATCAAAAGCATAGTAAGAGAACATACAGTGCAAGTTATCCATCATGTTGATTTGACATTTCAAACCAACTTACCGCCAATGTTTTTCAACTCTTCGACTAAGAGCAATTTTTTCTCCAACTTCAGTGCACACAGGATTCGTTAGCACTATTTTGCCCAGATCAGCTTTCACAGCACTGACCCGTCCCCCAGTAGATAGTGATCCTATGTTTACCATTAGAACTTCATTTTTGGATAGTTTTTGCACCTGAAATAAATAGCAAAGAAGCTCAAAGTTAGATTCAACTTTTATCACTGGAGGTACAGAAGCATCATCTTCAAATGCCAATGATAAAAAGAAGTGTAATTTTCCCCACCAACTGTACATGGAAAGTGCCTAACCTTTGCAGCTTTCTTGTCTCCTTCAGTGCGGACACCTAGTAGTCGCCTCAACAAGAAGTAGGAAATTTCAAGTTCTGTGAATATTTCAGGAAGTGCCCCAACTGCACCAAGAACCTGACCCACCATTCGATCAGCACGGCACAAAGTTGGATCAATCTTGGTACCGACGCCTAACAAGAAAATGCTTCTCAGTAAATTTAAAACATGCAACACATTTCCATGCATCAGATTACATAAATTAGTGCTATTAAGACAGAATCGATCTCAATCAACAAACAGGAGATTGCTGTGTAACATTTTTATGCAGATACTATAAATTAATCCATTGGTAACCTATTATTTATATATGTGTTCTTTCATTTGTTACATTTGTATACTGCCCCATAGCCTATCGGACATATAAGAACATATAACAAAAATAAAAGTGCTACAAACAATACATTCAACTAAAACCAAATAAAACACCTTGACAACTCCTGGTGATTAAATTGATACATGGCATAAAATAGTGCACATAAAAGCAATATTCAAGTCAATCTATTAAACATCTGGTGAATAAAATGGTCTTCATCTGGCACTGGAAGGAAAACAGTGACTACCAGGTTCACCTCCTTGAGGAGAATGCTCCAGAGGTGGGGTGCAGCCACAGAGAAGGCCCTTCTCCTGACTATCCTCCCTCCACCTTACTTCCTTGGGGGTGGTTCTTGAAGATCCTCTGTAAAAGATCTTAAGGACCGCACAGGAACATAGGGAGAAAAGCATTCCTTCAGTTATCCTGTCCCTGAGCCATTTCGGGCCTTGTATGTTAGCATCAGCACTTTGAATTGGACATAGACTTCAACAGGCAGCCAGGTAGCTGCTGGACCACTGGCATGATATGGTTTCATGGGCCAGACCTCGATATCAGCTGCACTGCCCTGATCTGAACCAACTGAAGTTTCTGAACTGTTGTCAAAGGAAGCCTCATGTACAATGCACTACAGTAATCCAAGCATGAGGTTACTAGGGCACAGATAACTGTGACAAGGCTGTCTTAGTTATTAGGTTATCTAATATTCATCAGTTATTAGGTTAGGAGAACTGGTATGGCTTACTGTTGGACTGAAATTTGGAAAAGCTGGGTTCTATTTCCCACTTGTCCGTGAAGCTTACTTACTGCATGACTTTGGGCAAGTCACAGACTCTCACCCTACCCTACCCTACCCAGTCACTCCTCCTCTTGCGGCTCATGAGAGTTAGGCAACTCTGATTTTCCCAAATGTTGCCATGCTGATTAAACTACTTAACTCCTCTTAATTTTATTATTTTATGCTATTTTATGCATTATAGTGGCATAAAATAATAGCATAAAAGATGTGATATTGTATATATGACATAAATCTGTTGAATTCCAGATGACCACTGAACAAATTCCAGCCATCTCAATTCACCTATACACTCCATGTGCCATATTGAAAGTTTTCTCTTCATTTGGCCACAGCCAGAACGATTAAGTGAATGGATGAAACCCAAAGCAACTAATATTGGTTTACTCCCCTCTTTACCATTCTTAACGCTTCTAGTATATGAGTATCATTATATTCTACAGTTCTTAGAGTTATTCTGTATTGAAACCTCTATTATTGAGGAAATTGTTGGAACTGGTATTTGTTTATGGGTGTGTTATTTCTGTGGCCTCCTAAATCTCTTAAATATTATTATTATTATTATTATTATTATTATTATTATTAACATTTCTATGCCGCCCCTTGCCGAAACCTCGGGGCGACTTACAACATGATAAAATACATTGAAATACAATAGTACATAATAAATTACCATTAAATATAAAAATACAAAAAATACATTGATTTACAAATATAAAATTAAATAGGGAGGAAGGGCATTAATGAAAATAGAAACATACCAATAAGGCCTCCTGGCACAGCATACTGCAAATCATTGTGTTCTGCAAAGAGTGATACAATTTTGGAGAAGATGGGTTTGCACATAAGTTTTCCTTCACTGTCCTTTGAGACAATGCCAGGTCTCACTTCAAGCTCCTGGCCTACCTATCAACAGATGAAGGTAAATGAAGGTATATTATGTAATACAATGCCCATTTCTAAACTGTGTGCCACTAACTGATAATACAAAAAACCAAGTAATATTAACTTATAATTTACAGCACAGAATACAATGGGTAATAGAAACACAGACATTGATAATATGCTAATTATCTAGTTCAGAAACCACAGAATTTAAGAATTCCATCATATTTGCCAAGGTATAGACCAACAGATAACTGTTACTTTTCCTTTATTTGTATTCATCCCTAGTAGGCATGTTTATTAAAAAATAAGAGTTGTAAAATTAGAGGTAAATTTCAACTCATCAAGATTGGCAAGTAGTACTATATTAGCTTAACATTTCAGTTTCCCCTTTTTATTTTAAATACCATAAGCCTAGATCCAAGAACCTAATGGACTGTTTATTAGCTCACAGAAAGTGTGAATCTTTTCTCAAATATAACAAATACTATTTGAAATAAAAGGACATATTCTAATGTATGATACATTATGAAAGTTAGTATTCAAATAGGGGGAAAAAGCCAAGCTTTCACAGGTAATAGCCAAATCCTTGGAAATTATCTTTAACCTCTTAGGTCTAAATGCAGCACTAGAGGCTGGTATCATTAAATAGAGAGGCTGTGTTTTTCTAGATCAGTAGTATCTCGGGAGGCAGCAATGGAAAGAAATAGTCATTACCTTTAATACACCTTTTAGAATGCTACCACCAGCTACACCACCCTTCAGGTCATCAACTTCACACCCTGGCTTGTTGACATCAAAAGATCTAATAACTGAGAAAGAAACAAATGATAGTGCTCACTTATATCTTAAGTCCACTTTTAATGCAATCTATGCCTATGCCTGTACAAGTACCTTTTCCCAATGACATTTTATGATCAGACCATATTCAGTGCCTTACTACTGTGATAAACACACACACAACACTAGGGGTTTTTTTTTTTTTTTTACAAGTCATCACTATTCAGCCTGAAACACACTGAAGAAGTTACTTTAAGAGACCTTCGATATCAACATTAGTGCATGCACATATGACAGATGGAAACATCATGCAAAACAAATACTTTATAACTGAACTGAATGTAGACATTTCAAAACCTACACAGACTAATCAATTTTTTTTCAAAGACTAGACACATTAGAGAAATTTGCTTGAATTGAGAGGTGCAACTTTTATAGTCAAAGGCAGCTTGAGCAATGGCTTTAAGTCCAGAGTGGTAAGCACTTCTTGCATAAGGCAGCCCTGCTGCTCTCTATTTCCTCATCTTGCTGCAGCTCCACCCATGTTGTTCCAGGGGACTTAGCAATCCTGAACAATGGTTTTTGGTGGGATGTAGATTCAACTTACTGTTGACTCTTACTGCATAAAACTAGTGGGATCCAAAGGTTCTTTCCAAAGGAGGAAGGGAACTTTTGGATTCAAAGTATAAAAATTAATGTACAGGTAAAAAAGCTTTACTTGTTCTCACAAGAGTGTGTCTAGGACATGGGTCCTCAAACTACAGCCTGGGGGCCAGATCCGGCCCGCCATGGCCATTTATCCAGCCCATTTCAGAGGTTTTCAACGCGTCACACCCACGCCTCGCCCCCCAGGTGGGGAGGCGGTGGCTTACTCATGAGATCATTTTGGACTCTCCAGGAAAAAACGATCTTCAAACGAGCAAGCCGCTGCATCGCACACCTGCTGCTGCATTGTGGCACGTGCCGCCTTGCCTTGCCTCGCCCGCCCGCGCACCCCGCTGGCACCACCTTTCCAGCCCACGCCCAGCACCGGCCATCTTTCAACTGGCCCCCTGGTTAAAAGGTTTGAAGACCCCTGGTCTAGAATTTTGAAACCGAAGCAACCGTTTCCCAAAGTACTATTTATTGATAGACCCGTACTGCATGACTCATCACAGAGGCAGACACTCGGGTAAGAAAAGGAGATCCAAGAACACAGTTCCTTGCAGACTACCCATTTATGAACATTTGCCTATAATAAAGGAAGCAGAGTGATCGAAGAAAGGACCCAATAAATCATGTCACTATTTCTAGGAGCTCCAAAGGAATTTCAGAGTTCCCCCCCCTGAATATCTGCTCCCAAGCCACAGAAAAAACTGGGGTTTTTTCTTGTCTGTTTTTTTGAAGTTGAGAGTTGCAAAAGAAGTTTGCAATATAGCATGGGTATCAACTGTTCAATTCACTGCTAGCACTTCCCTGCGTAAACCAAAAAGCTGTTTGGTTTGTGACTTGAGAATGTACTGTATCTTCTATAAATAACGGAATTCCTTTTGTAGCTTACTATAAAGTTGCACCCTTATGAAAACTGAGAATTGTACCAATGAAAGCAGCCAGATTTACTCCCCCCCCCCCCCCCCCGTGCGTGTGTTTATGCTGTCAAGCAGAGGGAATGCAGCTACTAAAGTTGCTATGCAGGTACATTATGAAATAATTAACTGGTAAGTTCTATTTTATAAGCACAAACTATCCAGTTATATCTACTGGATTGAAATCATGAAAGAAAAGGTCAATTTCATTTTTTCCTACCAAGTTAAAGAGACCCTGAGTTTAAGCAAGTTTCACAGTTAACCAAAGCATTTGAACTATGTAAAATTTTTGTTTTATCAAAATATCTCCTATAACTGAATCTATGAACTTAAAACAACTTTATAATAGCATTCTAAATAGATACTTAATTCTGCCCCTGTAATGTTTCTGTACCCCACTATTGTAAACCCGTGTATGTAAATCTCTAAACAAATGATCAAAATCAGACAAGCCAACATACCAATAAGTCTTGGTTCTGATGTGAAGTCTCTTAAGGGCACTGGAATTTTCTTTACGATATACTCGCAAACAACTTCAATATTGTATTTCAATTGTGCTGAGATTGGAATAATTGGAGCTCCTTCTGCAACTGTACCTATTTTGACAGATAATTGTGTATTATAACAGCTTACAAACACCAGTTATGACATCTAACATGTTTTAGCTATATCACAAGACCAATGTTTCTTTACATTGTACAGAATAATGCAGAACTGTTAGAAGCATGCATGCCCCCACACTGAAGAACAAAAATCCTTTTCTTCAATATTTGTATGATTTAGCTAGATATAAATGAATAGCCCACACAGTGTTAAGCTTGTAGAAACAAAGGAGTCCTGTAAGAAAAAAAGAAATTGACTCAGGATAGAATAATTTGGAGTAAATTAGTTCTACTCTTTGAATACCAGATGTCTGAGCCCTTGGAAACCAGATGTTTGAATGCACAAGAGTGAAAGAAACCAGTGTCTAAGGAGGATCTGTATTTATGTTTCCAGAACAAAAGCCTCACAAGCCTTATGACAAATTACCTTTTAAATGTAGGAGAGTTTAAAAAGCAATTTGCATTATGGAACAGGGAGGAAGAAGGTTGCTGCTCCAAAAAGCCAAATTATTTTAAAAAGTCCCACTAGGAGAGCTGAAGGTCTGGTATTCACTCAAATACTTGTTTGGAATTCAACCAATGTGTACGCTAGGTATCCAGAAAATAAAATCTTATGGGGGGGGGGGGGGGAGGCAAGTTGAAAGGTTGTACAGCGGGAGTTTAAGGAGACTCTGGCAGATGTTCTTGGGGGGCATGAGACTGCTGACCCATATTCATGATCTAAAGCCTACATTAATCTGCAGAATACAGAAATGAGCTACAATGTTCACTTATATACATTGTAAAGAAGGGAATAGTCACCTAATGCCCTCCACATGCTTTAGACCAGGGGTCTCAAACTCGCGGCCCGCGGGCCAATTGCCAGGACGGACGGGGGAGGGGCCCTGCGGCCTTCAAAGTGCCGGCAGCACCCGGGCCGGCCTCCGGGAGCGACGCAGGATGAGTGGCCCACCACCACCGCAGTGGTGGAATACTTGATGTGGCCCAGCCTCACCCACTGCCCCCAGGTAAGTTGAGTTTGAGACCCCTGCTTTAGATCATAATATCTTAAAGGCCCACCCAGGGATAGTCAGGGATGCTGGAAACTGTAGTCCAAAATTTCATGAACACCATGAATTCTTATCCTTTCAAAATACATATAGCCATGTTTTAAAATGCAAGTAATGGTATAACTCAAGATTTCTAATAAGAGCTTCTGTTAAATGCAGAAACTATTCTGTTCTGGACACTCACCTTGCACAAATGCTAGAATTTGCTCATACTGCTCCTTGGCTTGGCTCTCTTTTACCAAATCAATCTTATTCTGCAGAATTAAAATATGTTTCAGTTTCATAATTTCTATAGCAGCTAAGTGTTCCGAGGTCTGTGGCTGAGGACACGACTCATTGCCAGCTGGAAAGACAATAAACAGTGATTGTAAACAGCAGGGTACAGGAGTCTGACTAGCTTCCTTGATAGGCCAAGATAGTTAATTTCTATACCACCCAACAGCCAAAGCTCTCTGGGCAGTTTAAAACACATAAAGATACAGTATAAAATATGGACCACATTAAAACATCATTAAAAGGTTATCATACAAAAATTTAAAACTGAATTAAAACACATATAAAAAACTAAAATAACATAAATGTTAAGACCTCTTAATGCAGGTAGCACATCCTCTGTAAACTAATGAAATGACTTGCAGTAGAAAACAGTTTTAACTTGGTGCCAAAAAGATAATTAAGGTTGATGACAGATAGGCAGGCAGACCTCAGAGCGTTTGGGAAGATGGCAGATGGGACAATTCAGTCCCCCATCTTCCTCCTGGCATAGGTTATCATTCAAAGTGACCAAAGGTGGTTCTGTGCTAGTCTCTGTTAATCTTCCTATGGGATAATAATTGCTTGAAAAGAATAATTGGAACATCTGATTCTGAAATCTTATGATGGTATTCACTCAACTGTTATTTCTGCTTAATTGAGGATGTAGTAGATTCTACCAAACTTTGTTTACAAGCATGTGAGAATACCAGAAAGCAAAGTTATTCTAAAGCCTGCTGCTCAGATTTAAGCTGCAGTTTACTATAAACTGGTGTGCTATAATTTTATATGGAAGCAGTTAAACCACTAATAAAAACTACTAATGTTCTTAAAATTTTCCAGTACTACACATGCATAAAATGCATTCATCTTTACAGCAATCTGTAGTAGTGGCATGATCACACTCATTTTGCAAATTTGAAACCTGGATTAATTAACACAAATCACCTTTGTGTTCACTGTTGGGCATGGCTATGATTATATGTGCACAGGAAATGTGTGAAATTCAGTGTGTGAATGTGAAAATCTTTTAACTTACTATCCCAGAAGATATTCTGGAGTTCTCTTCGCCACCATGCAACTGGCATTAGGCAAACAATTTCATTTTAAGAATGTCACAGGTGCAGTGAGCTTAGCTAGGCAGGGACCATGGCAGAAGAGGAGTGGAGGATTTTGCCTTTTGTGCCCTTTACAGTCCCTCTCTGGATTACTCTGCATACCTGCTCTTTCCCCTGGAAGGAAAGCTCGCATTGGAATCAACAGGTATGCAGGGAAAGTGGCAATTATCTGAAATAGGACTGTGGGAGGAGCAAAGGATAAAAGCCTCCTCCCCAAGCCACATTCCAATGAGAATTTGATCTCATTTTTCCATTAAAAGAAACTATCACACAACTGCTAGTTGTAGGAATAGCATAACACCTACTCTAGATCTGAATTAGGGTAGTTTCACATATTTCATGGCATAAAACTCAGGTTTACCACCACTTCACAGCAGCTGCTGCAGCAGCTCACTGGCAAAGCATAATATTGATTGTCAATATTAATACTGAATTAATAAGCATGCAAACACCTGCATTTTATGAGTGTGTGTTGCATGTATGTAATTACAACCCCCAACCACAAACTGATATCTTCCAGAATTGTAGCTTTCTACCAGAACTCAGTATTATGCAAATATTAGAAATGGATCTATAAACAGCAAAAATGCTAGCCAGCTATTAACATGTTGTAGTGCTATTTATATTCCACATTTAGATTTATATTCCACATTTTCCTACAATCAACTAAAAATGGCTTACATAATTCTCCTTCTCTTCCTGCTCTCAATCCCATCCCCATAACAGAAATCCCATGAGGTAGTTTGAGCTGAGAGTCTGTGACTGGCCTAGAGACATCTAGCTGGCCCCATGGCTGAGCAGGGTCTAGAACCCAGAGTGCTTGTGTCTCAGTCCCATGCTCTTAACCACTACACCACACTGGCTATACCAAGTGTCAGTTTGCCACAGTTATATTACCTATCAACAGCAGAGCTGCATCCATGACAGCTGCTCCATTCAACATAGTAGCCATCAAGATGTCATGGCCAGGACAATCCACAAAAGAGACATGCCTGCCATGCAAGAAAAGAAAGGCAAAGTAAGAAGCACTACTTATAAGAAGGCCAATTTAGCTGAAGTGATTAGAACGTATGATGGTTTAAGGGCATGCAATAACTACCCATCAAAGCAAATGTACAAAATACAGGTAGGAACTTGAATATCACATTAATTTATTTTTGAAGAGATGGCAGCATTCAAATAGTAGTTCCTTCACTGTACAGGTTTAAATGCTCAGTCATATTCTTTCTGCTTACTTCTAAATTAATACAAGATGGCAGAGCTGGAGAACTCCAACTGCATTTGGTGGAGCTTACCCTTTAAAGATAATAATTTTAATCAATTTAATAATTCCCAAATAAAACAAACTCAGGAGTATCTGCAATATATTTGATTGAGGCTATGAGCTGCAAACCTAGTGCCTCAGTCTTTGCACCCACTGAAAATGAATAGCAGATGATTTGGAGAAATGTGAAAATATTATAGAACAGCTATTGAGTCCCTTCTGACTTTCACTCATTTATCAATTCCAGCATTCCCTGTTCATTCTTTGGAGCAAGCAGTTCTGAAGTTATTCTTTCATGCAGGGAAATCTGGAGGCATGAAACACATACTTGTACTACTCCCATTTCTGCATTCATGGAAAAGGTTGATATGAGACTCTCTGCATTCACCTCCTTGTCAAGAGATGAATGGACTAAAACTGAAGTTACACAAACTTCTTTCTGCTTGTGCAGGGGGAGCTTCCTTCCTCCAAAGTAGTACTGTTGGATTGCAGGCAGCTGCAGGGCAGTAAGTAAATCAATCCACCAGTGATTTTGACCAAAGAACACTGTTAGGGACAACTTCTCAATCCTACCAATCTCCCCAAAATGGCTATGGCAGAGTATCAGAAATCCATAAGAGAAAGCAACAGGCCAATCAGATAACATCTCTCTCCTCTTTAAGCACATAGAGGAGTAAGCAACTCCATTAGACTTCTCCAACATTCCCCGCCTGTTCGGACAGTAGCTGAGCCAAACATATTGCATGCATGTGTGCAGTTCAACACATACCTCTGCTGTTCAGGGTGCAGTGTAAACATGTAGTGGATATAAATCCAATGAAAACAGCTATGTATCAAAATCAGGTATTTGAACTATGAACTATATTTAAATACCCACACCAAAAGTTAAAAACAAAAGTATGGACAAACACTAAAGTATTACTATGGAACTAGTCATGTCACCTGACTAATTTAAAATTTCCTTTGGTCCCAGAAATATCCGTAGGGAATTCATCAGGTGTACTACTACCACATGATCGGTAACACTCTGGTCGAGAACAACTTGGATCATCAAGTTTGTATATCTGCAAAGAAAAGTAAAAATGAACATTTATATTAAATAATCAAAAATGGATGGTCCAAATCTGAAGATGCAGTGTATTATTTATTTAAAGCTTTTATATACCGTCCTTCACTAAAAGTCCCAGGACAGTAGTACAATAAAATAAAAATACAGCATCAGACAACAGATTCAAATAAAACCCCATTAGATGGTGTTAGATATATGGTAGCAACAAACCTTAGCATTGGCATAACCCAGCTTGATAGTGATATTTCTTTCCAGTTCATTTTTGAATCTGACAGTATGAACTCCAGAAATAGCTTTAACTACTGTTGATTTTCCATGAGCTACATGACCAATTGTACCTGAATTTTAAAAACAAAGGTTTGTTAATTTCACAGAAATCCTCTACAGACTAAAAATACATAGTTTAATTTGGAGTCCTGCACTGCTCAGGGTGTCAGACCCATTGGCCTTACTGGCCCCTTCCAACTCTAACTATTCTATAATTCTATGATTAAACCTTCACCAATTGTCTTAAGACCCATTGTAGTTAATCAAGCTATATTCCTGCCTCTGAACTAGTAACAGACCAATAACAGATTTATTTGTGCAAAGCTCGGCTAATATGTTTGTAACAGATTACCAGACACTTATATCCTGTTTGCAGGCTTCCCATAGGCAGCTGGTTGGCCACTGTGTGAGCAGAATGCTGGATAAGATAGGTCTTCAGTCTGATTCAGCAAGGTTGTTATGTTCTATTTAACCTGCTAAAACAGCTCTTCCAATTCTAAGTTATAGTCTCTATGTAGCAAGCCTTGCCTCCCATTGCATTAAATAGAGGAAGGGCATCACCAAATAGAGGAAAAAACACAGGAACTTGAAGCTGGAAGTATGAGGCTACAGAATGCTGTAGGTCAACTCTTGTATATTTCATTACTGACTTTCCTGACTGCTCTGAAAATGTTTACAATACTTGGAGGTATCTCACTATGAACAGCAAAATTAAGCTAGAATACAAAGCTCCACAAAGGTGGTCCACAGACAGCTTAGATGTGCAATATTCAAAACAGCAGACTCATAGGCTACATTGCAAACTTCTCACAAAACTGCAAACAAAGCTGACAAAACTCTCTCTTATAATTTGACATCGTATGGGTCGCCTTTTCAGAGAAAACATTAAAAACATCTATTAGTCCTTGGTTACATTCAGAGTAAAGTGATTATCTAGCGAGCCATCATGGTATATTCTTTTTTCCTTTATGCTATTCATAGTAGCCTCATACCAAATGACTAACTCTGGCACAGTGAACCAAAAACAGAAAAAGGCAGCCTGGGAATGCCCACAGAGGTAAAATACAACCTAGGAAACAAATTACATTGGACACTGCCTAGAAAAAGGGCATCACCAAAAAGAGAGATCAAAATAAGAACCAAGGTGGTATGTATAGAAGGGAAACTAATGAAGAATATTTACTGGGAATGCAATGTAACCCAGGAAAGGAATTCTCCATTTGTGCAATACTGAACCTGTGAAAGAGGCAGTTGGGAGGATTAGTTTAGTGGCAAATTAAAATAAATGGGGGAAAACTGCTATGAATGTATACATCCCCAGGAGGAATATATTTGGAGAAGTTTAACAGTAAAGCCTCTATTGGCAGATGTAAACAAGACAGACATAACTTCATTGTATTATTTAAGATGGAGCAAAGGAAGGCTAGTATTCTGATTTGTGGCCTAATTAATGAACAATGACTACATGCAAAGTGACAGCGATGTCCTATTAAAACCAATAAGCACACCTAACTTTGATCAAGGCTTTCAATCTGGGAGACCAGAATACTTACAGCACTTTCTAAGGGGCCTTCACTGAGATCAAGCAGCATACAATAGTTACCTTTCAACTGCCTTCAGTTAAATTTGTCATAACTTACCTATATTAATAGTAGCTTGTCTACTGATGACTTCTGGTGACAGTGGTGTCAACTTGGTAACATCCTGCAGGGAACAGAACCTCAGTGACTTTCATAGACTTGCAAAGGAGCATATTACACATATTTGCTCAAATAGCTCCAATTGTTTATAATAGTTATTTGCTTCCAAAATGCAAAAATAAACAAAAATTAAAACTTGAAAAACAGCAAACATAAAAGTATTCAGAAGTAAGGGTAACAGTCTGTCAGTTTACTATTCCTGATCCTGTATTTAAGCCTTCTGTTTCTCAAAAAGTCTAATCTCCTGACATGGTATCCTAGTATAGATGTCCCCAGGTGCCTTCAGGATGTGGCACCTGCACTATGCCACATCCTGAATGCTATGATTGCGCTATGATTTTCATCATTCCAAACTACCATAGACAATCTACCCACTGAAAAAATCCTAGGGACTTGACTGGCTCCCACTGCCATCTGAGTGTCTCTTCTAGTGCTGGAAGAAGCAGGAAGGGGGGCTAAAATGATGAGGGGCAGGGTGACAAGTCTCTGTGGCCATACCCACTTATGTTACTTGGCTTGCAAAGAAAATGGCAGGTAAGTCATCTGCCCTACCACCCAAATGACACTCTTCAGCTCTGCCATATTGTTTCCCACAGTACAAAGGGTTTTATAGGCCTTTTATTATTGTCCTGAAACAAATATTGTGAAGGCACTAGTTCCTATTAATCAAGTAAGAAACTGAAGACTGAAAAAAACGAAGCCCACTTAAGTAGTCTTTTACAACCAGTACAGAAATAAAATGGTATCAAAATCACATGTCCAACTGATGCATACAGCATTCTCTTCATGTCATTCTTGTTGTTTTGCCTCTGCTAAAAGAAGCAGCATGGTTTAAGTATTAGCAGCATGGTTTCATGTGCAGAGCAACAATAAACCTCCTCATATATTTAAAGTCTCTATACCTTCCCCATCCCCATGATTTCCTATCACCTTTCCTGTTGGTCATGCTATTGCAAGAAAGAGGAAAAGGAAAAGGAAACATCCACTGTTTAGATAATCATGTGACACCAAAATATGGAAAGTGGCTATATCATTCCTCCCTTTTGGCTGCAGGAAGGTCATGAACACGAATCTTAAGGTGCTTGGCGTGTTGCCTAATATCCGCGCTTACATACACTGAAGTCAACCTGTTCGGAAGCAGGGGGGAAACAACAAAGCGTGCTACAGACACAACCATTATCATCGGATTCTCAGTCTACCACTTCCCTGCAAAAGTGTTTGGCCTTCATCCTATCAAAAAGCCTCTAACTTTGGACCTAATTACGCGTGAAGAAGAAAGACGGGGCGGAAAACAGCGGCCAGGCCGAAGCTCAGTAAATTCCACCATTGCCGTCCACCGCTTCGGCTGCCCGGCAAAGGCTAGACTAACTCAGTTTTCTGAGATGCTGCACCCTTTATCTTACGCGCACCCACCAACTCTACGTGCAGTCCCTCCCCAAGACCACGTTCTCACCAAGCTACTCAAGTCCTGCCGGGAGAGGTGCGGCTGCCCCAGAGTCACTCCCGCTTCATCCCCCGCCATCTTGCCCGAAAGGAAGTTAGGAGTCCTCCGACTCTGCCTGACCCCTCGCTACAGGACAAAGCACTAGCCCTGGCGCCGACCCCAGCGCCACGAGACGTCAAAAGCACCTAAGAATTTAATTTCACCCCGTCGCTTCTCTAGGTTAGGTGCGTGTCTTCACCGAAGGTCGGAATCGGCTCAGGCGAGGACAGGGCAGCCCTTGAAGGACCCCGGGCCTGGCTGATGCAACCGGCACTTGTGAGGAAAGGCGTGACTGTGTTAGACCTGGGGAGAGGAAGTAGGCGGTGCCTGTTGTGACTGAATCGGAAGTGTTGCGAGCAGAGGCAATGCCGATTGGACAAGCTGTCTGTCGAAGGATCAAAGGCAGACGCGGTTCGGCTGTTAACAAGCAACTGTCCACTCTGATGATATTAAACGTGCGCGTAAGGAACGCTGCTTAATATTGTTGAGGTGCTGAGATAGCCCTTTAAGATTGTATAAATATGCCAGTTGTACTGAAGGTTACCACGTCTAGTCTGCCTGGACCTTTGGCCTTCATAGTTGGTGAGTTCAATTAGAACATCTGCTGGTCAAAGTAATTAATATGTTTCATTAGAGGACGAAGAGCCGTTCAGAGCCATCCCTGTCAAATTCCTGCATGATATAGTCAATACTGTATCAGATATGCTGAATTCCAGTATGTTTCTGAGCTCATTTTGAAGTACTGGTGCTGTCTTTTGAAACTTGTTTCACAGCAGGCCTCTTCCTCTAGTATCGTGCATGCTAACTTTGGCTATCGAATCAGGAGTCCCTTTGCATAACTCCTCCAAATGAAGTAAGAATAGTTATGGCCAAAACCAGGGACTTTATATCTGTTGCCTCCTGTTTGTGAAACAATTCTCCATAAAAGTGCAGAGCATTTCCTCCTCAATAACGTTTAGGACAGTCTGCAAGGTACAGCTTTGAGCTGTTAGTACAGTCTTCCCAAATCTGGTGCCCTCTGGATATTTGGACTTCAACTCCCATCAGCCCAGCCAGCAAGGCCACTTGTCAGAGAAGGCATGGAGTTGTAGTGCAAAACATCCAGCAAGTATCAGTTTGGGGTTGACTGCTCTAATCTTCCTGCCTGTTGTTGTTGCTTTTTTCTGAATATTTTATTTCCTTTGATTTGTGCAATATTTTAATACGTTTTAACAAGTAATGGAAACTGTTTTGAGTTTGAAGAGAAATGTATTAAATTAAAAAGCATTGTGCTAGCAATGTTGGTTTACTATTTATACAGTTCAGTCTGGACTGTTTTTATGCAAGAGAATAACTAGACATAATTCAGACATGGACTGAACAATCTTGCACCCCAGTTATGCTGGGAAGAATGTTAATGTTCCTGTGATGTCTGCACAATTTCCAGTCCTACAACACAAGGGGAAGAAGACAGTTGTCCACTCAGTGCTCAAGGCAACACCACCAGGACCTGTTAAGCATGGACTGTTGTGATGATGACACTCCCATGCCAGTCAAACACAAAAAGAGTCATTGTACCGACACATTCCAAGGGCAGATTTCTGACACTCACATAGCTATGGCCCAGCTAAGCACTCTCTGTTCTATGAGCTCCTGTGTCATAGGAGCTGACCCCCACTGTTTGCAAGTACTGTTTCGACTACAGTGTACAAAGGGAAGAAAGGTGCTACACACCACAGCACCCAAATAGCTAACCTGACCCCCAATCCTCCTGGGACAAGGGTTCTGGACTTACTGAAAGAGAAAAAGAGCAGCTCAGATTTGATAAGAGTGGTTCCAAGCTCAAATCCACCAAAAAGAAGAAAAAGCCAAGGTTTGGAATAAATCTGTAGGGTTTGGAATAAATCTGCCCCTCCATTGTGATGTATATGCTCTATGAATACCTGGTGCTCCATTTTGGTTACTCTGCTCATGGAGCTTTGCTAACAAAACATATATACCCATGTAGTGGGTATCTAGCAGACTGTCTTCCCTGTTATATATCCAGCTGTCATGTAAGAACCAGTGTGGTGTAGTGGTTAAGAGCTGGGACTAGGACTCAGGCAACCTGGGTTCTAGTCCCCCCCTTGACCATTGAACCAACTGGGTGACTTTGGGTTATTCACAGGTTCATAGCCCAACCTACCTCACAGGGTTGTTGTGGGGATAAGATTGAGAACAGGAGAATTATATAAGCTGCTTTGAGTTTGTAAGAAAAAAGTGGGGTAAATAAATGAAACAATAGTTGTAGGAAGTCTTGTGGGTCATTTAAAAATGAATGGAATGCTGCTGCATAATAAGTTAGTGGCAGGCCTTCTCTGTAGCTGCACTCACCTTTTGTAAAACCCTCCCCTGTGCAGTTGGGAAGAAGAAAATGTGACATGTACTTGTATACCCAGGCTTTCCCTGGCTTATAATTAAATTAATCATATTGTTATATTTTTTTCTGCTCATATCTTGATCTGTATTCTTGTAACTGGAATTTTTAATATTGCATTTAATTGTATGTTAAATGTATGTGAACTGCTTAGGGATTTTATTATATTTATATTTGATATATTTATATCAAAAATAAAATTGTGTTGTACTGCTGTATTTGACCAATTTTACCAGTTTATCTTCCATGTCAGTGGCTTATTTTGTATTTTGTAGCACAATGGGGTTATGCCTCAGCATATCTCAAGATCTTTCTATCCTAAGACTGCAATCCTGTACATATTTGCTTGGGAGCATTTCAGTCACCTCACCATTAACTAAAAGCTTGAACATTTTCATACCTAAAGAGTTTCAAAGGTAGCTCCAGAGTGAAATAGATGAGTTGGAACTGATTTAGATTTTTTATTGCCTCTTTTTAGCAGTTTTCTGGCAGTATTTATTTTGATTTGCCAATTCATGATCAGTCGGGTGTAGCATATATACTATGACTGAATGATTTAGTTTTACTATTTTTGCTCTGCATAATCTAAAAAAATTCAACCTCATTACAACTCTCTTTCATGGCATGTAGCGCTATCCACTGACATTACCACTTTATGCATCTCAGTAAATGACCTCAAACTGTGCAACATCTCAACAATTTATTAGTAGTTAACAGTGCAACTGTATGGTTATTTTTCTGCATAGCATAGGATAGGCTGTGGTCCCAGCTTTAACCTGAGAAATGTATTCCAAAATCAGAGGTAGATTTCCAATGGTGGAGTGCCATCCCTCTGCCCTGCACCACTGTAACTCCAAAGTTGCAAATGTGACTTCAGAGCAGGCACAGGGGGCATTCTGGAGATAGGGAAGAAGTAGTGAGGCTTCCTGGCAATGCCTCAGCCCATTCTCCTTTCAAGCACAGGAAAAAGACATCAACTGTTTCTGTCTTCTTCAACACAGTCTTGATTGGATGCTCATTATCTTCTGAACTTGGAGAGTAATGTGCAAGCACATTGGTTTCCTAAGTAGCCATAATGCTCCTTGTGTTTACTGCAACAGCCTAATACAAATATTCACTGTTTAGAGCTTAATCAAATCATCCTATGAATGTTTGTTCAAAAATAAGGCTCAATTATATTTAGGGTGCAACCCTAGGCATGTTTAGATAGGAAAAAAGGGTCTCCCACTGGTTGAGTTACAAGCCTTTTTTTCTGTCAGACATGCATAGTATTACATCTTTAGTGGTCTGTTCTCCCAGGTACATTCCATATCATTGGATCTAGGTTCTAGTCCCCACACAAAGCCACGACGCTCAGTAGATGTCTTTGGGTCAGTCCCTAACTGTCTGCTTAGCCTAGCTCACTGGGTTGTTCTGAGGATAAAAGGAAGAGGTGATCTATGTAAACATTCTCAAATACATTGCAAGCAGGAAAAGGGTAGGGTATAAATGTAATCATAAAAATACAATAATAAACAAATATGAGATTATAATTCCAGAACAGACATCACTAACAAAGACTGATAAATTGGAGTATATTTTGTGTACTCATGAAAGTTTGTTTTAAACAAGTCACAGTCTCCTCCAGTCATTACATGAGGGAAGAATATAGTCATCATTTGTGCAATATTTATGGTTTACTGCATGAAGAATTAAATGATCTAGACATTTTAAGATGCATAGAACAGGTGTGTCTCTGCAAGCTGCTTGGATGCAAGATTGCCTAGGAATCATATGCAAGTTTCTTTGCACTCTTACAAGGAACAGTAGGATATAAACATAATAAATGTGCCATGTTATTGCAGCAGTGTATTTTAATTACGTTGGATTTACTTGGTATGCCTCAGGCACAAATTAGCCATCAACTTTATTGGGTGACCTATGCCATTCTTTATTTCAAGTCTATCCTACCCCACAGGATTGTTATGCTGGTAAAATCGGGATAACATGCCCTCCAGAACTCCTTGGAGGAAGAGCTAAATTTATGTGCAGTCAAGAAATATGCATACATCTCCAACATCTTCAGCACCCTTACAAACTACAATTCCCAGGATTCTTTGGAGAGGAAACTATGGCCGTTGAACTGGCATATAACTGATTTACGTTTCTACTGTAAATATTTCAAAAAAGCAAGTATTGGGCAGAGCTGCAAATGCACTTCCCGAAATATATGCACATTCAATGAAGCTAGACGAAGAGGCGGCTTGTTTGGTTTACTGCATGAACTAGAGCGAACGGGAACGAATGAAAGCAAGGCGAGGCAGGTTTTACAGCCTTGAAGGCAGGAAAAAGAAATGAGCCCGCCGAGGCAGATTTGGTGAGGGGAGACGGCGTGTGGGAGGCTGACGCGATTCCGCCGGGGCAAGCCGTGAATGGGAGCCGCGCTGTGAATGGGAGCCGAGGCGGGAGGGCGTTGCGTTGTGTGCGGGGCGGGCGGCTTTTATGAGGCAGCGGCGGCGAGCGGCCAATGGAGCGGCCCCCGGGAGGGCGGCGGCAGCCTCAGCAAGAGCGGCAACTCCGTATTCACAGAGGTTCCTCTCCTCCCCCAGGCGCGTTCCTTCGCTTTTCCTACAGGTGGCGGCGGCGGAAGTGACGGTCAGTGTGGGGTGCTTGGCTTTGGGGGAAGATGGCGACTGTGGCAGTGCTAGGCGGTGAGGAAGGTAAACAACTGTGAGGAGGAAGGGAGAGGCAGGGACTCTGGGAGGGGGGCGAAGTAGGGGCCGGCGAAAGCCGGTGCCCGGGCAGTGCCGCCGAAAGAGGCCTCCCAGACGCAGGCGTACACAGGAGGCGAGGCGGGAGCTCAGGCGCGGCACCTCAGTCACCACATCCCCCACTTCGGTCCCACTGTGAGACTCTCCTCCTCTGTCTTTATGTTACCTAGAGAGCCCCCTCTCCGCAGGTTCAGCGGGAAGAACTGTGTCTTCAGTGCTGCTGAAAGGTAGGTGAAGCTGGTCGAGGGCCGTCCTTATCCCTTGTCTTTCTTCCCCTCCCTTTTTTATCTCTCTGTCTTTGCCACTTTTCCAGTCCTACATGGGATATGCTCCTTTCTCCATTTTCTTTCATACATTCTCCTCCATCATGTTTGGGCCAAAAGGGAGGCATCAACAGAAGTACTCTATAGCTCCCAGTTTTGAAGGTGCAATTATGTTAGCTTAGGAAGAGGGCAGCATCTTGGGTGAGACTTCCAGGAGACTGAAGGTGCTGTGGCTAGATAGAGTTGAAAATGCCATAATAGATCCTAACATCACAAGTTAAGGATTTTTTTAGCTATTCCTGTTATGAATCAGGAAGTTGTGTAATACTGCTTGGAGTCAGTAATAAATTGTGTCCTCTTAAATGTTTTAGTATTTCTAAAGAGAGTGGTATGGTGAAGCTGTGTCTCCTTGTTTCTGGTTTCTCAGAAAAATCAACTATGATGAACATGGGGAAGAAGATTGGCGTTTGTCCTGGCCTTGTGTGTGAGCATACTAGCGATGGTTCCAGGAACACAGCAGTCTGAAGTCTTCAGTATTTAAAATGCACATGGTAGGGACAATAGTATTTCACCAAATGTAGAGTTGTATCTCCATGTAGCCATTCATAAGTCCTATTCATTTCAATGGATCTGCTGCAGTAGGACTAACATAGGATACAACATTTGCTTTAAATTCATCCCTATCCATGTTTTGGTCCTAATTTGCATGAGGTACTCTGGTGTAACTTCTTTCTGTTTCCCCTTTTGTGGAGGATAATATTATAAAATGTCTGAAAGTTTCTTTTAAGTCAGGATTATGCTAAAAGAATTACTGGGCATTTATTATTGGTGGGCTTATGTCTACTACCAGGTGAATTGGAATGACTGATGTACTTCCAGTTGTTCCTTTGCTGTGATACCATGACCCACTGAAGACCTGATATGCAGATGTCTGTAAGACTGGCAGCTACCTAACATGATCATTGGTATTATTACTGCCTTGGACTCCTTCAGGGAAATGGTGGGATGTAAATGTTATAAACAAATACTTTTATTAATTAAAATTAGACCTGTTACATGATTAAATGCATCTTTAAACAATCATTTTGAAGGGAGAAAATTGTTTTGAGTTTATGTATGTTTAGACCATCTGAGAAGATGCATTCTCTTGTGTGAGAGAAGGATTCTTTTCTGATGCGACACTTGCCATTTACCACTCTTCTAATTATTTATAGTAAAAAGGGGGGGGGCGGGATTGGTGAATTAATCAGGACTACCTTCTTGGTCAATAAAAATATCTAAGTTATTAATCTTATTAATTAAATGGTGCATAGCATAAATGTAGCAAACTGCCCAGAGTTAATATAAGATAACCATTTATTTATTCAATTTGACTTGTAAGATAAATATTACAACTTTTTGTATAGAATCTGTTTGAAATATAATAATTTTATCTTAATTAAACTGTAAGCTTCAGTTGCTGAAGGCTAGATAGATATTTAAGATGCATCACACTAGACCAAATCTAACACTGTTTACTATACAGTATCTCTGGCTATATTGCACTTTGACAGAAATACTAAATGGATTACCAATGCTTGACAAAGAAAGCGCTTGAAGTCTGATCTTCATTGACATTCTACTTAAATATTGTAGAGGCTAACTTGCTCTAATAAATGTTCCTGCCCTTAATCTAAATATTCAATTATCAAAGCTATTATAACAAAAATGTTTTATATACAGATTGCTCATTGTATAATAGAAGCATGAAATTCCGGCTCAAGTGCAAAGTTTTTCAGACTAAATGAAATAACCTATAGGACCAATCTGAATCAGGTGCTTTTTTCAGATACGGTCCTTTCCCAAAATTGCCGCTTTGAATAATTTTGTTGTAGAAACTGCTAAAAACAGAAGCAAGAAATACAATGATCAGTCCTAATATCTAATATCAGCCTGACTAAGACTGTAGAGTAACAGGCATGTATTCTTGTTTTTTTCATGAATTCTTCAGCCTATGGTTTCATCAATGACATTGATATACATATTGCAATTCATTTTCTGAAATAGGAACAGTTTTAGAAGATTACAATAAATCTGAAAGTGTAGAGGAATAATCTATTATAGTTTCCCCTACCATATTGATTTTAACTCCATAGTGATAGGAATAGAAGTATCTGTATACACCATTGTTTGCACCTATGAATAGCCTGGTATATGGTATGCTGTTGTAAACCTGCTGCCATCAGTAGAATGTGTTTACAATCTGTGCTACAAAACCAGCAATTTCTTCTGTTCATTTAATCTTATGTTTGCACATTGGTATAATGCAGCAGTAGTGTTGCCCTTGACTGTATGAAAGAATGGCAATATTTTGTTCTTCTACCACTAGTTGCTAAAAAGATATCTGGAAACAAATGTCAAGTGGCAGAAAACAATAGGGTGCTTATGCCGACATCAATTCACTCCTGTCCCACCTATTCACTTACTCAAGCAGTGGGTCCTGCTGATTCTATTGTACAAGCAGAATTCATTCCTTATATGTGGGAGCTTTAGAGCTTCCTAGAGGAAGCCACCAAATAAGCAGAAATGTTCATTTCTTGAAGGAGGCAGGTTGGTAGAGCTCCTATACACAAGTAGTTCCACTTGTTTTGGGTTGCACTAGAAGTCTTGTCCCACAGGTGTGTATGTGTGGGGAAGGGCATTTTTATAATGGACATGGTAGGATGTAAGACAGTTAGTCAGGGTGCAAGTGCTCTGTTGGGATTCTGCCCTATGACTAGAAAAACAGAATCAACAGTCCTGATTAGAATTCTTGAACAGCTAATAGTGCTATCTTTTATGGTGCATTACTCATTCTTTCAAAGACCTGAAAAAATAACAAAAAATCCATTTTAAATAGTAGTAAGGGAACCAAGATACCACTGGACCAAAATTGGCTTCATTCACACACATAGTCCATATAGAGCATTATTATGGAGACCTTCATGTCAAAATCACTACTTTTCTGGGATTTTTGAAAGGGATATATACACCATTTTCAGGTCCAGGGTATAGGCAGCAAGTATCATTGGCCAGAGCACAAGAACCAGGGGTGATGGAAGCAGATGGAAGTATCAGCATGATGCAGAGGTAAAATCAGGAACAAGCAAGGGCAGGCGCAAAGGCAAAAGCAATAAAAAGCAAGGCCAGATACTGACAAAGCTTGTCAAAATGACTATTACAGAAGTGAAGGCAGAGTCAGGAACAGGCAAGGCATAGCAGAACCAAAGTCAAAGGCAGGAGCAGACAAGGATCAGATACCCAGCAAGGCATAGTAGGAACAGGGACAAAGACAAGGATTAGATACCTGACAAGGTGGGGTCAGATCAGAGGTAAGGGCAGCACTGGGATCAGTCAGGGATCAGGGCACAGAAAACAAGGCAGAGCTGGACCACAGTACAGTACAGCCACCACAAAGGCCCTTATCGCTTCAACCTTCTGAAGCTCCAAACTGTGCCACTTATTTCACAGGCTCCAGTTCTTGCAAGTACCTGCAGGACTGATCCTGCAGGCACTTGCAGGACGAACCCATGCCACTGTTCACCATCATGTCACCAGAAGAAGCTGCATCAACGCTTCAGATCCTGACCCTAGTTTTAAAAGGAAGCCTGAATTTTGACAGCTAGCTGACAAAACTCTGTTGAAGTAGGTGAGGTGGCTCACAGGTTTTCATTTTCCTGAGCACCCAGAGTGTTGGAAAAGAATGGAAAAGGTTAAGAACACCAAGAAGAGACAGGTCCAAGCTTTAAAATTAGATGATTTCACAAGGGGAAGGGATTGATGTAGAGGGCACCTGCTTTTACCAGCATAGATGTTTTAACAGCCTTATTTCCGGTCGGCAGCTTGCCGTTTGGCAACAGGCAGGAGAAGGCAAAGCAACAAATTACCTTTTTTGTTCCCTTTTCATTAATGTTCCTGGATGGTGTCTCCTGCACTTTGATATGAGATGCTTCTCAGGAGATAAGAGGCAAGAGTTTCATTTCACTCATCCACACGTGTTACAAGCAACAGCAGTCTCAGTGGGGGAGAACTGTGTTGAGTGCAAAAGGGCTCACAGTTGGCAATGGGAGGACTGAGCCAGAGATGGTCACTCTGAAGTGGCACTAGGGTGTTTGGTGGATCAGCTGTCACTGGTGGTGGTCCAGCAAGAGTTTTTTTTTTTTTTTGCCATACCTGCCAAGCAGCTCATCACCATTTCCCTTGGCTCATGTTGGGATTGGTTGTCCCGGTTTAGGTGACAGAAAAATTCATCTGTGTCCAGAAACCCCTATTTTAAGCCATGGGCTTGCAGGATGGCTTGTTGCCCACAAACAGGCCATCTTGTGCGAAGTAGTCCTGGTTCACATGACAGATAACCCACTATGGCTATTTACTCACCGTGGGTTATTGTATTTTGCAAAGCCAGTCCATGTGTGCCTTTCAGATTCTGCTTATATTACAAAATAGTCATGTTAAGAAAGTTAACAGTTCTCTTTTTCTTAATTCTCAAGAAGGGGTACTAGTTGGTTGGTAGTTGCACTAAAGCAATACTTCTAATATGTGCATCTGTATCTTTATTCTGTTTCATAATTTGCATTTACTTTTAAAGTCTGCACCAGTCTGTGTTGTAAGGAAAGTAACTAAGTTATTTGCCAAGTCATAATCATCAATAACATTTGTATTGATAGTGGAGTAAGTGTCAGTCTGTTTCTGCAAAAACAAATGCTTCATCACAGACTTCAAACTGATAAAACAGATGGCACTCATATGTGAAAAAATCTTTGCGGTCTCTTGATTGTAACTGGTGACCCTTCACCAGTTATATGAAGAAGTTATCTAAATTTTACTCTTTATAACAGATAGCAGGAAACAGTTGTTTTTCAAAATATTTAAAACTGTTCTTATTGCATACATTTTTGTTGTCTTTACATCATCATCATCCTGGATTATGATAATATCAACTTCAAGAATTATCTGCCTTTTACTGTCTCCTGAAAAAAGGCCTACATCTAGAGAAGAAATAATGATTGCCTTTATCCCACTATGGAAATAGGCCATTTGAATATATTCTGATCATTATAGTGGGGTATTCAAAAACACTGGGAAATCAACCAAAAACCAATATTAGGGAGAGTACATGTAGGTTAAGGGTTTATGAAATACATTTACATATTCTTTATTTCTTTTTTATGAGATGGCTGTACACATCGTCAAAAAGCCAGTGTAGCAACAATTTTTGATGATCCTTTTATTTCACCAGGGCTGAAATCTAACTTTCTAATTTAAAAATTACAGCAACATACTTTAAACCAGAATGCTAATTGTGGCATGCTCCACCCCCAGTTATTTTGTAGCATTGCCTTCCTGTTGGCTTGATGTGTGTTTTGTATGTGCATTTCACTGGAACACAGAAAGCAGCAGCTATCAGTGGCTGGACTTGTAGCATCATGCCAAACCATAGTTTAGTCCAGGCGTGGGAAACCTCATTTGGCTTGAGGAATGAACTTAATTTCAGTGAGGTTCTTGAGAGCTACATTCCACTGGTGGGTGAGGCTTGAAGGCAAGAAGTCTGGGGCCAAAAATGCAGAAGGATTTTTTTAAAGTGCCAGCTTATTTTAATTTAAAGCTCTTGTACCTAATAACTAAACTTTTGAAGAGGCATTGCAGTCTTTTAAAATGAGGGAAAATTGAGAAAAACTGGGAAACTACTGAATGATTGGTGGTTGCATGGAATGGACATGATGGCCTTCTGAAGAACCCCAGAGGGCCAGATTTGGGTCTGAAGTTGCTCATCACTGTTTCATTGCTACAGACACAAGTCTAGGTGAGCTTTTGTTTCATGTTTTCCATCCTCCCCTGCATTGTGCTTCTGCTTTCAAATACTAGGGTGTTATCATGGCTGAAAATTTAATGGTTAATTTTAACTATGGCTTGCAATCCTAGGTTGTTTGGTTAATCCAAAGTTAAAACTAGCCAGTTTTTTGTTCAGACATAGCAGCAAACTTCAGTTAGATGAAAACAGAAGCAAATGCTTCTGATCTCTTCATGGCTATGCTAGAAGGGAGCATGTGTGTGAATTTAAGTTGAGGTACGAGTTCTGTCCCAGAGATTGTCCTTAAGTTGAATTTGTATGCAAGTGGGATCCCATACATAAAAAAATAAAACACCTGAGAAACACTAAGACATCTCAAACACAATACAGCATTATAATCATGATAATAATACAGTAATAATAAAGTAATTACAGGTACTGGAGAGAGAGAGAATCCGTTTGTTGAATGACTAATGCCTAATACTTTCCAATGACTGATGGCATCTCACCTGTCTCTGATCTCTGTAGTTTAGATTGTGGTTTTTTTTCTTCAATGCATCACCTACACTTGCATCGGATTTATGCTTTGGAGGCATAGTTACAAACCAAGTACAGTGGACAGTTACAGAAGGCAACACTAACTTCACATGATCCAAAACACACTGGCTAGGATATTGTAGTTCCACCACCACCGGCTAGTTTCGACTTTGCCTCTTTTCCTCTCCTCCTGCCCTTCCTTCTTTCCTGTTATTCCCTTCCTTCCTTTCCTTGGTGCTTGTAGGTGCTCACTTTCTGCCTGCCACTTGTGGATGCCTGCTTGTCACTTGAGGATGAGGCAGGACTCCTGGGTTTGCTTGTTCATAAGTAGGGGTTGTTCTTGGGCATTTGTAACCAGGGGACTGGGTGTATATTGTTCAGTATTATATCCAAATGAGGCCAATGTATGAGCATGTCTTACTTTAGTTATGAGAGAAAAGTGCAAGTAGGAATGATCTATGTCAGATTTATCCCCCCCCCCCTTTTTTTTAGTAAAACATTCATCCAGCAACCAATTGCCTTGGAGTTTGTAAATTGTCATTCCTTTGTAAAGTGACCAAATGCAGACATGGCCTAATTCACATGTAAGAATAACCCAGAGTATGGGTTATCATTGACTTGTGGTGTGGTTGTTATGTTTGAAACCTGAACTGTGGTTTAATCATGGGTTGTTAATTATGGAGAATCCAAGTATAGAACCCATTGTTTGTTGTTGGATCTTTTGGGGTTATGTGAGGGTTACTTAACTATAACCCATGTTTACCAGTTTTATACAACACAGCAATCCCTGAGCATAGATTGAATATGGAAAATAGTGGCAGCACATGCCATAGTCTCACTGCTTCACTGTGGGTTGATGAGTTATGGTGGGCTGTCATGTCAGGCTAACTGGCCCTTTATATATCTCAAACATTGAATTGTCTTTGCCATTTGGATTCTCTGTCTTAGAATTTTTGAATGATCTACATCAGAGTAAAAGTGACAAATGGAAAGTATAATGAAATACTAATTGATATCTCACACATCCATGGGTTGTATATAGTGACTTTATAAATCAGCTGAGAGGTCCTCTTCCAAATTAGACTAAATTCAGATTTGTCTTGTACTTTATTTTGATCAGCATGATGTGACAGACTTCATATTTGATTCAAGTGTCATGCTTAGGCAGATAGTGTGTACTGAATAGAAGTTCTTATAAAGGTAATAAGAATTGCCTACTATTAGAAGAAAACTGAGGAAAACTATGTTTTCTTATGCATTGAGAAAGTTATAGGTGTAGGTGGCATAACAGTGGGTTTATTGTAGCATTTGAGACTCTTCTGATTGGGCAAGATTGTTAAGTCATCTTGACTGAAATAGCAAAAGTATAATTGGTTGCTTTTGCTACATATAAGTACAGGGTGCGGCAGAAATACCTCCCACATTTTAACGGTTAAAAAAAGGAAAAAGAAACTACATTTATTAAAAATTAATTTCACTTTTGTTTAAACAAAGGGTTACAGTTTTTATTCATTTGGTTTTAAAAATTACATCCTCCAAGTGGTGACCTCTTTTCACTATACACTGTTGTAGACGATTTCTGAAGTTTTCCATCACTCTAAGAGTCATTCCAGGCGGTATTTCTGCAATCTTTTGCTGAATAGCATCCTTTAATTCTTCAATGGTACCCGGTCGATGTTTGTAGACCTCTGCTTTCAAGTAATCCCAGAGAAAAAAAATCACAGGGGTTGAGATCGGGCGAGCGTGCAGGCCATTCAATGTCACTGCATAAGGAAATCAAATGTCCTAGAAACATTTCCCTCAGAGCTTCCATTGATCTTCTTGCTGTGTGCGCGGTGGTTCCATCTTGCTGAAACCACACATCCTGATTGCGAAGGTCATTTACTTTTGGTTCCAGAAATGTCTGCAGCATCTCTACATACCGGTCAGATGTTACTGTAACCGAGTGGTTTCTCTCCTCAAAAAAATAGGGTTCCCATATACCTGAGTTCGAAACTGCGCACCATACCATCACTCATTCACTGTGTAGAGGTCTTTCATGAAGCTGTCTAGGGTTATTTTCCACCCAATAACGAAAATTTTGTTTATTCACACAGCCTGAGAGATGAAAGTGAGCTTCATCACTTGTAAGAAGAACAGCATTTGCAGGAACATTTTGAAGGATATCGTCACAGCATGACAAGCGAACTTCCCAGTCGTGTTCGTGCAGTTTCTGAGCAATCATTAATTTGTATGGATGGAACTTCAGAACAGTGTGTAGAATTCTTCTGACTGCTCGATCATACAATCCCAAGGCAGAAGCATGTTTACGAGTTGAACGTGTAGGAGACTGAGTAACAGAAAGTCTCACAGCTTGAACACTTTCTGGAGTTCGAGCGCTTCGAGGTCTTCCAGGTGGCTTTTTTTTAAGTGCTGAACCTGTGGCTCTGAAATTTGCAACCCATAGCAGTATTGTTTTTCTGTCCAGAACAGCATTTCGACCTAACATGTAATGAGTTCGAAAAGTTCTCTGTGTTGCAATTACAGATTCACCATTCTTCAAAAACGTTTCTACAGCAAAAGCACACTGTGCACCAGTCCAAACCATATTGCTAGATGTGGGTATATGAAAAAAAAAGGGAAGTCATTAGCTAAATAAAGACATCATTGGCACTTGCATAAGTTCATTAGCAACACATAGGTGAAAGTTTAAAATGTGGAAGGTATTTCTGCCGTACCCTGTAGATTACAATGATGGTCAAGAATATTGAAGATACACAGTTAACAAAAGTTCAGCATTTTTAAACTCAAGAACAACTTTGCATGGAAGTCATGCTTTGCAGAATGATGATACAAAGATGTAGTCTTTCTCTTAAGCTCTTACATAAATATTAAGTGGTGTTGAGCTTTTGCTGTGCTCTGCCCTATCAGTGAGGGTGTTCAAGACTGGACAATCACATGTTGGGGATTACATGAGCAGAGCCAGCTGGAGCCAGGAGTCAGACTAGATGGTCTGGGAGGCCGCTTCTGACTTGCTTTGTTTCTATGTTTCTGTATCTACTATGAAGGGAAGAAACAAT
This sequence comes from Varanus komodoensis, assembly GCF_004798865.1. Classification (NCBI taxonomy): domain Eukaryota; kingdom Metazoa; phylum Chordata; class Lepidosauria; order Squamata; family Varanidae; genus Varanus; species Varanus komodoensis. The sequence continues at coordinate 2,230,312 of NW_025335941.1, read as the reverse complement.
CTGTAGAAGTTTTTTTCGTTTGTTTTCTTTATTATTTTAGTTATAATTTTCTGAATTGAATTCAGTGAAGAGTTCACCTATGGTCAAAGAATGTTCTTCTGTGTGGTTCTTGCCTTTCAGGGTTGGGAATCTTAGAAGCATTTAGAGAGTATGTCAATATTATTTTAAAACACTGTGAATTTGACCTTGCTAACTTGAATGTTCATAAGCAAGTTTGACTCACAAGCAATTTGAGTGAATACAGCCCAAATCTATGAAAATGATTTTTTGGCAGAGTTTTTGGCAGAGTTCATTGTAAGGCTGCTTCAAGATGCATAAGTAATTAAGGGTGCAGTCTAATGGGATGCAGTGTAGGAATATCATGGAGGCAAGCTTTGCCTCTGTGCTCCTCTTACTTTGCAGTTTAGGCCATTTAGCTGAGGCACTTCAGACAGGAAAGGGAAGAGCCTGGAGCACTGCCAGAATACATTGTATCTCCATCTTCACCCATTATCTGAGGTTTTACAACCTCAGAGATACAGCTAACTGGTTGCCAGTTGCTGACTGTGAGAAGGGGAGGGGGATCCAAAGATGGCTATTTTCTGACAAAACAACAAAGATAAAAAAGTCATTCTCCCATTATGCCATAAGTATTCATCTGAAATGTTTGAGGAGAAGTTTGTATGACATAGGAGCCCACCCTGCAAATAAACTAGACAGTGAAGGTTGTACATGGACAGACAATTGGGCTCACTGTGGGTTGCCGCTGATGCTCCCTGCTCAGTCTTGCTATGGTACTTGCTCACTTCTCTGATTGTCATCCCTTTTGGTTACCATCTTTTTCTGTTTGTTTGTTTTCTGGATCCTTTTTTGGAATGCCTCCCACTGACAGCCCTTCCATAGTGCACAAGTGGTACATTGAAAGGGTTGCTAGTTTGCTACCTTTTTATTATTATTACTTTTTAGGCACCAGAAATGTGCACAACTATTTTAAATTCTCACCTGGTTGATGTATTAGTAATTTTCTCCTATCAAAGTGCAGAAGGTAACATCCTTGGACATTAAAAAAGCAAGGTTAATTTGTTGCTTTGCTATTCACTTGATAGCTGTCAAAACAAGCAAGGTTGTAAGGGAACCTTTGTTCACAGAAGGGGCAGTGATACTCTAATTTTGAAGTATTGCTTTGACATTTCTCAGTGCCTTCACCTTTTCAATAGTTTCCTGTACCTCTAGGTACTTTAGAAAAGTAAGCTTTACACACATAAAACCTATTTGCAAAGACAGACTTTTGCCAGCTATCCTATGAAAAGAGGTTTTGTTTAAGCATTGTGTTGGTCCGCCCCCGGAGCCGGATGGGTCTGAATGGATTCCTGAAGGCCCTGGGGGATTTCCCGGTTGATAAGGCTGGTGCTCCTGTCCATGCCTTGGTTGAACTGTGGAATAGGGAAATGACCAGGGCGATTGACACGATCGCTCCTAAGTGTCCTCTCCCACCTGGCAGAGCCCGTTCATACCCCTGGAATACACCTGAATTACGGGTGATGAAGCAGGTTGGGAGACGTCTAGAGCGTAGGTAGAGGAAATCACGGGATGAATCTGACTGAACACACTTAAGAGCCCATTATCGGGCCTATGCTGTGGTGGTGAGGGCGGCGAAGAAGAAATTCTTTTCCGCTTTCATTGCCTCCTCACAGTGCCGTCCCGCGGAGCTGTTTCGGGTGGTACAGGGACTGGTTCATCCGGGCCCCAAGAAAGACCTTGTGCCACCCTCGATGGCCCGCTGTGATGATTTTGCTACGCATTTCAAGGAGAAAATCACTCAGATTCATCACGAGCTGGACTCTACTAGTGACTCAGAACCTTCTGGGGAGGTGCCAATGTTGCCATCTGGTCCAAAATTGATGGATGAGTTTCAGTTGTTGCGGCCTGATGATGTGGACAAGGTGCCTGAACAAGTACGTCCTACCACCTGCTTACTGGACCCTTGCCCATCTTGGCTACTTAAGAAAGCCAAGGATGGGATAGGGACCTGGATCCTGAAGGTTGTCAATGCCTCTCTAAAGGACGGCCAGGTACCTGCCCCTTTAAAGGAGACGGTAGTCTGGCCAGTCCTAAAGAAGGCATCCCTGGATCCAGAGATGGCCACCAGTTATAGACCGGTGGCCAACATCCCGTTCCTGGGCAAGGTGTTAGAGCGGGTGGTGGTGGGACAACTCCAAGCACTCTTGGATGAAACTGATTATCTGGACCCATTTCAGTCCGGCTTCAGACCCGGGTATGGTACTGAATCTTCCTTGGTCGCCCTGTACAATGACCTGTGCAGGGAGAGAGACAGGGAGAGTGCGTCCCTGTTGGTTCTCCTGGACCTCTCAGTGGCTTTCGATACCATCGACCATGGTATCCTTCTGGATAGGCTAGCGGGGTTGGGAGTTGGAGACACTGCTTTGCAGTGGTTCCACTCCTATCTCAATAGCCGATTCCGGAAGGTGGTGCTGGGGAACTATGGCTCTGCGCCATGGCAGTTATGCCATGGAGTTCCACAGGGGTCCATTTTGTCCCCCTTGCTATTTAACATCTTCATGAAACTGCTGGGAGAGGTCATCAGGAGCTGTGGGCTGCAGAATCATCAGTATGCTGATGATACCCAGCTCTACCTCTCGTTTTCAACTAATCCAGGTGAGGCAGTGGCTGTACTGAACCGGTGCCTGGCTGAGGTAATGGGCTGGATGAGGGCCAATAAACTGAAGCTCAATCCAGACAAGACGGAGGTCCAGTTAGTAGGTGGGTCGGGCTTCGGGATGGGGGACCTGGACCTTGTCCTGAATGGGGTTGCACTCCCTCTTAGGGACAGGGTTCGCAGCTTGGGAGTGCTCCTCGACCCAGAGCTGTCATTAGAAGCTCAAGTAATAGCGGTGGCGAGGAGCGCTTTCCTCCAGCTCCAGCTGATCCATCAGCTGCGTCCCTACCTGGAGAACGATTGCCTGGCGACAGTGACACAGGCATTGGTAACTTCCCGATTAGACTTCTGTAATGTGCTCTTCATGGGGCTGCCTTTGAAGACGGTCTGGATACTTCAGTTGGTGCAAAACAGAGCTGCCAGGTTGCTGACAGGGACTGGGTGTTGTTCTCACATAACCCCAGGCCTCCGTCAGCTTCACTGGCTTCCCATTGAAGTCTGGGCCCAATTCAAGGTGTTGGTTTTCACCTATAAATCCCTTAACGGCTTGGGACCTGGTTATCTAAAGGACCACTTGTGTCCATATATGCCCTCCCACCCCCTGAGATCGGTGGCAGAGGCCCTTCTCCGGGAGCCCTCCGTGAAAGATATTAGGAGGGTGAGTACCCAGAGGAGGGCCTTCTCTGTGGTGGCACCGCACCTACGGAATGCGCTCCCCAGAGAGGTCTGCCTGGCGCCGTCGTTATTTGTTTTTCGGCGCCAGGCCAAGACCTTTTTATTTAAACGATATTTTAACTGTTAAATGTTGTTTTTATTTATTGGGTTTTTATAGCTCTGCCGAGATGTATCCGGATTTTTAAACTTTATTCAATATTCGTTTATTTGCTTTGTAACCGCCCCGAGGCTTGTTGCAAAGTGGGCGGCATAAAAATGCTATAAATAAATAAGCAAGCAAGCAAGCAAGCAGTGATTTTGATTGGGCTAAAAAGGGTTCTTTAGTATGCTGCCATGAAAGTTGTCAAAACAATCCTCTTGGGCACTTTAGAGGGGCAAATGCAAAAGAGCAGTGCAGAGGAACATTGAGTCAGTGGCAGTCACTTCACTGTTCTTTAGGCATTGGTGTGACTGCTATCACTGATGAGCTTGGCAAGAACGGCAATACTTTCTGTTGCTTTTGTCATTTCCTTGTACTCATGATGCAGTCAGTTGCATGGGTATGGATGGCATGGCAACCTGTCATAGATACAACATTGTTTAGAAGAAGCTATTGATTGACAGGAGCAAGAACATGGAGCAAGCCAAAGAATTGATGGTACAAAATACTGGGTTGTTGGAGTTGTCTATGTCTGGGAAATAATGGATGTGCAGTAACAGTTAGGAAGACACTTACGCTTCCAAAATTCAAACTGCATTTGCTAGAAACTGTTAGAAAATATTCTTCAATGAGTGTCCTTTCCCTTTTGACATAAGGTTATAATTTGACATTTAGCAGCAGTATACTTTTTAATATAGTAATATAAAAGGAGAACTGTTTACTTGTGTAATAGATTTTGGGAAAGCAGCTTTTCGTATTTATATGTTACAGCTTGTTTTAGTTTTAAGGTTGGCATAACAGTATGCATGCATACACAGATGCTTCATAGTAAACTACTAACAGACCTCTTTTTATCTTTGTTACTTTTTAATGAAACAAAGCTATTTTACTCTGTTCAAAATGGAGTGCAACATTTCTCTCTCTCTCTCTCTCTCTCTCTCTCTCTCTCTCTCTCT